>NC_064807.1:68859508-68950301 GCF_023721935.1 Panthera uncia
ATGTGATGTATCACATTGATTGATTTGCAAATATTGAACCAGCCCTGCATCCCAGGAATGAATCCCACTTGATCATGGTGAAGAATATTTAAATGCTATTGAATTAGATTTGCTAGTATCTTGTTGAGAATTTTTGCATCCACATTCATCAGGGATATTGGCCTGTAGTTCTCTTTTTTTGCTGGGTCTCTGTCTGGTTTGGGAATCAAAGTCATGCTGGCTTCATAGAATGAGTCCAGAAGTTTTTCTTCCATTTCTATTTTTTGGAACAACTTGAGAAGGATACGTATTAATTCTGCTTTAAATTTCTGATAGAATTCCCCAGGGAAGCCATCTGGTCCAGGACTCTTATTTGTTGGGAGATTTTGAAAACTGATTCAATTTCTTCACTAGTTATGGGTCTGTTAAAATTTTCTATTTCTTCCCATTTGAGTTTTGGAAGTATGTGGGTGCTTAGGAATTTGTCCATTTCTTCCAGGTTGTCCAGTTTGCTGGTATATAATTTTTCATAGTATTCCCTGATAATTGCTTGTATCTCTGAGGAATTGGTTGTAACAATTCCATTTTCATTCATAATTTTATCTATTTGGGTCCTCTCTCTTTTCTTTTTGAGAAGCCTGGCTAGAGGTTTATCAATTTTGTTTATTTTTTCAAAGAACCATCTCTTAGTTTCATTGGTATATTCTGTTTTTTGGATTCTATATTGTTTATTTCTGCTCCGATCTTTATTATTTCTCTTCTTCTTCTGGGTTTGGGGTATCTTTGCTGTTCTGCTTCTAGTTCCTTTAGGTGTGCTGTTAGATTTTGTATTGGGGATTTTTCTTGTTTCTTGAGATAGGCCTGGATTGCAATGTATTTTCCTCTTAGGACTGCCTTTGTTGCATCCCAAAGGGTTCAGATTGTTGTGTTTTCATTTCCATTTGTTTCCATGTATTTTTAAATTTCTTCTCTAATTGCCTGGTTGACCCATTCGTTCTTTAGTAGGATGTTGTTTAACCTCCATGCTTTTGGAGGTTCTCCATACTTTTTCCTGTGGTTGATTTCAAGTTTCATAGCATTGTGATCTGAAAGTGTGCATGGTATGATCTCAATTCTTTTTATATTTATTGAGGGCTGTTTTGTGACCCAGTATGTGATCTATCTTGGAGAATGTGCCATGGGCACTCGAGAAGAAAGTATATTCTGCTGCTTCAGGATGTAGAGTTCTAAATATATCTGTCAAGTCCATCTGGTCCAGTGTATCATTCAGGGCCATTGTTTCTTCACTGATTTTCTGTCTAGATGATCTATCCATTGTTGTAAGTGGAGTATTAAATTACCTGCAATTACCACATTCTTACCAATAAGATTGCTTATGTTTGTGATTGTTTTATATATTTGGGTGCTTCTGAATTTGATGCATAGACATTTATAATTGTTAGCTCTTCCTGACGGATAGAGCCTGTAATTATGATATAATGCCATTCTTCATCTCTTGTTACAGCTTTTAATTTAAAGTCTAGTTTGTCTGAAATAAGTATGGCTACTCCAGCTTTCTTTTGACTTCCAGTAGCATGATAGATAATTCTCCATCCCCTCACTTCCAATCTGAAGGTGTCCTCAGGTCTAAAATGGGTCTCTTATAGACAGCACATAGATGGATCTTGTTTGTTTTTTTTTTTTTGTCCATTCTGATACACTATGTCTTTTGATTGGAGCACTTAGTCCATTTACATTTCGTGTTATTGAAAGATACGGGTTTAGAGTCATTGTGAATTCTGTAGGTTTCATGGTTGTAGTGATGTCTCTGGTACTTTGTGGTCCTTGCAACATTTCACTCACAGGGTCCCCCTTAGGATCTCTTGTAGGGCTGGTTTAGTGGTGATGAATTCCTTCATTTTTTGTTTGGGAAAACCTTTATCTCTCCTTTTATTCTGAATGACAGGCTTGCTGGATAAGGGATTCTTGGCTGCATATTTTTCCTGTTCATCACATTGAAGATTTCCTACCACTCCTTTCTGGCCTGCCAAGTTTCAATAGATAGGTCTGCTACTACCCTTATGTATCTACCTTTATATGTTAAAGCCCATTTATCCCTAGCTGCTTTCAGGATTCTCTCTTTATCCTTGTATTTTGCCAGTTTCACTATGGTATGCCATGCAGGAAATCGATTCAAGTTACATCTGAAGGGAGTTCTCTGTGCCGCTTGGATTTCAATCTGTTTCCTTACCCAGACTGGGGACGTTCTCAGCTATGATTTGTTCAAGTACACCTGCAGCCCCTTTGTCTCTCTCTTCTTCTTCTGGAATTCCTATGATTTGATTGAAATCAAGTGATTTGATTGAATCACTTAGTTTTCTAATTCCCCTCGTGATCCTGGATTTTTTTCCTCTCTTTTTCTCAGCTTCCTCTTTTTCCATAATTTTATCTTCTAATTCACCTAGCATCCCCTCTGCCTCTTCAACTCACTCTGTGGCCACCTCCATTTTATTTTGCACCTCATTTGTAGCATTTTTTAATTCATGACTATGTCTTAGTTTCTTGATCTCTACAGCAATAGATTCTCTGCTGTCTTCTATGCCTTTTTTAAGCCCAGTGATTAATCTTATGACTATTATTCTAAATTCTTGTTCAGTTATATTGCTTATATCTGTTTTGATCAATTCTTTAGCTGTCACTTCTTCCTGGAATTTCTTTTGAGGAGAGTTCTTCCATTTCATCATTTTGGCTAGTTTTCTGTCCCTTAGGAGTTTTAAAATCTTGTTATGTGCTCTGTACCTGTGAGCACTGCTATATTAAAGGGGGTGGGGTCATTCACTATTCAAGGCCTGGCCCTTCAGGAGGTGTTTTTTGGATAGCGTTACTTGCTCTCTGTTGTTGTGACTTTGGTTATTTTATTTCTCTATTCATAGTGATGTTTTGGACCCTCCACCAAGTGTGCTTTGATTTGTTCCTTGAAGTAGCCCAGGAAAGGAAAACAAATATACAAACAGGAAACAAAAACACGCAAACACAGCGACAAAAGAACAAACAAAATCCAAAAGCAAAAAACCAGAAACACCAGCTACGAGTAAAGAAGAGGGTGGAGGTGGTGATGAAAGAGTACATACAAAGAGAAAAATGACAGGGGCGGGGGAAAAAGAAAAAATAAACATTGACCAGGCAGAGAGAATCAAGGGCTTAATCCAGACAGAGAGAAAGGGAAATAAAGAAGGGGGGGGGGCGGGGGAGAAACGAAGATAAAGTTACCCAGACAGAGAAGCTATACAGCTTGATTATTCCAGAGAGAGAGAGAAAGGAAAATAAATGAAGGAGGTGTAGAACATGTATCAAGGGAATGGATTAAATATGTCTGCTTAAACAAACCAACAACCAGAGTAACCAGCCTAGAGGAGGGAAGAGATAAGAAGGAGAAAAGAAGGAAGAATATATCTAACAAAAATCGTCCTAGAATTAATCCAGCCAATGCAGCAGAGCTGACCTGGAGGAGGGGTCCGTCTAGTTCCACAGAGTCTATCCTGCTCCAGTAGATAAGCAGTTACCCGGAGTGGAGGGGTGTGGTTTGGTGTAGGCGTCCCGCCTCCACTGTGGACCCTGCTGACCAATCCCTGAGGCCCCGCCTTGATGATGGTGGGGAGAAAAATGGTGAACCCCCAGTTTCTTCTCCATGGACCTGGTGGACTCCGTTGGAGTTGGCCTCACTGTGCGGCAGAAGCAGCCAGGGCGGTCTTTCTCTGCAGACTCCCTTGCCCCATGCCTGGCTGGGATTTAAACTCCCGCTCTGTGCACTCCAGCACTGGAGAAGCGCCTCTCTATGCTGGTGATATGTGGTCCCAGATGCTTTTGTCCTGTGCCGCAGCACTGCAGGGAGGGGACCGCTTTCTCCTACTGCAGACTAGCCACCAAGCCTGGGGGTGGCGGACGCAGCCAGCCTGTGTCCTGTCCCACAGCACTCCAGGGAGGGGATCATTTTCTCCCGCTGCGACTGCGCCCCTGACCTACCACGGAACCCCGGGGTGGCTCCCCTCCTCCCTAGATGTGCAAACAGGGCAGCCGGCCCCAGTCTGAAGACAGGCCCGCAGTTAGAGATGGGATCCCTCTCCATCCCAGTCCGAGCTTTTTTCTCTTGTCCAGATACAGTCCTATGCTTCCCCAGCCACTCTTTCTCTTTCCTTTGTCTCTCCCGGAAGGGGATCCCTCCCTTCCGTGCCTGTGCGGCCCATTTTATCTCCCCCAGTTCACAATCGCCCACCTATAGCCCGTCAAGGTTGTTCCGTTGTCTCCCTTTTAGACTCTGTCTCTTTTCCTCCCAGACTCTCCAGGGTTCAAAGTCCTAGGCTTCAGCCAGTCTTTGTTTGAGAGACACAGGAAATACAGATCCCTCTACTTCTCCACCATGTTGGCCACCCTTCAGCATCCTAATTTTAGATGAGGAAAGAAACCCAGATAAGGGCTCATTGTTTTACTAGTTATTCAGCCTTTTGACTGGGAGGCATTTTAGTGGTTCCAGACTCCCTTGGCTCAAATCTCCGATCTTCTGTTTAGTATGACACTGGAAAAACTAACCTCTTTGCCTGTCTCCTCCCTGGGAAAATGGGGGGGGGGGGGGGGAATGGGGATTACAGTACCTGTCTCCTAGGATTGTTGTAAAAATTAACATAAGGGTGGCACAGGGCATATGGTTAATTCTGATTTTCATTATACAAATTTAAAAACTGTCTTAATCCTCTATTTGTTGTGTCTAGAACATAAAAATCACTTGTTTTTTTATACTCTGGGGTTTTTTCCCCCATTTTTTAAAAAACTCTTTTTAAACTGAAATCTAGTTGACACACAATGTGACATTAATTTCAAATGTACAACATGGTGATTTGACAAATTTATACATACTATGCTCACCTGTAAATGTACCTATGGTCACTATGCAACATCATTACAATACCCCTGATTATCTTCCCTATGCTGTACCTTTTATCCTTGCAGCTTATTCCGTAACTGGAAACTTCTCTCACTTCCCTTCACCCATTTTGCCCATCCATCACCCCCTCCCCCCCCCCTCCTCTGGCAACCATCAGTTCTCTGCATTTATAGGTCTGATTGTTTATTCAGTTTGGGTTTTTAGATTCCACATATAAGTGAAATCACGTCATTGCCTTACTCCATTTTGCCTAATGCTCTAGCTCCATTCATGTTGTAAATGGCAAGAACTCATTCTTTATAATATTCCATATATGTGTATATATGCGTGCATGTACATATGGTGTTTATGTGTGTGTGTGTGTTTATTATCTTTATCCAGTCATCTATCACTGAATATTTGGGTTGTTTCCCTGTCTTGGCTATTATGAATAATGCTGCAGTAAACCTACAAGTGTGTTTATCTTTTTAGTGTTTTCCTTTTTTTTTTTTTACCCCCAGTAGAATTACTGGATTGTTCACTACTTTAAATTTTTTGAGGAAACTCCACAGTTTTCCATGGTAGCTGCACCAGTTTACATTCCCACCCACAGTGCACCGGGCCCCTTTTTCTCCACATCCTTGTCAACACGTGTTACTATCTTTTTGACTCTGGCCATTCTGATCCATGTGAAGTGATACCTCATTGTGGTTTTGATTTGCTTTTCCCTGATGATGTTGAGCATCTTCTTGCGTGTCTGTGGGCCATCTGTATGCCTTCTTTGGAAAAGTGTCTCTTCAGATTCTCTGCCCACTTTTAAAATCAGATTATTACTTTGGTGTTGAGTTGTAGTTCTTTAGATCAACCCCTTATCGGGTAGGTCATTTGCAGTTATCTTCCCCCATTCAGGTTATTGCCTTTTGTTGATGGTTTCCTTCTCTGTGCAAAAGCTTTTTGGTTTGGGGTAGTCCCAAGTTCATTTTTGCTTTTCTTTTCCCCTGCCTGAGGAGATGCATTAGAAAAATGTGGCTAGGGCTGATGTCAGAGTACTAGGGCATTTTACACTTTCGAGTTTCTCACAGTCGGGTCTTTAGTCCACTTAGGTTTGTATACGGTGTAAGAAAGTGGTCCAGTTTCATCTCTGGCATGTAGCTGCCCAATTTTCCCACTACCATTGATTGGAGACCATCTTCTCTCCATTGTATACTATGGTGTCTTTTGTCACAGGCTGACCACTAGGCTCTCTATTCTGTAGCACTCATCTATGAAACCCTTAATGTTCTTGCCTTTCATTAAAGACTCAGGACTTCAACACTCTTTACCACTTAGGTAAGTATGTCTATCAGGCCTATAAAACCAGTCTCTTAAGATACTTGGAGGGAATCAAAGTTCCCATGGAAATGTTTGCAGAACTCCCTTGTGAGGCAACCACGAAGTTCTGCTGATAGAACATGACTCAGTTACCACTAGCAAAACAGCAGCTCACTGTAACTTTCGAGACAGGAATCTCAAAACCAGAGAAATTCCTTCCTGGATGGACCTCAATTTTGGTCACGAGGATCAGTCAGAGGGGATTTGCCTGCTAGAAAAGAGAATACGATTTTCTCTGTTCATAGGAGTCAAACAATTTTAACATAGTACTCTATTACCTGCATTGCCCCCAACAAGATTTTTAACCTTAATCAATAGCCTAGGGCATCCTGGGTGACTCAGTTAAGTGTGCAACTCTTGATTTTGGCTCAGGTCATGATCTCACAGTTCCCAGGTTTGAGCCCCATGTCGGGCTGTGCCGACAGTGAGGAGCCTGCTTAGGATTCTGTCTCCCTCTCTTTCTGCCCCTCTCCTGTGCTCACTTGCTCTCAAAATAAATAAACTTCAGGTGCCTCTTCTGCTGTCCCTTAAAAAACAAAAAACAAAATCAATGGCCACCAAGGTCACTAAGAAGTTACCACCTACTGGCCACATTTCACCTATCTGAAAGCTATTCAAAGACACCAGACAGTTTTAAAAAGGGTAGAATTAATATTTTATTGTCACTTATAATCAGATGGCAGTTGGGTATATAGTCTTCACACTTGATCTTTCCTTTTTTGTAAATAAAAAAAATTACAAGTTTTCAAGAGCCAATGGCTGGTTATGTTTTCAGAAAACATAATTAGATTAATTCATTGATGGTAGCTTCAAGTTTTTCCTTATTAGCTCCAGAAAATTCACCCACCTGTTAAGAGAATATTGAATTGCAGTTAGATGTAGCACCGTAACCTTGTTTTGTGACTAAGCTATCACAGAATGGGGAAAGGAGGGGGAGAGCAGAGGGAGCGGGAGTATCATCTTACTTGAAAGACTGGTCGTTATCCAGAGATACATACATTTTAAGTTAAGAAACAAACACAAACTAAGAGGGGGGAATAAAAAGCCCTGAAGGCTGAGGTACAATTTCTTACGCAAATCTCTCTCAAAGATAAATGTACTTTATAAATATGAAGCACGAATCATGGTGGATCTTCTAACAAAGATCAATTTTCAATTAGATGTCCCAGTATGTACTGAAATCACTGAAGAATAACCTATTTACATATTCTTAAAAGTAGACAATGGGGACAGGATTCCCAATGTGAAGGAATAAGTCCCTTCAGTGTCTTAATTTACACCGTGTTTTCCTATTGTCCAGCTGGATTTAAGGTCAAATGTACCTACCTTCTGTCCCTTTTTAAAAAACTGGAAGGTTGGCATGCATTTGACTTCACACTCTGAAGCAACATCCTGTGTGGGGCGGGGAGAGGATGAAAACAAGACTATTAAGCTCTGGCCTAAGTAATCCCAGATGTTCCCCCCCCCCCCCCCCCCCCCCCCCCGTTATACACCTCATTTAAGCATATGAAGAATGACAGAATGAATGTAATGGCAGCACAAAACCCAAACTCGTTATAGTCTCAATGAAAATTAACATGTACTCTCCTCTTTGAGGGCCACCAATAAGCAGAATGCTACTGGCCTCAGATATATACAGTGACCCAGTGAGCTCTTTAATCCAATTCTATGTCGGCTAGTTCAAGTATAAAGAAGCAGTAACAAATTCTGCTGTACGTATGTATACTCAGGATTTTAATCTTAACTATTCCTCAGAATCAGCACTTGCCTTCTTTGCTCCTAAGTTTTCTGAGTCTTTATTATGGGAATAGAGTCCATACATGAAGGTCATAAAGACTAAAACCCAGCATTAGCAAGAGGAACAACAATTCACTTGCCCAAGAATTGTTCAAGAACAAAGTCCTATAACCCAAAGGCAAAGTTCCACACTGTTTTTTTTCTGCTTTTAATTAAACATTGACTTGTAGATTCTCAAACTTGGCTGCATATCAAGAAACAGAGGTCCCTGGAGTATCAAACGTTCCTTAATTCTGTTACAGGAACACTAAACGAGAACCTCTAACACCCCCCTACCCCCACCATACCTTTTTCACACAGGGTTTGGAGGGAAATGCCTCAGGAAATGGTTGGGTTTGGACAAGCGTTCAGGTGAAAAGATCCATTAGGGATTGAAAATATCAGCATGGTCCTCAAGAGGCTTGGGAAAGAAATGTAGAACCACACAGCAGCTAAGGAGCAAAAAGCAGTGAAGGACAGCAACCAAGGAGGCTGAACTCTGAGAACCAGATTTCAGAAACCAAACAGTTTACAGAGGAAAGAAAGGCATCACGGTGACTTCTAATATACAATTTGGGAGGGCACAGGACTATAAAAATGGAGTGATCTCTCTGAGCCACTGGTAATGGCAGTATGCCAGCTTATTAATTTGACCTCTTCCTCTGAGACTGGAAAGAAAAGTGTGGTTTTACAGCTTTATAAATTTGCATTGTTGGTAGCCTGGGCAGGAAAGGGTAGTGGATAATACTGTCGGAGTTCCTTTTGGATATCCTTGACTCTTCCTCTAAATGCTGGCTAACACAGAGGCACAAGGACAGTAATGACTGGAGTAAAAATGGCTAACAGGTTCTGAACGCCTAGGGAAACTACTAAGAACATGCGATAAGACCACCACATAAAATTCCAATAATTCCCTTGTAGCAAGAGCATCCAAGATTGAAAACGTGGTGAAGAGTTGACAGGAAGACTATGAACTGCCCATGTCAAGGTTCTGGAGGAGTACTCAGAAAATCAGAAGATGGTAAGTTAGGCTGGGGGGCTGACTTAGGTAAAAGACTGAAAACTGGTCATCTGAGGGGCTGAATCTGATCCAGATACACTGCTTGGCTCATGCAAGAGCTTAAGAACAAATCTTTGCATTGGCTGCCCACTAGCAGATCCTTCTCACACTGGAGTATCTGGAAACACTGGGCTCATCCCTCACAGCACTGGGGAGAGCAGCTGTTTGGTATAGCCCCTTCCCTCTCTTACACACACGGAAGCCATCGGTTGGACACCACCTTTCATCCAGGCAGTTGGCAAAAGGCTCAAAGTAAAAGGGTGTTTGTGTTATATTCATGGTAGAAGGGCAGCAGCCTGGAAAGGATAAGCCACCCTCTTCCCCACTTATTTTTCCTTTCTTAATGTTTTATTTACCTTTTGAGAGAGCACAAGTGGTGCACAAGTGGAGGCAGAGAGAGGGGGACCGAGGATCCAAAGCAGGCTCTTCACTGGTAACAGTGAGCCTGATGTGGGGCTCAAACTCAGGAACCATGAGATCATGGCCTGAGCCAAAGCTGGATGCTCAACTTGGACGTTCAACCTACTGAGCCATCCAGGTGCACTGCCCCCCCACCCCGCCCCCTCCACTTCTAATTAGAAACTCACCGGGGGAGTGAGCTGCATCACACACAAAGGCAGGTAAAACAGTGCTGGCCAGTCGTCATAACTTTCTGCTGAGAAAGCTTTATCAGCAGAAAATACAGGGTCTCGTCTCATTCAATGGATGTGACAGTCTAATCGATGTTCTCAGGATTCTGGATGTCTTCTGCCTCAACTAGCCAGAGACCAGCGTTCCTGCGTTGGTACAACTGCTGAATTTACAATAAAATAAATCCTGAGGCACCTGAGTGGCTCAGTAGGTCAAGCTTCCATTCTCGATTCTGGCTCAAGTCATGATCTCATGGTTGATGGGATCAAGCCCCAAGTTGGGCTCTGTGCTGACAGTGCAGAGCCTGCTTGGGACTCTCTCAGTAAGAGACTTATTAAACAAGGGACTTATAAAAAACTAAATCCCCAAACTGGAAAATAGACGAATACTCAGAAGTGGTGCCAAGGCTCTGTGATAGCATTCAAAAAATCCTGGGGCATCTGCATGGCTCAGTCCATTAAATGTCTGACGCTTGATTTGGGCTCAGGTCACCATCTCATGGTTTATGAGCTCAAACCTGCTTGGAATTCTCTCTCCTCTCAAAATAAGATGAACAAGATGTATTTTTTAAATTTTAAAAATCGCACTCAAATCTTTAACTAAAACTTTACCATGTAAAGCATTTAGAATTTGCTTTCATTAGGTGTGAAGGTGGTTTTGTTTTGCTTTGTTTATGGTATGGAATCCTAGGTCGCCTTGATTCCCAAAAGTGAGGCTTTGTTATTTCCAATTTCTGTACATCCTTGTGACTAAATCCTCAGACACATCTTAGGGCAAAAACCTTAAAGTGAAACTGATGGGCCTAGGAAGATCATTTTCATTTTATAGAAGTATAACCTACATTCAAGGCAAAAAATTGGAAGAAGGAAACCAGTCCTAATCTGTACAAGTCACCATAAACATCTCACCAGTGTACCTAAATGCTTTTCTTTATAAAACCTATCCTGCGCGCACGGTAACACACCTGTATATTCAGTATAATATATACATACAGTGGACTTTTCCCCGTGAAAAAGTACACAATCATTTTTTATGGCCTAATAGCAGCTGCTGTATGGAGGTATCACCACTGGAACTAGTCCACTGGTCAATAAGTAAAAGGCTTTGATTTTTGCTTAACGTAAACACTTGCATCTTCCTATGCAAATATCTACATCCTGGGTCAATCACCACCCCTGGAAGTAGAACTGCTAAGACAAAGAACATGTTTTTGAATAGGCTTCAAGCCCAGCGCAGAGCCAATGTGGGGCTTGGACTCATAACTCTGAGATCAAGACCTGAGCTGAGATTAAGAGGTGGACACTTAACCAACTGAGCCACCCAGGCACCCCAAACATGCTCCTTTTCAAAGCTCTAGACACACATTCATATTGGGAGGTACTTCAGTACATATCAATTTCAGTATTTATCATGATTTTTGCCACCTAGTCTGACTTCACTTGATCAAATCCATCAGCCCTTCTCTACCCCATTCATTAAAAGTGCGAGCTTGAGCATTAAACAGACTTCAGGTCTGTGATTGAATTTTTCCAGGCCCATTTCCTCAGTGGCAAGAGTAAAAACAGTTCTGTTCTTGAGATTATGAAAGCCAGGGCCATCAATGTGCTTAACAGCTCCATCATTTCTGGAAATATGTTCAGTATTTACTAGGATTTTTGTTTGAATGTCTTCTAGGTTAGGGGCGCTTGGGTGGCTCAGTCAGTTGAGCATCCGGCTTCAGCTCGGGTCATGATCTCATGTTTCATGGGTTCGACAACTGTGCCAACAACTCAGAGCCCGGAACCTGCCTCGGATTCTGTGTCTCCTCTCTCTGCCCCTCCCCCACTTGCACTCTCAAAAATAAACATTAGAAAACAAATTTTAACGGAGGGAGAAATGCAACATCTTAACTCCAAACTGTTAATGATTAATACACGTTTAAATAGAGTTGATCCTATTTTTTTTTTTGAACCGTCTATTCTGTTCCATGCGTATACCTACCTACATTACAAGACTACATTGTTTTAATAAGGGCAGCTAATACACTGTATTTTTACGGGGCTTTTCCTTTCTCATTTCCCACAACTTCTCTCCCAATTAGTGTTTGTTTTTTAAAAATACTTTCCTGACTGTATTTTTTCAGAATGGCACACTGAGATCTAATCAGACCAACTTGGGAGTACTCCATTTTAATAATACTGAGTCACTATCCAGGAACATAGTACGCCCATCTATTAATATCTTTTATGGACTTCAGTCAAGTTTTAGTTCATAACTAGCATTTGATCTCTACTCTCTAAAATTAGTATTTCTTTCTACTACTTGTTCTATGGACTAATTTGCCTATTCCTATAGTGACTTGAAAGGTATTCATACTTAAAAATTTAGTTACATTTGAAGCCTTAAACATTCTCCATCCTAAGTTTATCACGTTCCTCACTTAACTAGTCCACCCCCTAATGACACCCCCAACTCCTATTTTTTGTAAACAATCTGGAATTTTAAAAAAAATTACATAAAGCAAAATTCAGTTTTTACAGGGTGTTTAAGTTCTGGGAGTTCTGACAAATGCATAGTCAGGTAACATCAAAATCAAGATACAGACCGGTTCCCTTGCTCACCTACAATCTCCTCAGCAGCCCCTTGATACTCAAGTCCTCCCCTACCCCAATCTGTTCTCCATCCCTCTGGTTTTGCCCAATCTCAGATTTGTATACGTCTTTATCAGTAAGTGTAATAAGACTACTTTTTCTCTTATTAAATTTAGTTTCATTGGTTTTCAGCTTAGAATTCCATACAGCCAAAGTAACTTCAAACCTGCTTTTGTCATTTCTACGAAGTCCTTCCTGGCTGTTCTAATCAAAACGGCAACATACGGCGGTTCTAAAAGGCTGCACAACCATCGGGTCTAAATTACTTTGTTTCTTGTTTTAATTTACAAAATAAGTATCCTACCCTGTACAGAGTTGGGAGTAGAGCCCAGCATTTTCAAAAGGGCTGGTACCCCTCAAAATGATTTTGAGGGCCACATGGTGTGTCCACACCTCCTGATGGTCTGTTTGAATCTATTACACCTAAAAGCTAACTTCTTCCTGCCCAAGTGCTTACAGAGTCTTCTATCTATTAAAACTGTATGTTGCTTATGCCAAAGACAGTACAAAGTACCCTAAGGCTGAAATTCAGCAGGAATTATCTGCACAAAAATTTAAACTAGTTCAGTCATTAATAATTTCACCCATTAATGACAGAATCTAATACGGAGAAATGTGACTGATGTACTTTTTATCCCTGGTCTCGATTTTACAATCGAAATGAGGGGATGCTTTTACCTAGAGCTGCAAAGCAACTGGAGGATCTACTCCTGTGACTTGGAAATTCCCCGAGGAAAAACTGGCTGATTGTTTAATGAACTGCTTTTTGACAGAACTGGCAAGGAGGGTAATTCAGAATGGCGAGGTGAGTAGGTGCTGACAGCAGTTATTATGTGTAGGTGACCAACGGGTTCTTACTCCCTAACAGATCGAGGAGGCTATTTAGATGGTAATAGTACCACAAAAGTAGTCAAAGAAAAATCCTGTACGGTGCTCAATCTTTAGAATATGGAGGCAAAGTGAAAAGTCCCCAACTTGTGAGAGGGTCACTCCAAGGTCTAGAAACGTTCAGGGTGTGTACGCTAACCAGACAGAAAGGAGGAGTTCTCTCACATAGAGTCCTTGACTGCTTTGCACATCTCCTTCCCCGAGGTTTTAGACTCAGGCAGTGAAAGCACCTGCCCTCGGTCCAGCAAGGTGCAAGAGTCCGCCCTGGCAGGCTCTGCTTCAACTGACCTAGCCCTCCTCTTGTGCTGTAGCCCCATCACCTGCTCTATGCAGGCAACTGTCATCAGAGCTCTCATGAGGATTAAGTGACCTAACGCGGGCAGAGCACCTAGCAGGTTGTCCTGTCACATAAAAACTTTGGAGAGTCGCTTGCTATCTGATAGGGCCATAGTACCAGTCAGAAATTTCTCTAGTCCCTTCCAGGTGCCATTTTCACATGCCTACAGTGATCATATAAAAAAAGTAAGTCTGTAAATTAGGTTTAGATCGGGAGCTAGAATTTTTTTCCCAAGCACATGCTATCTACTGTCATTTTGTTAAAACTCTGGGACACATCAGAACAATAACGTCATCATTTAATAAATTCATTCCACACCCACTACGCTTTACCACAGCCAAGTAAATAAGACAGGGTCTCTCATCCCAAGAAACTTATAGGCACTAATGGTAAAGGACAGACAAAAGAATACACCACTAGCTAAGATTCACCGAACGTGTGCCAGGCCCTGTTCTCGGCACCTTCTACGTATTAGGTCATGGAATCCTGACAACCACTACTTTGTGATGTTGGATAAGCACTGCCATTTTACAGAGGCTCAAACAGGCACAGCTGATAAAGGATGGAGCTGGAAAATAAGGCAGGCCACCTAAATATGGGGTCCTCCCCAATCCACTACCATAAACGCAAGGGGAAAGGAGGGGCAGAGGACATCATGGAGACACAGAGGAAAGGGAACTAACTTAGTCCAGGTATAAAAGGGGGTAAGTGGAGAAAGGTTCCTGGAGAAGATGTGAAGCATATGACTAGGAGTTTGTTAGGTATGAAAGGGAAGGATGAGCCAGGTAGATAGAGAGGACCTCACCAGTAAAGGTACGAGTATAGAATGAGAAAAGGTGCTTAGAAAAAGCGATGTGGTGTCGACAGGTGCTTACAGGTTTGGAAAGTACTGCCACATACTTGTTTTTATAAACCTTTCAGGACCTTTACTAAACATTCCAGGTTTGCTCAATGAAAAAGCCACACTTGGAGGTTGATGGGGCAGGTGTCAAGATCCGGGCACAGAGAAGAACCAGAGCTGAAGGGAGAAGAGAGGCTGGCCTAAAGGAGAAGTCCTGCAGCCAGGCCTGGAACCCGCGTGAGCACCCTTACTGCCGTAGCATACCCTACACCCTCCTGCCCCCCTGGGGCTAAGGGAAAAACGTGCATGTACCTGTAAAGAACTCCCAGGTGCTGTTCTTGAACACGAACAGGCACACTCCTAGTTCAGTGGGCTGCTTACGAGGCAAGTCATGTGCCAGGAACTCGATCTGCACCCACCCTACACCAGAGCCTCCTCTACAGTACCGCATCTTAAATCCTGACTCTGCCACTAACTGTAACTCCGTGGATCACTCCTCTGGGTTTATCCTCATCTGTAAAACGGGGATGGGTAGCAGAAAGGCATCTGGAACAGACCCGGGCAGAACAAGTATTTGTAATGCTAATGTAACGCTAACACAGAATGCTAAACAAGTATTTGTAAAGTTAATTTCCCCTAAATTACACTCGGCTCTCTATCAAGCACCTTGGTGTCGGTTCTTTCAAACATTTGGGCTTTCTAATTGATTAAAATCAAGCAAGATGATTGTGACTACACTTTCTCATGAATCTTAAGAGCCGTCTCTCCATTTTCCAGTCTAAGGATTTAGTTATAATCAAATTCAATTTCGATTTAATGAGCGTCTCAACTTTCAGAAAGGTGAGCGGTAAGGTAGAGCAGCCTCAACCATCTGTTTTTATGCTTATTTTATGATGTGATGTACAAAGCTCCTGAGAGCTAGGATTAAGCTCATAATTGGCACGATGACTTTTTTTAAGTGAGGGCTGTAGTCCCGGTATTATTTGACATGTATGAAAACAAGCCCTTCCAGTTCCAAGGAAAAAGCCAATGTGAAAAGCTCAGTAGTATTCCAAATTTCCAGTCACGTACCTGACAGTCATCCACATCTACTTCAAGGAACACCACGTTGGAATACTTCTCAGAGAGGGACTGGAAAATTTAAAAAAATCCAGAAAGATTCAGAACTGGGTAATGGCAGTCACTATACTCAAGCTTCTTAAATACAAACCATGATAAAAGTAGAAACTACTAATTAAAGATCTAAAGATTCAGACTAGAGACCAGGTAAGCACCAAGGACATACAGTTTCTCTGAATCAGATTCCTCCTAGTATAAAAGAATTTGACACGTCAAGCTCTGAGGCCTGAATTTCAAACAGGGCCTGGGTTTCAACTCCAAGAAAAGCAAAAACCATTTAAGACAGTTCTGACAGTTGTCTTCACTGGGCTACACATGCGTCAAAAGCAATTATTGAAGTTGTTACACTATTGCTTCTACACCAAAGGTTCAACAACAACAAAAAACACTCTGTCCTTTCCTGGCTTTGTGACCACCCACTCGAAACAGAATCTCTTATAAAACAGAACTGATTTCATACTCACATGAAAGAAGGGCTTGATCATTTTGCAAGGTCCACACCACGTGGCAGAGAAATCAACTACTACAAGTTTTTCCCCTGCACTGTTCAAGGCTTCCTGAAAAGCATACTAAGGAGAAAAAAAAGAAACGCATAGGTTAAACAGCTTCCTTTATTTCCCAAAGCCCTGATCAAACTTGATAGAATGTGATAACAAAGAACAATTCAAAGGTACTGCTTTTTAAAAATCTAAGAAGCTAAAATGAACCAAACAAACTGAAAAAAATCCCACAGAGTTGATAAGACGAAACAAGTATGATGTATATAGTTTATCTATATTCAACTGAGCAAATTAAAATAAAGACATTTGTATTACATTTCCACATCAAATCTAGGTAAATGGTAAACATTCACTAAATGGGTATCAACTCATAGAGGGTCATTTCAATTGAATAAGCCACAAAGGCACAGAATTTTGCAATGTTAAAAGCTAATACTTTATTGGGGCCCCTGGGTGCTTCAGTCAGTTAAGTGTCTGACTCTTGATCTCAGCTCAGGTCACGATTTCACAGTTATTGGGCTCTGTGCTGACAGCACAGAGCCTGGTTGGGATTCTCTCTCACTCTCTTCCTGCCCTTTCCCCACTCGTGCTCTCTCTCTCAGATAAATCAACTTAAAAGCTATTACTTTATTAATTAAAATGGTCTATAGTGGAACATGTCAAAAGCTTTAAAAAAAAAAAATCAAGGAAAAAATATCAAGGAAAATAAACCTCCTCCAAACGTTTACACTCAGGCAGTCACTGTTGACACTGGGCATATTTCCTTATACTCCCTTTAGTGGAGTTTCCAGAGATGAGATCATACTGCTTATGGTTGATGTCTGCCCTTTATCTCAAAACTCTGCTCTTACTGGTGACCAAATAATAGTTTTAGTTCTTCACGCAAAGAAGTTTCCTTAAATGTTTTTTTGCATTAGAAATGTCAAATAAAATTCCAGCAGTGAGACATGATCAAGAAATCCCTTACCACCCATCTCCCTGAGTCATTTACCAATGGTTTTGATATTGTAACCCTAGGAACCTAACCTTGGAGTTAACAAGGGGCTGCTTTTTTAATCACAATTTAATCAGTGCTTACCGAAACTGGGGCAACAAAGAGAAACCAAAACATAAACATCTGTATCTGAAGTCTAGGTTTTCTTCAAGGGAAAAATGCTGGTCACATTGGTTTAATGAAAAACTAACGTTCCCCTCCCTTGAAAGCTAAGAATCATATCAGATCTGATCCACTAAAGGAAAGTAAATACCATTAAAAAAAAAAAAAAAAAATCTAAAGTGAATTCCTCTGCAGTACAGTTACTTTTCTATATTTCTAATTTCCAACTCCTGTTTTTTGGTGAAGCAATTCACAAGTGGCATTCCCATGTCATGACTTCTATAACCTTTTCAGTTATTCAGGTACAAACTCTCACCCCACCTTCAGGGTGTGGGGAGATATTAGGTGTGTGTGAGGGGATGGGGAGAGAGAACAAATTAGAATTATAGAAATCATTTTTCCAAACCATCACCATGTTTTCCAGATGAATTTAATGCAAAGCCTTCACTAACATGATTTTTTAAAAGGTCAAACTAGCCATTCTACTGCAAGAACCAGGTTAGACAGGAAAAAAGTCAATGAATGATAACGTCCAATCAGATGAATGCACTGTTTTGTGAACATGGTTGGCTCCCAGTAAATACCTGAGATTACTTTCAACACAAAATATTATTCAAACACTCTCAAAGGTTCCCTCAAACCTTCTGATTTGCTGAATCAAATTCTAGCAAAACTACGTAAAATTCTGAAAAACAAAAAACAAAAAACAAAAAACAAACAAACCATGCAACAATAACTTTTGGCTTAACTGAAGAGTTACAGAGCCAGGTATGTGTAGAGGTCACAACAAATTGTCTTCTCCTGATACTTAAGTTGGTCTTAAAGAGACATCAATTGGAAAACGATTCAAGATTATCTCACGAGGTCTAACTCCCAGAAATTAACTATGAGGATAAATAAAGGTCCCCATCACGGACATAAATACTCAGAAAACAAAACAATGTATTTGGGGTAGATAAGAACAGATTCTAGGATTTCTTTTCCTAAACATACCCATTCTGAAGGTAATTAACAAGCATGAACGCTCATGTATAGAAGGTAGGCGTTCAATAAATGGCCGATGCTATTCTTAAAAAACAACACACAACTGGGTTGATTTCTTTCTCATCACACATTTACAGTCCACTTATATCTAAAATAGATCCCAGTGACTCTAAACTATCACACTTCAGAAAGAGAGGTCTTGGATGGCCAATGGCACCAACTTTAGCCCATCAGGATGGAAATCTAAGGTGTGTTCAATATTTACTAGTAACATTCAAATGAGTTTAACTTTTGATTAATGCCTCTGGGTCATAATTTTGAAGGTCAACTGATTATCAGGGTCTTTAGGCCCCAGGCTGTAGTCCTTTCTTGTGTAACCAATCTCCAGTCACCTTTGTACATGTCTTCCATTAATGAGGGGAGGAGGGTGCCATAACTATGACAGCTAAAATGGGGAAAGACTGAAAGGTGTGTTCTAGGAATTAATCGATTTTGTTTGCAGTGTATGGGGATTCTGAGACAACTACTATAAGCCACTCAAAGTCCTACTCTTTTAATGGGTTCTCACCTCTTAGGTTATACTGATGACATGGCCAGACCCTGGAGAACAACCCGTGAACTGATATTTGTCACTCAGTAGGTACTGAATAAAAATAGGAGGAACAAAACTCAATGACCTTTCCAACAAATGAGAGGGCTGCTAATTTTAATCTAAAAATTCACACAATAATAATAAAAAGGATGCCATTAGGAAAAAAAAAATTAAGGACAAGCAGATAATGAACTATAATCAATCAACATATATATAGGGAAAAGTTCAGCATCACTAAAATAAGATACAAGACCATTTTTCTTATTAATGATTTGGTCAAAGTTAGGGGGGAAATGTCACTGTTGATGGGGGTGGAGTAAAAGCACTGTCCTGTGTGGTTTGGGCATTTACAAACCTGAAATAAAAGGTTCATGTCCCTTGACCCAATCGCTGCACTGGAGGCCCTAAAAACTGCCTGAGTGTGCAGCAATGTGTTCAGATACTCAAATGATTACAAAAGCTTCTAACTACCTGAGAAGGGCTCAGGCTAAACTTGGCGGGGGGGGGGGGGGGCGGGGACGGGTAGGGAGAGGCTCAGAAAACAGGATACATAAAATAATCTCAACTACTTTGCAGGTGTTTCTAGGAAACAGAAGATCTGTCTCTGGCCAAAATTTCTACAATGACCATATACGTTTCCTGATTATAAAGTAACAAAAAGGGACCATTACAGAGAAACTTCCATTTTCGAAGCCACCCCAGCACCTCTGAGGTCCAGACATTGAAGGCGGGCGAGGGCTTGGGATGGGAGGTACCGCAGGGTAAACGCTTTGGAGGGGTTTTCCACTGTTCGAGCAACATCAATGTTCTCCCACTCACTTTTTTGACTGCATTTAACAAACACTTCTTGAGTGGCTACGGCATACCAACCAGACGCTATGTCAGGCTCAGAGTTTCCTGAGCAGCAGGGCATTAGGCTCGCAATAACTCTCGATGATGGAACACTATCCTGGACATTCCTAATAGGGCAGAACCACCACCTGGCGCGCCCGCCTCGGGGGCACTCCTGCTGCAGCGAAAACCCCCGACCGTGGGTGAATCACGGATGGGCAGGGCAGAGGAGGCCCCTGGGCCCAGTCTTGGGGACTGAGTCATTCCAAAGGCAGGGCTGCCGGAAACACGCCCAGCGCCGCAAGAGGAGGAGTCCCGAGGGCGCGGCCCCGGCCTCACTTCCTTACGGCCACCTGGGCCCCTCGGGCCTAGAGGCCGGACTCGTACTTGCGAGGGGGCTCCAGACCGGAGCCGCCCCCTGGCGTGGAGACAGCACTCGCCAAATCTGGGGCCGGGCAGCGATGGAGGCGCCCGGGGTCTTCGGCCAGGATACGCTCCCGGGGGAGTTCACGCTGCCCGCCCAACGTGGGTGATCACGCCGCCCACCGGGGAGGGAGTGGCGGCCCGCAACCCCGCGCCTCCTTCAAGGGGCCCTCCATCTCTTTGCCCGGCCCGTATCCAGAGACGGACCGGGTCCAAGGGCAGACTTCATCCCCTCAACAGGGGCTTTCCGACCACGGGGGTGCAGGAGGCGCCGTGGGGGGACGCCTGGCGCACCGGACACAGGCAGCGGGGGGCACCCGGAGCACGCCATCCAGAGCGCCCTCGCCCCTCTCCTCCCTTCCTCCGGGGCGTGCTCGGCCGCCTCGGGCGCGCCCAGGCCCGGGCTTCCCGCAGTCTCAGGCCGGACCGTCGCGTCCCCTGCCCCCAGGCTGCGGAGGGGCGCCTGCCCACCTCTCGCCCTCGCCCTCCCTGGCTACGGAGGCTGCGCGTCGCGTCCTGGCCTTCCCCGGGAAGCGCGTACCTTGCTCTCGATCTGCTTCACCATCTTGGCGGCTGGGGTCTGACAAGCGACTGTACAGACAGATGAAGGCGGATCGTAAACGCCGGACAGAGCTCGCAGAGGGCTCGGCCCGCCTTCCCTTTATAGCAACTGGGGCGGGGCGGTCGGGCGCGCGCGGCGTGCGTGTTGCGGGGGCGCGCCCGCTCGGGCCTCCCGCGCCCGCCCAGGCGCCCAGGCCAGGCCCCGCCTCCCGGAACCGTCGGGACGTCCGCTAGGGGCGGGGCCTCCCCGGGGGCGGGGCCGGCGCGGGCGCTGGGCGGGGCCCCAGGGAGTGCCCTGGACTCAAAGCCGGTGGCCCCGCCCGCCCGTCCGCACCCCAGCTGGGACCCGGGATCTGTCCGGGCGGCCGAGCGGCTTACGGGACGCGCACACTGTGCACGAGGGGGTGGGCAGGCGGGGACGCGGACGGCCACCCCCCCAGAGCCACAGGGCCACCTGGGAAGGGGTCAGCCGGCCTTAACCAAACGCCCCTGGGTTTGTGAAGGGGCCGCTTAGGCAGAGGTGGATTCCTCGAAAAGGCCCGCTATGCTCCCGCCCTCCAGCCCCGCAAACCCCACAAAGTGCTGAGTAACGCTGACCAGGAAGTATCTCTGCGCCCTCCTTTCTGGAGCTTATCGCGATGGTTTTCTTCTCTTCCTTTCTTCTTGTTCTTTTACTTTCACCCTTGAAAACGCTGCTCCAGCGTGACACTGCAGTTTGGGGTGGTAAAGACTGCCGGGAACGGGCCGGGCTCTTGACGAGCAGACAGATGCAGGCGGTGTTCTTGGCGTCTAGAGGGATGCAGGTGTGACCACGAGCTCCTCCCGACCTACCCGAGCCCCAGTGTTACTTTATGTAAAATGGGAACCATGAATAGTCTCTAACTCAGAGTGGTGGTGTTTTGAAAATTAAATAAAGTGCTTGGAAAGTGATTAAGACAAGTGCTTGGCACGGAGTAGGCACTCAATAAATAGTTATAATTAAAGCCGTTGTGCGTACTAATTAGGCTTGCTTGGTGTCATGGAGCGGGGCATGCTGATCTTGGCGATCTTATATTTATAATGGCGCCAGCACACACGTTTGTGTGAGTTTTTTTCTCCCCGTGGTAGAACCTGGAAGAGAGAAGTGGGTCGTTTGTGTTGATCCAGGGATGCATTTGCAGGTTGGGTCTGGCAGCAGTGGAGTTGTGTTAGCAGGCATTGTAAAGCCGGGAGGGCCCATCAGCAGCGGGAAGTGAAGGTGGAGAACTTGCTGAGCTGGAGAGAGAAATGAAGGCATTGACGTGGGATGATGTTGGGTGGGGGTCTGGGCAGGAATTTTCAGGGTGGAACAACTCTGGATGAAGCTACATGTAGGTGTGATTGGCTGGGATGGTGAAACGGCCCCCTGCCTTCCTTGTCGCTGCTCTTGCAAACAGAGGAAGGAAGAAAACCAGAGGTTTTGAACCTATTGTGCACACCTTCTACAGGGTTGAGGAGCACATGGCCACGAGTAAGGCTATAGACAAGACACACGTTCTGAGGAGTGGCCCGATTGCAGAAACTTTCCCAGGAGAATAAGGACTAGTGGGGCAGAAGAGGTTTTATGGGGTACCAGGACAGAATATATAACTGCTTTTCTGTTGCTGTGTCTTTGGCCCAACTTAAATCCCAGTTTTGGGGCCTTTCCATTAGTTGGTACATTCACATGGGCAATGGCAATAAATCATGTGCTGTACAAAGGGGGAGGTACAGACCTTCTATGACCATCCAAACCACCCTCAGCTGATATCTCCTCTTCTCCAAGGACCTTCCAGATATACAATGACTCAGTTGGAAGAGGTACTGACTGCCCGCCACCTTCACAGGACCAATATAGAGTGGATATGGGGGATGCTACAATTTTAGAGAACACGAACTAGGAGGCTAGCATGTATGTTAAGAGCCCAGACTCTGCACTTAGACTCTGTGTTCACATTCCCACTCTACCACTTAGGAGCTGGGTAACTCTAGAAGAGTCTAAATAGCCTTTCTGTGCCTCAGTTTCCTCATCTATAAAATGGGGGTAATAATACTTCATGCTATTACAAGAGCTGAGTGAGCTAAAATATATGTACGCTGCTTAGAAGTATGCCTGGTACACAGTAAATGCTACATGAGCTATGATTACAGGCTATTAAGTGGAATGGTGAAATCCCTCTGGAATGATGGCAAAGGTGGAAGTGGAGACTATGAAACAGGTGTCAGAATCCTAAGTGAATTAAGTGATCAGGAATCAGTAATGAACAGTGAGCTCTATAACATGCCTCTCAAAGGAAAAGGATTTTTGTCCCCAAGAGTGGAAGAAAAATGAACTAAACCTGGCCCTAAAGAACAAGTCCCCGACCTGGAGGGACATGGGAAACTTGTGTCCCATTGTGGCAAGGAGGTGACATCCTGGGAGGCAAGTGAGGTGCAGGGGAATTGTTTGGGACAGCCCAGTGAGGATTTGTTTGGGTAGAGAAGTAGAGGTTAAGAAGAGGAGAGACAGGGTGATGTAAAGGCCTCCATTTGAGGGGTCAGTTCTGTGTCTTAGAACTCCCAGCTATAAGAAGAAATTCCAACTCAAACTGACTCACACCAAAAAGAGAATTAGTAACTCATATTACCAAGAGCTCCAGAGGTCTAAAGATGTCACAGGGCCACCTTCTCTACGGTTTCTTTCTCGGTAGGCTCTCCACCTTATGTGAGACTGGCCCCGGCCACTCTAGGCTTAGGTTCCTACCAGCCCCATAGTCCTGAAAGAAAAGCTTTCCTTTTCTTTGTTCTAGAAAATGTTCTGGAGGCTGACCTTCATTGACTTGAGTTGGGGGTGGGGAGGGAGGGCAGCCACCTTGCTTGAACCATTTTAACCAGAAGTGAGGAAATCCAGAGGGTTAGCAGAGAAAAGGGAAATGGATGCGGGACAGGCAAAAATGGCACTTCCATGTCATCAAGCAGAACAGGAACAAGTGGCATGGGTGATAGACTTGCTTTAGGTTTCTGGGTCAGCTCAGCCTGAGGCTCCATGGGGGACTGGAAAACTAGGTTTGCTGTCTTTGTAGAGGTCCGAATTTGAAGAAAATGCAGCTCTAGGGTTTCTAAAGCAAGCTTTTTCTCAGATCATAGATTTCCCTAAGTGTGGCCCTTGACCATCTCATTCAGCATAGCTGGGGGTACTTGATGACGCTGGACCACACCCAGACACATGCATGGGATAACAATTTTTTGAGGTAGATCCATGGGATCTGCATTTCAAAGAAATATCCTTTGGAAATATCCACTATGGAAAACAATTTGGAGGTTCCTCAAAACTTTAATAATAGAAATACCATATGATCCCGTAATTCCACCAGTAGGTATTTATTTGCCCAAAGAAAATGGAAACACTAATTTGAAAAGATGTATGCCCTTCTATGCTTATTGCAGGATTATTTCTAATAGCCAAGATATGGAAGCAGCCCAAGTGTCCATGGATAGATGAGTTAATAAAAAAAAAAATGTATACACACACAATGTAATATACTCAGCCATAATAAAGGATGAGATCTTGCCATTTGCAATAACACAGATGGACCTAGAGGGTATTATGCTAAGTGAAATAAATCAGACAGAGACTGTCGAACATACCATATGATTTCCTTTATCTATGTGGAATCTAAAAAACACAACAAATGCATAAACAAAAAGCAGGATCAGACCTATACATACAGAGAACAAAACTTTGGCTGCCAGAGAGTGGTGTGGCGGCAGGGGTGGGGGGGTGGGGGGATGAGGTAGGGGAAGGGGGAGGTGGGAGGGAGGTTTGGAGGGGATAGGCAAAATGGGTAAAGGGGGATGGCAGATACAGGCTTCCAGTTATGGAATGAATAAGTCATGAGGATAAAAGGTACACATAGGGAATAGAGTCAATAATTTTGTAATGACATTGTATGGTGACAGATGGTAGCTACATTTGTGGTGTGCACAGCATAATGTATAGAGTTGTGGAATCAATATGCTGTACACCTGAAACTAATATAACATTGTGTGTCAACTATACTGAAATTAAATACATACATACATACATACATACATACAACCAGTCCTTGGGGCATGGTGGGGGGGCTTGAAGATTGTTTAGCAAGAGTCGATTTGAGAACATGGTAAGTGATATCAAAATTGGGAGCTCAAAATACCATAGTAGAGAAGATGACTGAAGGAAAAGGAACACACATGTGGAACGATCATTGAGTGCCAAGCCTAGAGCTGGCTGTATTGTATCATTCTTCTCAACACTGCCCTTGGAAGTAGATATTATTCTTTCCATTGTACAGAGAAGAAAATCAAGGTTCAAAAAGTTTATCTGGTCACATCAAATGCACACTGATTCTTTTTAACACTGTACTTCAGGTTCCCAGCCAGAGCAATTAGGTAAGAAAAAGAAATAAAAGGCATCTGAATTGGAAAGGAAGAAGCAAAACTCTCTTTGCAGATGACATGATCTTGTATATAGAAAATCCTGAAGATCCTAAAAACTATTAGAATAAGCAAGATTAGCAAGGATGTAAGATTTGTCTCAATTTACAAAATTCAAAAACAATGAATTACTTGTATCTAAATTTAATAAAAGAAGTATAAGACTTGTACAGTGAAAATTGCAAAATCTCATTAAAAGGAATGAAAGAGTTAAGTAAATGGAAAGACAGCCCATGTTTATGGGTTGGAAGACAATATTATCAAGGTGTTAATGCTTCCCCAATTGATCTATGGGTTCAATACAATCCCTGTCAAAATCCCAGGTGCTTTTTTTGCTGTTTGACAGCTTTGACAAGCTGTTCCTAAAATTTAGTGGAAATGCCAGGGACACAGAATAGCCAAGGGAATCTTGAAAGAGAACAAAGTTGGAGGACTTACACTTTCTAATTTTAAGACTTACTACAAAGTTACAATATTCAAAACAGTGTGGTACTGGCAAAAGGATACTCATATCAACCAATAGGATAGAACTGAAAGTCCAGAAATAAACCAATAAATTTATGTTCAGTTCATGAGTGCAAGACCATTCAAAGGAGAAAAGATAGTATCTTCAATAAGTGGTGCCGGGACAGTTGAATATCAACCCACATGCAGAAAGGATAAGGTTGGACTTATACCTTACACCATTTATAAAAATTAACTCAAAATGGATCAAAGATCTAAACGTAAGAGCTAAAACTATAAAGCTATTAGAAGGAAACATAAGTATAAATTTCTGTGACCTTGGATTAAGCAATGATTTCTTAGATATGATAACAAAGAACAAGGAACCAAAAAAATGAGATAAATTGGACTTCAAAACTATAAAAATTTGTGCTTCAAAGGACATCCAAGAGAGCAAAAAGACAACCTACAGAATGGGAGAAGTGTATTTGTAAATCATGTATTTGCGAAGGGACTTGATTTTAGAATACATAGAGAATTCTTACAACTCAACAGTAAAAAGACAGCTCATTAAAAAAATTGGCAAAGTGTTTCTCTAAAGAATATATACAAATGGCCGATAAACACACGAAGATACATTCAACGTAATTAAACATTGGAGACACACAATTAAAACTACTATGAGATACTACTTTATACACACTAAGATTGCTATATAAAAGACAGACAACAGTGCACCTGAGTTGAGCATCAGACTCTTGATTTCGGCTCAGGTCATGATCCCAGAGTCATAGGATCGAGCCCTGTGTTGGGCATGTTGAGCATTGAGCCTGCTTGAGATTCTCTCTCTCCCTCCCTCTGACCCTCTCCCACACTTACATACTCTCTCTCTAAAAAATAACAAAAATAAAAATAAAAGACAATAACAGGTGTTGGTGCGGATGTGGAGATATTGGAATGCTCATACATCACTTGTGGGTATGAAAAATGGCACAGCTGCTATGGAAAACAGTTTGGCAATTCCTCATAAGTTAAACACAGAGTTACCAAATGATCTAGCAATTCCACTCCTAGATGTATACCCAAGAAGGTTGACAATATATGTGTACATAAAAACTTGCACACAAATATTCATAGCAGCATTATTCTTAAGAGCTAAAATGTAGAAACAACCCAAATATCCATCAACTGATGAATGGATAACAAAATGTAGTATATCCACTACACTATTTATTTGGCCATAAAATGGAACAAAGTTATGATACATGCCACAATATAGATGAACCTTAAAAACATGTTCAATGAAAGAAGCCAGCCAGAAAAGGCCACATATTGAATGGTTCCATTTGTCTGAAATGTCCAGAATAGGTGAATACATAGCATCCGTAAATGAGTGGTTTCCAGGAGCTCTGGGAAGAGGGGAATGGAGACTACCAATGGATATGGAAGTGTTTTTTTTGAGGTCTTAAATATGTTCTGGAATTAGATAGTGGTGATGATTATACAACTTTGTGAAAATACTAAAAGCCACTGAACTATAAAACAAAACTGAGATAAGGGTAATCTATCTGCCTTCACAAAATTATCTCATGTAAATAAATATGTTCTTCAAATTCTAAAAAAAAAAAAAAAAACAAAAAGAAAGAAAGAAAAGAAAAAGAAAAAAGAAAACCCTTTCAACTAAAGCCAGATGAAACCAGTTCTTGTAATTGTACTTTGGAAACCAAAAGGTGTGAGTTAATGTGAGTAGAATATCTTTGTCCAATGCCTTTAGCCACTGGTCTAGAGCCAAGGGTAACCTTGACTCCCGTGGGAAGGACAACTTGCTAATCTATAACCATCAATCAACCAGGAAGTACATATTTTTTATTATCTACTCCTTACCTAGAGGGTGCTGGCATGCCAAATCATTCAGTGGTACTCTATCAATAACCCAACTATGAATGATTATTCTTACAAACAGTTAAACTTGAAGGGAAGGAAACTGATCCCAGAAAAGGGTTTTACATGCTTGGATCCTTAAGACCTAAAAGAAGTGTTCAAATGAAATGAGATACGTAGTTGTCCAGGACATCAAATCCTGGAACCATTTAGATATCACTTGACTACGAAGAAGTAATTAAATGGTCCAACAAGCACATTCAAGATTATTTTGATGTGGCAACTTTGAGGGTATGGTCAAGGTGTCACAACCCAAGATATAAAACACATTATCAGTCAGATTACTTTGTTATATTGGCCTTTACCTTTTGTTCATCATTGTAACTCAGCACATGTTTGTGAGGCATGTTCTATCATGACTCTCTTTCCCAGGGCAATAGGGCTAAGTCCTTAAATTAGAGTCTTTATCAGAAATAAAGGTGAATTAAAGAGAGAACAAAACTTTAAAATGTATCATTGTATGTAATGTATACCAGATGTGAGGTGATCTTCATTTTGCTCATAAAGGATATCTTTACTCTAATAAAGCACTTGGAATTTCTCTATTTCTCCATCCATTGCTACTGCCCCAGTTCAGACCACTTCATCTCTTAACTAGACCACGGCCATCCACTGGGAACCTATCTCCCTTCTTCCATACTTCCTCCCTATACTCCATTCTTCACACAACAATATGTAAATCTGAACATGTCACTCTACTTGAAACCCTCCAATCATCTTTTCATCGTTCCCTGAATAAGATGATGCTTCCCTCAGTTCCTCTCTTCAAGATGTTCCCACTTTGGGATCAACTCCTAACTCACGGAAGAAGACACGGGAGTCAGACCCCCAAAACATCAGCTTTATTCCTAAAAATGCTGGATTGGGGCACCTGGGTGGCTTAGTGGGTTGAGCATCTGACTTTGGCCCAGGTCATGATCTCATGGTTTGTGGGTTTGAGTCTTGCTTCAGATTCCCTGTCTCCCTCTCTCTCTGCCCCTCCCCACTCACTTGTGCATTCTCTCTCTCTCTCTCTCTCTCTCTCTCTAAAGCAAATGAACATTAAAAAAATAAAAAAATTAATAATTAAAATGCTGGATTGGAATACAGATGTGTAGCTATAACCAGACCTTAGGAGCCAAAATTTCCCTGTAGAAACACAAGGGCTGAGGTATAGGGGTTTCGTCTCTACTTACTTCAGGGCCCTTCCTGTTTTATTTCTTGATAATTGCAGAAACCAGTAAACACTTTGTCTAAAATGGCATGTTTATGGTACCATTACCATGTAAGCACAGTTCTTAAAACAACTGGAGAGACACTGAGCTTTTTCTCTTCTTTATCACTTTTATAATTTACAGGAAATTCATTGTAGTGTTACTCACACTTAGTCATTTTCTCAGGAACACATTTAGAGAACTATTAGAAATTTGATAACTGAAATGTGTAACCTAGCACTGTCCCACCTCTGCCCAAACAAACCAAACAAACAAACCGAACAAACCAGTAGGTCAATTTCATTTAATCCTGAGTTGCAGGCAGGGTTTTATGAAACAGTGCTTCTTGCACATTATTATAAAAATTATTCATAGACCTCAAACAGATATTTTAACTTTTAACTATTCCCACAGGCCATGAGCTCTTAGTGGAAAATGTGGCTTGATCACCAAACACTGAAATGCGAAGCAAAACATGAACTGGTTGAATTAGAAGGTAATATATCAGGTAAACTCTCTGGGGTTGGAACACATCATGCCCTTCAGGAGAAACAGAAACCAAAAATGTAGTTCCAGAGTTGCTCATTTCTTTCTTGAGAGAGAGAGAGAGAGAGAGAGAGAGAGCGAGAGAGAGAGAGTGTGCACACAGGGGAGAGGAGCAGAGGGAGGGAGAGAAAATCCCAAGCAGGCTCCATGATCAGCACAGAGCCTGATGCTGGGCTCGATCCCTTGACCCTGGGATCATGACCTGAGCCAAAATCAAGAGTCACTCAACTGACTGAGCCACCCCCAGAGTTGCTTCTTTTGGTTAAGCTCCGCAGACTGCTTGGAAAGCAAGTGGAATACCGCTATGTCATAACAGAACAACACTGTAGCAAGTGCTTTGCCATATCAGTTCCTTCCATATTGCTATCCTCACAATGACCATGTGACTCTCTAGAGCAGGTAGGAATATTCTTTTGATAGGGAGGAGACAGAGACACCCAAGAGAGGTGGTTTGCCTGAAGTTACATGGTATAACAGCAGGATATCCTGGAGAGGACTCTGCCTGATGGGGACCTGAAAGTCCCAGGACTTGGTCGCAGGCCTGGCTGTGACTGTCGTTCATTCTAGACAGTCTCACACTGTCCAGTGAGTGGATGGACCTCATTGTATCAGTTAGAACTCTGTCTGTTCCAAGGAACAGGAACCAAAATTGACCTAGAAAAAGGAATTTGGCAATTCTGGGGCTAGGTCTGGCCTCGAAACTTGAGGAAAGAAATCAAGTGACATCACTGGGACCGAGTTTCTTTTTCATCTTTTGGTTCTACAACCTTTGATTCACCCAAGTCTACCACTTGGGCTAGGCTGGGGCAATGAGAAACAGGATCCTGTAGAGGAACCTTCAGGGACCCCTCAGCTTATTTAGGACGGAAGGCTTTGGCTTTGCTGTCCCTCTTAGAGTTCACATCATGAGGGGGCCATACTTCCCTATGGAGAAAGGAGGGATAGATGCTGGGTACCACCCCCCCACCCCCGCCATCCCTATGTTTTAGTAGCCTGTGCATGTCCAACACTGCCAGTTGTTAAGAGAATCTTTGCTTCATATTTGGCTTCTAGAGCCATGCCAGCAGCTCTAGCTAAGAAAGAATAAACTAGAAAGGGTCAGAGAGGGTGTGTCCGGCATATAAGCACCACGTACAACAACCTTTATAATCACTTAGCCAATAGTCCATGACACCCAATATCCCCTGGTATGTGTCCAAGATACAAATTTCATGATCTAGAACCAAGATGCTTCTTTCATATCTAGAGAAGAAAGAAGGGCAGCGTTTCCAGTCTACAACCATTAGTTTAATTAAACTGCTTCATTATTTGGCCCAATGACAACCAGTAAGTTAACATCAGCCCCTGCTCCCCAAGAGGAAACATATTATTCTGGGAAAGTAAGAAGGTTAATAGAAATACGATATAATTTAGGAGCCAAAAAGTATTACTAATCCTTTTCATGTTACAGGTTGTCAATGTATTCATACTATTAAACTTAATAATAGGGTGATTATATGAGAAGAGGTTACTTTTATCAGTCACGAGAGGCTAAAGGAAAGGAAGAGTCCTAATAAGGGAAAGATTCGGTCTATGCCAGAATTTTGTAATCCTTAATTTTGAATTCATCTAACATTCCAGAACTGCTGCCATTTCACACTTAGGTCAACTGAAGCGGGAGACATTGTGTGAAATTCCTTAAGCCACTGATAAAGCAGAAACTTTACATATATATATATATATATATATATATCTCAAACAAACCCTAGTCTCCCAGGGCCCAGACTTCAGAAGGCAGTACCACGCTGCCTCTGCTTTAAAAATGTTCCTTGCCTCCTTTGTATCCCATCCTGATATCACTGCTCAAGGAAGGGTTCAAGTTTTGGTAATGGATGTTGAGGTTTGTGTGGTAAGAATTCACAGTTGCAAGCAAGCAACGGAAGCTTGTGCTGCAGGATTTCTTCTCACGGACTTTCTGGTAATGATGCAGAACTGGGCTTGGAAACTGAGCAGGAGCGAGGGAGGGAGATAGCTGCATGGACCACAACCAAATAAAAGTCACAGACCCAGTCTGGGGTTTGGAGAGAGCTGCCACTGCCACCGAATACGCCGCCACCCTTGGGAACCAGATGGCCCTGGATTATAGTTAAATAAAACAGGATGCTTAGTTAAATTTGAGTTTTAAGTACATAGTGCGTGAGATTTCAGAAGTATTGCTATGCCCCATCCAATATTTGAGATATACAGAAAAAATTATACTAAACATTAGGTTTTTACCTGAAATTCTGATTTAATCGTACTCTCATTTGCTGAGTCTGGCAACTCTATACTGGATGTATTGTTGCTATTGCCACTGCTGTCCCTGGAAACCAGCTACCACAACCACTCAAACGGATACGGATCTTTCAGGAGGCTCTTTGCATCATGGGTTCCAAAAGGAACCTCACTGAAACAGTTATGTTTGATTGGTGGTGCCTCTGTTACATGCCCCTCTTCCAAACGCAAGAAAAGTTGGGAAAGCTGATGGTGTCTCCATTGTTAGTGTGGTAAATGGCCTGTGTCTTCCACTAAATCTTAAATTTCTCAGACACAGGGTTGGGGCAGTAGTCAGGTTCAGATACTGGGGGGAAAATAAAATCAATGCCTACCTCATTTTCCTTTGACATAAATTCCTCCTTTTTCTCATTGTGTAGTGACCAGTGAGTTGGGAGCCAGGAAAGAGAAAATAATTCTCTTTGCCAGTGACTGGTTCAATAACCCAGATCTAAGCCAGTTAGCATCAGGCATCCTCTTGGCCACAAGGATTGTTGCGGGATTGGACATGTGATCCAATCTGGACCAAAGATGAGAGTGAAGTCCACCCGAAGATTATAGGGAAAGTTACCTTATTCCGGAGACTTACATTGAAAAATGATCGTGAAATGCCTGGGCGGTGGATTAAGCGTCTGACCCTTGGTTTCAGCTCAGGTCATGATCTCATGGTGCGTGAGATTGAGCCTCGTGTCGGCCTCTGTGCTGACAGAGAGGAGCCTGCCTGGGATTCTCTCTCTCCCTCTCTCTCTGCCCCTTCCCCACTTATTCTCTCTCTCTCAAAATAAATAAACTTCAAAAAATTATTTAAAATAAATGAGTTCATCTTCCTGCAGTTGTTGTGTTGGGTACTCGTGGCGCCTGAAAATTCTGCTCCCTCTTGCTTCCAGCCTGAGATAAAGAACACAGAGAGAAAACAAAGGCAGAAAACATCAGGGTAATTGCAGAGAGGTAGAGCTGGAACCACTGGATTAAGTCCCCCGATGCCTGTCCTACATCTGGACATTCAGTTCTGTGCACCAATACATTTTTGTTTGGCTGAAGCAGCACCATGTTGGGTGTTCTGGTACTTATAGCCAAGAACAACCCACTGGAAAAAGGCTTTGTGAATATGTGAGCCACTTTTGTAAGCTTGTCATTTGTTGAATTCCGAAAGTTTAGCATAATATGTTTTGATTGAACTAGAAATGATTGCTGTTATGAACTTGTGAGGCCAAGATTAGTATTTAAATTAATGCAACACAAACAACTAGAGAGCAGCCTCGCTAAGCCCGGGAGAGAAGCCCTTTATGATTATTGCCAGATTGTTGCTCTTTCTGCTTTTATGCCCCGCGGATGAGCCAGCCTCTCCGGGAGTACCCTCTGAGGAGAGAAACATTTAAATTCCTGGAAAGGCCTGCGGTACAAACATACACAATATTTCAGAAAACACTTCCCACCCTCTTTCTTTCTTCATGAGGCGGACAGCTGCTTCTTTGGCCTGCCTAGCAACCCTCCCCAGTTCTTTGGGCGATAACACCCTGCTTTTCCTTGGGAGGCTCTCTCTCCTCCATTTCTAATAGTCCCACCGAGCCCAGCCATCCAGGCACACCCGCTCCCACCACGAGGCCGGAGGGTGAGCACGTGACTTCAGACCAAACTCCTTCAAAGAACGTAGCTTTCTAAGCAGTGATGCTAGAGGGAAACTCACTGGGATCATTCCTACAGGGATTCTTCATGGGTCTCTGCTCTTGACACCCCTGGAAATGCCTGATTCCTGATTTCTGACGCTCGATTCCAGAGGCCTCCCCAGTGGCTTTGTATCGGGTAGCCAGAGTGAATTTCTCTTGCATGCTGTCAAAATCCTTAGCTGATACACTTCACCAAAGCAATCCTTGAACACACCAAGCCTATATTTAGGAGATACATTCTTTTTTTTTTTTTTTTTAAGTTTATTTCTTTTCAGAGAGAGAGAGAGAGAGAGAGAGAAAGAGAGAACATCCGAAACAGGCTCTGCGCTGTCAGCACAGAGCCCAACGCAGGGCTCGAACCCACGAACCGTAAGATGGTGACTTGAGCTGAAATCAAGTCAGATGCTTAACCGACTGAGCCACCCAGGTGCCCCTAGGAACTACATTCTTAATTTTTACTAGGTGTATATATAAAGCTTTTTATAACATCTTCCATCGTGTGCCTAAGTTATCATATAATCAATTATTGACAACAATTTTATCGGGAACTAAAGTCTTGGAAATGAAAGTTAATTTTAAGGATTTATGTTTAAAACATTGATATAGCACTTACCGTGTCCAAGGCATTGTTTATTTGCTTAATCCTCATTATACTCTAGGGGCGTAAATACTGTCATTATCCTCATCTTACAGATTTTTGAAACTGAAGCAGAGAAAGGTTAAGTAACATGCTCAACATCACACAGCTAGTAAGTGGTAGAGCTACAACTTGACCCAGGACTATCTGACTCCAGGCTGACTCCTACACACCGTGTAAGAGCTGGCATCCTCAGAAGCCTGAGACAAACTATGAAATTGACTTCTATGGCAAAAGATTAGTTCTGTGTAAAAGCAACTTCGTGATGGAACGTCTTCTAGTTCAGAAGCAAGAAAGATCAACAGAGTTGGCTGAGGCCTCAGGGTTCCGAACCAAATGAAAACGCCTTAGGATTTCCAGGGGAAAAAATCCTCATCTAATTAGTTAGAAGCATGAACTAAGTCCAAACACCTGCTGCTGTCTTCCTTTCACTGTTGCCAGGTGTTCTGCGAGCAGGCTTGGATGAGGAAGTAATTATAATGGCAGCGGAATATAATTAATTATATAACTTCAACTTATTAAGTTTATTTCTGTTAAAATTGCCCCATAAACTGGGATATTTTAAAGGCTGCCATAGAAAAGGGGAGACCAGAGGACTTAAGCCTCTTTTCCATTTGACTCAGCTGTGAGTCATATCCTCCAGTGCGAATTCTCTCATATCGCAATTGTTAACTCTAGTAAATATCTGTGGAGCTATTCGCCTATTCATTCAGCTAAATGTACGGAGTACGTGCTAAGTGCCAAGCACTGTCCTAGACCCTGGGATTAAGACAGTGAATGAGCAGATGAAAATCCTTGCCCTTATGGCGCCGCCTTCACGGCCCTTATAGTTCTTGTGTGGGGTTGCAATTCCACGGCCACAAAATTGAAAAAGCCTGAATTTCTCCCGGCTCTGGATCGTTTCCATTGCAATCATGAATGGAAGAATGGGGTTGCCCGAGGGCTGTGCTGAGCCTGGGAGTCTGTGCAGGGTTAGCTGGCCTGCTACTTCCAGAAATGCCCAAGAGAAGGACACTGTGGCTCCAGACTGCCTGGCAGAGGCCATGGTATCTGCTGGGAGATAACGAGGATTTGTCATTGTGTGCCTGGAATTTCATATGAATACACCGTGCCCTTCATATATTCGAACACACCTTCTTCTCAACCTAACATCCAAAAGTAGTAGCACTCACTGCACCCCCTCAGATTGCCGCCTTGGCCTCGTCCTTTCTCCTTTTGTAGCCGTTCCCAAAGGCGTACCCCCTTCCCTGCACCCCACACCTTGGACATGAACTTCTTGCCTGAAGATGGTAAAAACTAACTAGTTTGAAAATGAAAAACCAAGAACTGACACCTTCGTCTCAAAATAGCCAACAGCCTGTTATTTCAGGGGAGTTAATCTCAGAAGGAAAAATGGGTCAAGCTTAAAAAAACAACTCACATGGCACCACCTGGGTGGTTCAGTTAAGCGTCCCGCTCTTGGTTTCCACTCAGGTCATGATCATGGTTCGTGATCAGGTTCGTGGGTTCAAGCCCCACATCAGGCTCTGTGCTGACAGTGCAGGGTCTGGTTGGGATTCTCTCTCTCCCTCTCTTTCTGCCCCTCCCATGCTCATTCTCTCTCTCTCTCTCTTTCTCTCTCTCAAAAACAAATAAATAAACTTTAAAAATTAAAAAAAAAAAACTCACATGGATCCTACTGGTACAGCAAGAACTTGGGACTCTGTGAAACACAAACCAGGAAAGGACAATCGCTGATGGCGTGGCCGTGTTTCCAGGGCTACGAAGAACTAACTCTTCGTGGTGAGTGTATCTGATGAAGCAGTTCCAGCCACCGACTGGGAGGCTAATGCCTAGAAATCCCGGCAGGTGTCGTCAATGACGATGGAAGCCCAGAAGCAGCTGCTTTTCAGGAGCTTGAGGATGAAACTGGCTATAAAGGTCACATTGCTGATGGATAGATCCAGGTTTGTCGAACTTTACATACCACATGTGGTGACAAGAACTATCAATGCAGATGATGCTGGCTTTGGCTAAGACCAAAGGACAGTGGCCATATGTTTTGGTAAATGAGCCCACCAGGCTCCTTCACCAAGACTTTGTATTCAGTTTGGTTGCATATAGATTTGAAATGAGCTTTTTCATCAAAGAAAAGCAACACGGAACGTGATGAACAAACAGACAATTTGCCAATGCACCTATTTTCACATCTTCTCTGCAATTGAGGGGTCTCTTAGAAGCCATGACCTCTCCTAGGTGCCATCCACGGGGTGTGGTAGTGATGGGGACATGGCCTACGATATCACACTTGGGTATAGCTGTTCATGTTCTCAGCATTTCAGTTGAATTGCGAGCATTGCTACCGCATGTGTTATTTGCTATTTATAACAGCTTCCTGGTTCTTACCTGAAACCTCTGTTGACACCTGTTGCTAAGATCATCTTGCAGAATGGGTGCCAGCGACAGGGAAGAGAGTCCCCCAGATAGGAGCAGGTGAGGCATGTGTAGTGGAATGCTTCTTTGGGAAATGCTACTTGGCTAATCCTATTGATGGAACAGAGGGTGGTTTTGTTTGGAAAAAGCCTCAGTAATAAGAAAACATTGGGTTCTAGCTTAACTGGTAGGTTTTTCTTTAATGGTACACGGGGTGTCTTATATTCAAGGGCAACCTGGAGTCTATACAATACAGAATTATTATACCCATTTTATAGGTGAGAAAGCTGAGACACAATAATGTGAATTAACTTGCCCCAAACCCCATAGCTTGTGAGTGGCAGAGCCAGGATTTTATCCTGAACTGTGCAGTTGATTTAGGGTCTAGACACTCAGTTAACTGTTGCACTATACTATTCCTCGGTATTCATGCAGCCTATTAGAGGAGGTTATCGCAGACTGATTTACTCAATTAGCCAACCGACTGATTCACTGGGTGCCCTATACACTGGGGACAGGCCCAGCAGTGAGCAAGAACTTGGAGCTACCCTCAGAGAGTAAGTAACTTAATAAGGGAATAGATCTTAATCACGTTACAGGAATAAATGGAAACTTGCAACATTCAGTAACAGAAAGGAGAACCATACAATGCTATTCAAATATAAAACGAGGGGCCCCTTTTCAATCTGGGAAATCAGAGAGGGCTTCCTGGAAGAAGACTCCTTTGAGTAAAGGTAAGTAGGCAAAGAGGTTGGAGGGAAGAGCATTCCAGAAAGAGGAAAGCATGTTAAAAAAGAGCCTTGTGGTGGGAAAGAGGTTAGCACCTTCCTAAACTAGAAAGAAGCCAGAGTGGCTGTAGTGTGTGTGTGTGTGTGTGTGTGGTGCACTTGTGTGCACAGGTGGATGCCAGAGTGTTCTGAGATGAAGGCAGAGAAGTAGGTTGGGGTAAGATCGGGCACATCCCTTGTGGCCAGCAGTGATGCTCTCCCAGAGTCTCACCGTCCCATTACCGTTCCCCAGTTCTAGTTCAGTAAATCCGAAACTGTCCCAAAGTCTGATTCATCCTCTGTGGATGAGAATATTTTTTCTGAAAGCCCTTGATAAACGGCTACCCTGTGTAAGATACAATTATTTCCTTTGCTTTTCAAAACAGTTCTCGTTGCTTGCTCTGGCTCAGCATATGATGAAACTCACCCAGAAATAAGAGAGCTTTAAAAGGGAATTCAAGTGTGGTAATATGGCTGTCTCAGCGGGTTGGGGCTGCTGTGACAAATTCCCCAGGTGAGGTGACTTGCCAACAACAGTAATTTATTTCTCACAGCCCTGGAGGTTAGAAATCCTAGATCAGGGTGCCAGCATGGCAGGGTGGGAGCCCTCTTCTGGGTCATAGGCTTCTATTTTCGCATGGTGGAAGGTGCTAGAGAGCTCTGCATGGTCTCTTTTTATAAGAGCACTGATCTCTTTTATGAGGGCTCTACCCTCAGGACCCAGTCACCTCCCAAATGCCCCACCCTGTTTGGTAATGGTATTTCAACATATGAATTTGGAAGGGGACACAAGCACTCAGACCATAGCAATAGTTTTCCAGATTTGTAAATCATTATGTATAGAAAGATGGTTGAAAGTTTATTTGTCTATGTGGAAACATGTGGCCTAGAGAGAGGTATGCAATATATTGAGATCATATAAATTAAACATACCATATTTAATTTGTTCAAAGATGCATATTTTTGCATTGAAATTATGACATGTCTTATGACTAAATATACACATTATGTGTCACATACGAATTATCAGCATCTTATCTTTCTTGGTGATATATAAAATAATAGTCTTAGAGTTGGGAGTACACTGACCTCCAACAAAGTAGAATGTACAAGAGTCAAGTTCATAGAAGCAGAGCCTAAGACAGGTATTGGGGTTTACCCAATTTATTGAGGAGTGCCTTTTCAAAAAAAGCCTGTCAGGGAGGGAGTGAAGCAAGAGAGGGAAGGGACAGAGGTAAGCAAGGTCTCAGGTCAAAACTAGCATCTGGCTGATCCGTAGGAAGTGGGTTCTGAAGCATAAGCCCCATCATGGTTTTACTCTCTTAACGCAAGGGGCCTTTTGTGCCTCCCTCAATTAGCTAGGCATTGACTATGGGCTGCCTTTAGAGGGTCATAACCTCTTGAGCAAGGGGCTCCCATCAGCCAAGGTTAATTCTCAGAAGAAGGGAGGCAGCTGGGAGCCAATATCAACCAATAGTCACAACTGAGGGTTGGGGACCTCCACTTGGTGTAGAAGATCTGAAGGGACATTACAGCATCCACTGGAGGAATCTTGCTCAGTTTCAAGGTTCATAGTGCCCACAAAGTAGAAACCAGCGGCTCTCAAGAAGAATAATCATAATCCTGTCATGGTGTGATTTGCAATGTCCTCAATAATATCCCTACACTAGACTCATCACCAAGTGTCCTAGGGCTGTTTCTTCCAGGTCCCCTGAGGACAGGGCAATGGGATGCTGTCTGAAGTCACAACAGCCACAGGCACCGAGCCATTCTGATTTGCATGTGGCAGATCTAGCTCCCAAAGGACTTCACAGACTCTTAACATCCTGGGCAGGGTAGGGGGGTGGTGGGTGGTGGTTAGCCCAGAGATGAAACCATAAAGCAAGTGGGAGTGTGTGTTCTGTCCCCTCCTCCATCTTTCTAGAATCTTGTGCCCTCTCCCAGCATCCTTTTCTCTACCCACATCACCACCACTCTCCCTCTGCCTGATCTCTAACTTTGAACTGTTCTCGGAAGCTTTCTTTCTTTCCTTTACCCACAAGAAACTTACCTTAAAAAGTGTTACTTAGGAGTTTGATGTGTTACCACCTGGATACATTTGCATTTTAAAGACCACTGGCAGAGGATACAGTTTACCAGAAGGAAAGGAATAACTATTGGTGTAATTTGAGGCATCTGGAGTCCTTTAAATTATTCAACGTGCACAAGCTCCCCATACAAACTACAATCATGGGGTGAGTGAGTAAAGAAACTGCAGAGAAAAGTTGGGAAGATCTAACTCCGCTCACTTATTTTGGCACATAGACCAATCAAGGCCATTGGGCTTAGCTAATTCTTCTTTTTCTTTCTCCCTGTATCTTGGCTTTCTCTGCACAAAACAGTGGCCAGATGGATGGCATTCCCAGGCTCAATCAAGGGCACAGACAAGGATGGGATCATTCCAGTATATGAATTTTCCCCATTGCACTGATAACAGTAACAGCAACGACACAACCAACAATTACTGAATGTTTTCTAGGTGCCAAGCTCCTTTTGATCCCCAAGCCTTGGAAATGAGTTGTCAGTGGACTTTCTGGTTAATAAGTGCTACACCTCAATCTTTGGATCATTTTTACCTGAATCAGTTTGGTGAGTACACATTTGAGCTGACCTAGAAATGAACACAAAAATGATCGGAAGAAACAATTTGACCAAGGTTGTGTTTCCTAGACTGATGGGGAGGAAATCCCCCTAGGCATGGGGCAGGGGCGGGGGGGGGGGAGATTCTGGCTCAACTAAAAGGGGTGCAATAAGACAGAGGGATGAGGTCCTAAGGATACAGAGCTGTATCCTTACAGCTTAGAGGATAAGGGAGCTTAGAGACCACACAATTCCAACCTTCTTATTGTATAGATGAAAAAAAAAAAATACATCCAAGCTAAAGCAAATTGTCTAAAGCTTCAGAGCTCCAAGCAGACTTGGTGGTCATGGTGGTGACATAGTTATAAAGGCAGGTGCCCATAAGGATGTTGCTAGGTTTAGGTCAAGGTATTTTCATACGGAAATATAAGTTTAATGATGGCTGCAGTGGAATTAAGCTGGGAGCATATAAGGATGAAGACTGGAGAATGGCTTCTATTTGATGAGTATTCATTTACTGAGAGTGGATTAGCAATCATTCTGGACTCCCTTCTCCAGCAGCTGGTGAGAATGGCAAGCACCATCTTAAGGAGGTATGTTCTCCAAGGTGGGCGCCTGTGATTAGAGCACATAGCCAATAGAACATCTTGGTGGAAAATGTGAGAAGAATCGTTTTTATGCCCAAACTGTTCTTTACTATTTTAAGAAGGAAGTGGCTAGTGTTTTTTTTATCTCTAGCGTTTCTTATCTGCCCAGATTTAGTCTATCAGGGACTTATGAAAGGTAGTGTGCGGTCCACTAGTCACCTACAAAGGTTAGTTTTTGGTCTTCTCCAACCAACTGTGGTTAAATATCATCAGCTTTATGATAGGCTACTACAACACTACATTTCCAACACTTCAGTCTCTTTGGAAGTCTAGAAGACGACGACTGTTTATTGCACATTTTATTAGAGGCCCTTGGAGGATAAGAAAGAAGTAAAAAAAAATTAAAAATAAATAAAGCCTATGTTTACATATTCAAAAAGATTATAATCTGGCTGCAAGAGAAGTGAAAGCCTCATCATCCTTACCATATTCATTAACACCCTTGAACACTTGCTATGGATAGGTACCATACAAAACACTTCATGCACATGATTTCATTTAATACTCACATTGACCTTTAGGAGGGTCCATTATAACCTGATTTACTGATGAGAAAACTAAGCCCTGGAGAGGCTTCCAGCTTGGCAGTGGCTGAGTCATAACTGCAAACCCAAGTCTGTCTGACTTTAGAGCCTGTGATCCTTCCATCACTGCACACTGCCCTTACAGGAAAGCTTTACGGCAAAGCATGGTGATTAATTGCCAACCTGATTAATAGAGGCAGAACTGGCCCCGACATAGAGGAGATCTGTTCTTGGCTGCTGACGCTATTTATTCTGCCTGGTTTTGGATTCCGTACACTAACTTCTCACCCTTGTAATGTGATTTGTGTGGGAGCTGATTATAGACTTGTAAAGTATATAGAAGCCACGCAGTGTGTGACTTGTTATTATATGTGTTAAAGACCAGGTAGAGAATAATTCAGACACCTTTGCTCCTTCTGACAGGTCTAGTTTATAGATTATGAATTAAACGTGAGCACATTGTCTTTCCCCCTTCCAAACCTGCATTTCTAGGTAGAGACAGAAATGTTTTCCCCATCTTAGCTGGAATCTTAGGGTTTCCTGTGTGTGTCTGGGCAGCATTCATCCATCCAATAGTTACCAAGTCTCTACTAAGTGCCTGGTAATGTCCTCAGTACAGCACGCACAAGGATGGAAAACCACAGCCTTTGTCCTTAGGAAGCTGAGCCTCATGGGAGACAAACACAGGGTTGCTAGCTTTTGCAAATAAAAAATACAGGATAGCCTGTTAAATATTGCATGCAACATACACTAAAAAAATTATCCTGTTTATCTGAAATTCAAATTTAACTAGGTCCCATGTATTTTAGCTTATAACTGTAGGCACACATGAAAACCCACTACATCTGACAAAAATATGGCGGCTCTAACGGTTGTGCCCACAGGACCCCACAGACACCCAAGAGGACCGCCAAGGAAAGCTTCATGAGACTGTGTGGGCCAGCTTAAAGGAATAACGCATTTGCTGGGGGATCTTGAATAAGATTTGACAGGCAAGATGCAGGGAAGGAAATTCCAGGAAGAGTACAGAGTCTGACAGAATGCCTGGGGTGTGTGGGCAAGGGGAGAAGGGCAGAGATGAACGTGAGGGTCAGGTCAAGAAGGGCTTCGGCAGAAAGACAAATGATTCAGAACCTCATTCTGGCATCAACAGGAAACCCTCCGATCTAATACTTGAAAAAAGTTTTTTTTTTTATATACTCAGATTTTGGCTAAGGAAGGTTTCACAAAATGTGGGCCATGGACCAACGTTACTGTGAGAGGTAATTTTAGGTAGTAATTTCTGATGATTTGGGACAGTATGGGGAATGCAGCATTAAATAGCCTTGACTCGCACAAGGGAGGGTGGGAATCTTTTTTCCAACTTAAAGCTCTTAATTTTATTTGTATGTGTACAACTTAAAAACATTAGCGAACTTTATTTTTTATAACAGCTTGGGGTTTAAGAGACATTAAGAAAGTACAGTGCGTTCCCATATATCTCTTCTTGGTTCTTTTTTGTTACTGTCTTTCAATTACTTCTTATTACTCAAGATGAAAGTTTTGATTTGGTGTTATTCTATCCTTTTTTTTTTTTTTTTTTTTTTAGGTAACCTCTATCCCCAACGTGGCTCAAACTCATAATGCTCAGAGTCTCATGCTGTTCTGACTGAGCCAAGCCAGGGGCCCCGATTCTGTTCTATCTTTAACACCTAATAGCTGTTCTTTGTGTTGGAAGAGAGGGTGAGGAGACAGAAGAGGGAGAAGGAGAGAAAGGGAGGGCGGGGAAGAGATCATTCAGGCTTTGAATCTTTGACAAACCACAAAAATCAGTTCTTTTCAATGTATTTGTCTATGAAGGCTTTCTTCCACTTCTGAGAACAATATTCATCTTCCATTTAAGTTCTGATGACAAAAAGTTTTGTTGCAAAATGAATTTATTCCTATACAAGAAGTAAATAGGTTGATAATAACAGTGGCATGTGGATGACCAAAGCTTAGAAAATTCAGGGCTAAGGTACCCTAGCTGAGGCTGTCCTCTTACCTGGTGGCACACTCCCGCTGAATCTTTTCAGCCTTATGGGGCTTTCTGGGGGAAAGCTCCACCTTCTCTGGGAGAAGGAATAAGGATTGCCTGGGAGAGCAGTGGCTTTGCAGGAGTCCAGTATATTGCTCAAACTCTTTCCCCGGCTGCTCTTCTCCGACTTCTCATTCTCATTCCCATCTGGTCCCATATTCCTTTTCTTAAAAGCCCTGACAAGAAATATAGTCAGATGGATGCTTCCTTTTAAGAGGATACCAACATGAAAATCCCAAACATGTGCCCATAAAAATTTGATGAAAACAGAAGGGCTCAAGACTTTTAAAACAGCGAGTACCCATGATACGTCTAAAACTTGGCATTTTCAGCAACATTCTGGGAGAGAGGACTATTCGTTGACGGAAATTTCTTTGAAATCCATTTTCTGGATCAGGGTGCAGGGGCTTGTATGACATCAATAAAAGGACTGACCAAGGCAGTGGATTTTATTTGCCTTGAGAGAATTTTTTATTGGTTCATCTTTCCTTTAATTTTCTCTAGCACACCTGGGTTCACATTTGGATGCAATCAGTTACTAGCGGTGTGACCTTAGGCAAAGAACTTCATCTCCCTGCATTTGTAAACTGAGAACAGTACTACCCTGAAGATCAAATGAAATAGTGTGTGGACTTCTTGAGCCTCATCGTTTATCAAGAGTTGCAATTTGTTTTCCCCATTTCCTCTTTGGTTCTATTGCCTCAATAATGATTGCAATTGGTCCCTTGATGTACATTAACAGTGGTGCTCAACGTCAGTGTAGATCAGAATAATCCGGATTCCTCTCATGATTCCCCAACCCCACCCAGCTTCTGATTCAGGGTGTGGATTACATGGGAGAATGTGCACGTCTAACAAGTTCCCAGGGGACGCTCCTGGTCCCAGAGCCTCACTTTGCAAACCTGGGTACCATGTCACCCCTGACAAAGATGAAACCCTCAGGCAACGGCTTTCCGTTGTGACTCACCAGAACCTACTTTGAGAAACATATTTTACATGGTGACCCTAGTATAAATATACGTATAACTGAACAAGTTCCATGAAATGATAGTTACCATTGCTATAGTAAATATACTCTGACATTTCTTGCTTTGTTTTAAGAGAATGCTGACCCACTAAATTGCATTTTATGAACCATTATTGGATCATGCCTCAGCTAGAAAATCATGTTAGTGCTTGATAACCAAATACTGCACTGGTAAAAATGTGCACCTCAGAAATAGACCACAAGGCAAAAATTAAGTGACTTCCCATTCTCTTTTCCTATCAAAATAGAAAGGACATTATAAAAGCATGGACTCTTTCCATTTCTAGGCAAGAGAAGTCACACAGGAACCTTGCCTGCTGAAATGGGATGGAGCAGACTGGTCTCCAGGGAATTCTCTTGAACTCTGACGTGTCCTGTTTTATTGTTAAAATGATACGGCGGGCCTGAAATAACAATGAAAAAAATGAAACCTCTGCCCGCTCCAACATGTACAGAGACGCTACAAAATGTAACACGCCCGAGGCTGCCAGAATGATTCCATCCACATCTGGGCATGGAACTCATCCTCTACCCTGTCCTCCACTCTAGAGACGTTTTTCAGGCTGCTCTTTCCAGAGGCCAGCGACTAGTATGAGTTGACTTTGGTGTACAAGTGTCCTTGACTTTCATTCATAGAACTTGTACCTATGACACATTCACACAGAGAACTGGACCTTTCCATTGTCACCAGCTGCATCATGATTTCCCAGCCATCTTCCCCCACAGTGGCCTGTGCTCTGGGGATGGGTGAAGGCCTTAGTCAAGTTGATAGGCGTATTCACTCACTCATACTAGTGCCAGTGCTGGTCTGGCCCCAGGGGCCTCAGCCTGGCCAACAGCTTCCTAGCCCATATTCTTTGCCCTTCCAGCAGCCTGGCCCTCTAGAGCCGGCTAACTCCAGGCTACAGTCCTCATACCTCATCTGGCCTAGCCTCCGTCGGAGCCCTACCCAGAGTTCACCTGGGCATGGTAGAATGGCATGTCTGGGGACAGGGCGTGAGTGACAGCTTCAGGACCCCTGGGCTCTTGCTTTGGTGCAGGGAGGTGCCCCTCTTCTTCTGTCCTGCCTGATGCACTTAGCACATCTGGTCCCAAAGATTTAAAGATTAGGGGCCCTAGAACCTTCCATCCTTGTTCCTGTGGTGAGAGCAGGCTTGTGGAAAAGAGAAAAGCCAGGCTTGATTTGGGCTCCAGGGAGACAAACAGCTGAACCCCACGAACAGAGTGCACGGCTGCCTCACCCCATGAAGGTTCCGTCTGTCCTTACCCCCCGGCGGTGGGGGTTTGGGCTAGAAAGAAGCAAAGTATCACTAACAATACTTGATATTTTTATGAAAAAAAAAAAAGGGGGCAAAAACTTTTTTGGAACCAAAATGCTCTTGTAATTGTGAGGTCTGAGTCTGTTTGACTTTGAGGCCTGCAATTTTAGTAACACTTCTCCTCATCTTAAGATCTCAGTCACCATTCTACTGGGAAGCTACCTTTCAGGATGAAGACTGAACAATGAAGGAGAACTAGCTACAGCAATGGACAGATGATTCAGACAAAAACCGAAAAGCAGAGGACAGAAGTACACAGAAATACCCTGGGCTCCCCATCTCTATCCCGTTCATGTTGCTGACTGCATGCGAAGCTGGCTATATTTCTATCTTTGGATTCTATGAATCAAGTGTTATTCTAGATACCCGTAGCAGTGCTGGGGACAGAGTAGGTGCTCAATAAGTATTTACTGAATGATTAAAAGGTGTCCCTTTTCTCTTAAGCTAGCAGCTCTTGGTGTCCTCTACTCTACGTTGCAAAGAATTCTAAGATTTTGTCAAAATCTCAGTCATTAACAGCTAGGGAAAGCTGGCCCGACTTTACGACTTCAGATCCCCAGCGTTCACCTGATGGCAACCCCAAGTAGTCAGTGTGAGAAGAACTGTCTTCTCTGGGTCCTAAACATCAGAGCTATCTCAGTTAACAACAAAACATCGCAGGTAGTAAAAAGACTTTCTGGCTTTTGTGTATGTATATGTGGATTTTTTTTTTTTTAATTTATAGAAGAATTTTAGAAAGGCAGTGGGGAAGAGAAAAATGACACCGTTTTAATTTAAATGGATGCATCAGAGAAGAATTTTGTACCACAAATGATGGCTCAATTAGAATTGGCCTCTACTTAGGGCTCCTGGGTGGCTCAGTCGGTTGAGCGTCCAACTTCGGCTCAGGTCATGATCTCACAGCTGTAAGTTTGAGCCCTGCAACGGGCTCTGTGCTGACAGCTTGTACCCTGGAGCCTGCTTCAGATTCTGTGTTTCCCTCTCTCTGCCCCTCCCCCACTCACGCTCTCTCTAAAATAAATAAACATTACATTCAAAGAAAAAGAAAAAGAAAAAGAATGGCTTCTACCTATTTGGAGTACACCAGGGCAATATGGTATTTATTTGTTTCTTGACCACTGTGAAGAGTTCCATCTTCAGAGATCTCTGGAAAACCTTCTTAATGGCATGGTATGACTTAGCTGTGCAGGGGCTCTGTTGTGAAGGTCATAAAAACGTCACCTAAGAAATGTGCTCAAGTAAGTGGAAAGCTAAGTTAGAGAATGGGAGTGATACATTCTTTGATACTGCAAGAGCTTTAAGCAATTGTGGAATGAGATTGCGGGAAAGTGGAGTTCAACCTGTAAAACATTAGAAGGGGGACCGATCGAACATTCCAATATTCGCTGCAAATAAAAAACACAAACGCATTTGCTGTGGCCTTTTAAAATGTTGCAAATGTATTTCGTCTCAGAGATCGGCTTACATTAATTCTTGAATCTTCGCTTCCAATTTTTGAGCATCAGCTCCACAAAATTCAAAAATCTGTTCACAAATACACAAAGGTGAGATATTTATTGGTTCAAATATCACAAAGATGTTAAAGCTTTGAGGGGTTTTTGTTTTTGTTTGTTAAGTTATCCTCATTTCCATTGTCTGAAAAATACTTAAAATATAAACACACAACAAGCACATTACATTCATGATGTTTCCATTATTTGGCACCTTTTCAAAATTGTTTATGCTTATATTTTGCCAGGTTTATATAATTCTCCATAATATTCTTCTAAACTGATATCTCAAACATAGAATATGTTAGAAATGAGAAAACTCAATCATTGAAACCTCTCAGAGCCTTTTTGCATTGGTCTTGAGAACTTGTTAATTCATAAACATGATTTTCTGAAATCAAATGACATGTGATTTCCCATTCCCTGAACTTTGCCATAGGTAATAGTATTATAATTAATTGACACTAAGAAGCACATTTTCTTTTCAAATTGTCACATCTCTGACTCAGGGTGTATTTCATAGTGGATGGTATATTTTGTTTGGAACACTTTTTAGTAGTATCTAATGGGGCATCTGTAAATGGGCATCTCATATTTGGTGAAATATGGAAGTTTAAGACCCTTACCATGCATTATCACTTTAGTACCAATTACATGAAGTGGTTGTAGAGAAGGCAGAGTGTGAGTAAACTGAGGTTGGGATTGGCTGAAGATTTGAGCTTCCAGTAAGGGAAGTTTCAGCAGCCAGAAATGGTGTTAGGCCTTTGGGGCAGGGTTTGGAAAATTCTAAAACAATTGCAATGCTCAGTGTATTGCAGAGAAGAAACTATACCTGCTTCTAATGATTCTGCTTCTCCAGGCAGCATCACTCTATCTGGGTGCTGCCTGGGGGTATCATGGTTCATTCTATCTCTTGAAAGTAAACCCCAGACTTGTGACTCCATCTTGATCCCATTTCACTTACCGGCTCGCTCATGAATCCATTTCCATTACAGCAAATTGCTCTTTTGAGTCTTGAGAATAGAGTCACCTAAGTGTGGGTGCAGAATTTCATGATTTATCTGGGTTGCCTGGTTTGTACCCATTTCCTCTATAAATAGTTCTCTTGGCATTGGCTGCCAGGGGAGGAAGGTGTCAGAAAGGATCTGCAAAAGTGTCTCTTTTCTAAGAGTCAGACAGCAGCTGGATGGTGGCTATAGACATGAAGGGAGTTTCAAAATCCTCTGAGACCAGAGCAGGTACCAACACAACAACTCCTGGCAAGAACACAGGCAGAGCTTGGCCACTTCAATGACCAGACTTGGCCAACAGTTTTCCAATATATTTATTTCCAATAAAATATAAATTTTATCAATTTATATTCCACCAGCAGAGGATGAATGTTCTGGGTGTTCCATATGCTTGACCACACTTGGTGTTTATTGCCAGTTCCTTTCCATGTTAGCCATTCTGGTGGCTTTAGGGGATATTAAATTTGCCACCGAATTTCATGGATTTTACTTCATCAACTTTCCCTTGGACTTTAATAAGAGCTTATAACTTGTCTGTCTCCAGTCTTGTGCCCCTTAGTTCCCTCCTCCCCCTTGAAGCCCGTAAACACAAACCAGTCATGCTCTCCTTCTCTGTAAAATTCTTCAGTGTTTCTCCACCACCATAAAATCCAAGGTCCTTACGGGGGTTCCTTGATTTTGTCTTGTCTACCTCACTGTTATTCTCCACCTTAAGCTCTGACCTTTAGTAACACTTCACAGTTGGATTCATTTATTTATTTAATTTAACAAATATAATAAGCATCTACTATGAGCCAAACATTGTGAACATACCAGACAAAAATCACCCCCCGGAGCTCATATTCTAGGGATAATTTTATACTATTGTATTAGTATCAAAAAAATCCTGACATATTCCCACGCTATTTTGTAATTCTTGCTTCTCCCCATTTCTCACCCGTTAGTCTTAACCATTCTTCAAGATTTAACTCCGGAAGTCTTTGTGATCTCACAGAACCTATGAATTCCACTGCTCAGGAGTTGATGTTACGTCTGCAGCCATTGACCAAGGATGGGGCCTCTGCCTTATTTTTTTCCTCTATATTTTTAGTATTTAGCTAGGAACCTTATACAGAGTAGGTCTTCTGTTAATGGTTTTAGGCCTGAAGAGAGTTGAACTAAGCTGATTTGTGGTCACTGAAGGACAGACCCAAGACTCTAGGGAGTGTTAAATTTCAGAGACTAGGTGTTATCTGTTTTATTCTTTGTCCAGTTTGCCAAAGGCAAATACTATGTGTCTGTCTAGCATGGGACTTTGCATATAGGAGTTTCATAAATGTAGTTAATGAATGAGGAGTGGCTTAGTGATAGAGCTTATTATATAATAGCTTTCTTTTGAAGAGCTCTATATGCAAGGACACTAGCATACAATTTTTGCCCAAAATGTTTTCTTATTTTCAACTGAATGTTTGGTTGTGTCTCTCAAAGGCCTGAAGCATTAGGAAGCAACGTTTCATTCTCTCTTCTCAATGTCTTCAGTTTACATGCACCGTTGCCATCTGTAATGACCACTAATGGAAATGATGAGCTCCAGTTGGCAGAGCCCAAAGGGATATGGGGTGGCTATCCCTGCATTACAGAACCACCTATGTCCACTAGTCCCTTAAAAACATCTTTCATTTTGAAATTTTTAAATAAAGATTTTATTTTTAAGTAATCATCACACCCAGTGTGGGGCTAGAGCTCATAACCCCAAGGTCAAAAGTTGCAGTTCCACCAACTGAGCCAGCCAGGTACCCCTCATTTTCAAACACACACAAAAAGAGAACAATAAAGTGATTCCCCATCCCCGCATTTACCCATCGCCCAGGTCTAAACAGAGGCAGGGTTTTTTGTTGTGTTTTTTTTTAATGCCAAAGACATTCAATCACCTACAAAAAGTATATTACTGTTAGTGAGAAAATACAAAGGGTCCAGAGACAGGGATCCCTTCCTAACAAATGGACTTCTGAGAGTATCCATTAAGGGGTCTAATGATGCATACATAGACTAATTACAATAAAACACTCTGGCCAGTTGATAGGCAATTAAGAATACTGAAGTTAGCTTTGGAGCAGCTGAATGAAAGCTCCGCAATTTTCCAGACATCTTTACTGAGTTAAAAACAACAACAAAACCCTCAAAGCAACAGCAACAATAACAACACAAACAAAAAAGCCCAAACAACCAACCCACACAAGACACTTTTTGGCAGATGGCTCTAGAGATGTTTGTACAATCCAATTTTATAAGCTGTGTGATGTTCCTTTTCTTAACAAAGGGTTTGCTAAGGCATTATATCTTATTAATGAGATAGGAAGAATGTATCTAACAAGAGAACGTTTAACAGTGAGTGCCTCCACCTATTGAGAGCTAGACAGTCTTAATTACTTTTTGATCCCATCTTGATCTGGGCTCTCCAATCAACTAGACCCATTCCTTCCCCCAGAACCATCTGCATCACAATGCAGGTGTTTGCACACTTCCCCCTCCGCAGGACTTTCACAACAGGTTGCAGGGCACGCCTTGCAAATGCAAGTAGCTCAACTGTGGGTTTTGGCGTGTGGCAAAATCAAACTAAGAAGGCAGGGCCTCTTGGAAATAGTCTGTTTTGAACAGCTTGAATTTACATGCATTTGGATTCAAGAAAAAAGCGTATGAAAGTAATCTATTATCTAATTTTTTCAAATGTACACTCGCCTTCTTCTCAACTTGTTCCACTAGTGAGATTTCGGTAAAGTACGAACTTACTTTCATTCTCTTATAGCTGATTTAGAAACTCTGGCTACATATCTGTTTCTTAAAGCACTAGTGGCATAAATAATGACTAAAGTGCTTTTCTTCTTCTGTGTTAGGGGGTTGACAAATGTTTTTGTAAAGGGCCCAATAATACCTATTTTAGGCTTGGCAGGCCAGATGGTGTGTGTTGAAACTACTCAAATCTGCTATAGTAGTGTGATAGTAGCTAAAGACAGTATTTAAACAAATGGACATGTCTGTGCACCAGTAAAACTTTATCTACGAAAACTCGTGGAGGCTCAGACTTGACCTTGGGGCCATAGTTTGCCATCAATTGAAGGTGTTGGATGGACACATGAAGCTGTTTGAGAGTTCATTACTGAGTACAATGTGGTTTTCTGTTGAAGGGGGGAAGGAGCATGAGTCTAATGTTGTGGGAATTTATTGTAAAGCCACACTGAGAATAAGGAAAAGTGATTTTGGTCTGGCCAGAGGAGATGTCATTCGGCCAGTTACTCAAAGTATAGAATGAAAATTTGTTCATGAGGATAATAATGGTTTTGGAGCCATTGCCTTCAATGACCTAATGACCTATACTCGGCATGTTTCCATTGGAAAATCTACTCAACTGTCCAATATTGGGAAATTCCTTCACTGACTTTTCCCCAAGTTGAGGTGAGCTTATCAGTTGAGCCTAGACAAAGGAATGAGTTCATGATTATCCCCTCCCTTTTTGGGGTGTTCTGCCCAAGGGACAGGTCTGTTTTCCTTGCACTGTCCTTCTTTTTCTGGAAAGCACATCTGAAGCAGGCCTAAAGTAGGTCTGGAAGGCTACCACCCTGTGTCCTCACTTTTGGAACTTGAGAGTTGTGAAAAACAGCAATATCTCCTTCACTTAAGTGGGTGAGTTTCTCCTCTGCAGCCAAAGATTCTCCCCTAGGCAGTCATCTCAAAATCTAGGCTTCAAGGAAATAATAGGAAGTCTGTTGATATGAGTCCACACCATGTTGTGTATTTAGCACAATTTAGCGCCACTGCTACTTACAATAAAGGTGATAGCTTGATTTTCCACGTGACTCTGTGTGAGAAGCGTTAACACAACAGATCTGGTTCCTTATTTCTTGCTTGTCTCCAAGGCAACCATGATTGATTCTTCACCAACCCCCCAGGGAATGTGTCCCTTTCCCCACCAAAGTGTTCTTTGTATCAGTGATTGATGATTTTGTTATATATACCTGGAGTGATGGACCAAGCCCACTGGCTTGCTTTGCATAAACATCAATATTGATGATGTGCACCTGGTTTTACTATTGGGGTCCTAGTCTCCATTGTCATAGCTGGTTGTGTAGCAATGACTGCCTAGCAAGAAATGTCTATGTGACCAGTCCCCACATAAAATCCTCAGATCCTGAGACTCAAAAGAGCATACCTAGGCAGAGACAAACCACATGTGTCCTTGAAGTTCATTGCTAGAAAGAGAGACAGAGACAGAGACAGAGACAGAGCACACCTATGTGTTCCTAGCCAAGGAAGAACATCAGAAGCCTGTGCTGGACCCTTTTGGACTCTGCCAATGCTTCTGCTTTGTATTTTTTGTTGTAATAAATCTCAGCTGTAAGTAGAACCTATTACTGGGTCTTGCGAGTCCTTGTGGCCAATCACTGAATGAAATACTCCTATATTTCAAGGATTTAAAATTTAGAGGACAGGGCTAGGACAATGTTGTAAAATTTAAGGGGCTCTCAGAACTCAGTAATCAAGATCATTAATATTTTAATGGTTTTTTTTTTTTAATTTATTTTTGAGACAGAGAGAGACAGAGCATGAGCAGGGGAGGAACAGAGAGAGAGGGAGACACAGAATCTGAAGCAGGCTCCAGGCTCTGAGCTGTTAGCACAGAGCCCGACGCAGGGCTCGAACTCACGGACTGTGAGATCATGACCTGAGCTGAAGTCAGACGCTTAACCGACTGAGCCACCCAGGTGCCCAAGATAATTAATATTTTAATAAATATTTTAAAAATCCATAATGAACAAAATATCAAAAATTCAAATAAAGACAGGATTCCACCCTATACTTGCAATTTCCTGCCTCACTTGCCTCGCCCTAATCCCTGCTCTGGAGAAAAGAAGTATATAAGTAATTACTGTCTTTCAGTTGCTAACACCTAGAGCAATATCCTTAGCATTAGTGTTAAATGGTGATAAATGCTTGCTGCCCATCTCTCTCTCTCTCCCCCTCCATCTCATTTAGTTCTTGCCCCTTCCAGTCTATTAATCTGTGCCTATGTATCAGCTGCTTTATGGGGCTGAGTAACTTCTTTTTTGGATCTGTACCCTTCAGAGCCCTGAACACCATGTGAGAGTTTTGTTTTTGTTTTTTTTTTTAATTTCCCCTGAGGTGGAACCCCTCTGTGTCTACCTAACACAGTCCTTAACAGGTTGAATATCCCTGGGTAGGTAACTCTCCAATGTTAAGATGACTTAGCTTAACTGGTCACTGTAGTTATTCAAAGAGTTTTAGAGGTCTCTCCTAACCAGTGTTTCCAAATTTCTATTTTGTCGTAAATTTTCAGGAAGATTGGTACACAGATTATGGGGCTCTAGCAATAGCCATATTTTATAGCATGTACCAAGTCCAGTGCTAAAGTGCTTTATATATCATCACAAATCTTCATGACGACAGTTCAAAGACACATGATATAGTCCCTATTTCACAGAGAAGGAGACTGAGCTCAAGGTGGGGAAGGCACATAACCAAGGTCATCCACGAATAAGAAGCAGACCTGGGATTCAACCCACAGCTGTCTGATTCCAGAGATGACAAAAACTAGTCACAGACACTCTTTTGGGCATGGCTCAAGTATTGTTTTTTATGAATTTGAACTGTGAGCATTTGGGAGGGTGATTCTCCAAGGACCACCATCCTCCTCACTTCCTATTTTCTCATGTATTGTCCTTGCCTGGCCCTTGAAGATTCCAATCCTGTCCTCCTTCAAGCATACCACAGTGCTGCCCATTGGAGATTCTTTTCATGTCTGTACCTACCTCAAGGAGGGTGTCTGTTGGAAATTACTTCTATAACCTCAGCAGGAGCCCTGCTGTTCACAAGGAAAGGAGCAGGAGTTCCTCCCACTAGATGTGAGCCTATGAGCTGAATTATTCATTTGTAAATAACTCACTTATTAGCATCCATGCATCCGTATCCCATTGTTCTTGGATTAAAGTGTTTTGAGAAGCCATTTACTCTCATATCAAAGAATGAAAGATGGAACCAATTTCGATGTTGGATAAATTTAAGCTGTTGGCCAAGAGTTGCTAAATCTTTGTTACTCTTCTTTTCTGCTGTTCCATTGACATATGTCAACTTTGGTCTGGAAGCAATGCTATAAACCTGGGGGATCTACTGATGGGCTTCAGAGGCTCAATGAATAACTAATATCATATTCACATTGCAGCTTATGTGTATATGTGTATTTTTTTTTTTTTTTTTTTTTTTTTTTTACTTAGAACAGAATACAGTGTAATATTCTGGTTAAAAAAATCAGCCAAAGTTTTGGATGTCCCATCTGAGAGCCACCACAGATTCTTTTTTTCTTAACCACAGTTAATCTTACTGGAACAGGATGTGATGTCCCAGGTGAAAACACTAAGGATTACAGCAGGAGGGAATAATCCCACTTTATTTATTACCTGGAATTTGCTTTTGCTGTCCTTTACCCTAACACTGTAAAATAATTACAGCTGCTGTTTATGGTACAACCCTGCTAGATGACCATCCAAATCTGCATAAAAACTTCCAGCATCACAGAATGCCCATTGACTGCAACCCTGGGTCATAGTTATATAGCTTTATCTGTTCTAGTTTTTTAAAGTTTTATTTGTTTATAGCCTATGTATTTTGAAAATATTTGAAATGAGGTAGAATCAAGGGCAAAATAAAATAACAAAACCATTAAAGCACGATTCAGTATGGAGATGGCAATTAGGGAATTCCAGGCAACTACAGATAAGGGAGGCTATTGTATTTGAGTCAAGGAAGTAATCCTGAGATTATTGGCAGCAAGAGAAAAAGAGAAACCCAAGGGATCCCCTAAGCCTTCTGATATAATGCAAGGGAGTAGATCAAGGGAGGCAAATATTCTCCAAACTCTGTCTACGAGGAATAATCACAAGGCTTTTTACACAATGTACATTTTAAAAGGCATAATGGACAGTGGTTCTTTGCCAGGTGTTTTACCAGAAATGTGAGGACATTTCTTATAACATCCCTTAACAGAAACTGGACTCAAAGTTGTTGTTGTTTTTTTAATACTAGATAAATAGTACTTAACTGCTTCCATAAGTTAATTTTCAGGTGTTATGTTTCAGATGAAAGAGAGATGGAAGGAAGTGGTCTCAAAGAAGTGAATTTAGTTTTTTTTTCTACCCCCAGGAGAACAATGAATGTCATTCCTAGTCAATTCTACTGAGGAGGGAAATTCACATAGATGGGTCCTATCGCATGGCCATACCCAATTTTCTCTGGTTCCATTGATTTTTCCTGTGCAGACCATTGCAAAGTAGAACCTGGGGGGTGATTTCAGAGGTCTCAGGTTTTGACTGCAGCTCTGGATGCAATGGTAGAAGTGGGGACCCTGCAGAAGCCCTAGATGGATGCTCAGATGCCAAATGCTGGGGACTGAGTGAAAGAGGTAAAAAGATTTGCAATACTGTCTCTTTAGGATCTCCTGCCCCCATTTTTTTGCCATTGTCTTTTGCACAGAAGATTGATACTCTTTGTTAAATGGAAGCCAGCATTGTAAATATTTTCTGCAGGTTTACAAATGATTTTTAAATTGATCCAAGTATGAATCTTTCTGGAGATACATACAAAGCTCAGAAGTAGACTTACTTGTATATTATGACATAAATGATCTCAAGGTTTTGGTTTTGTTTTTTTAAATAACTTCATAACCAGGATGCTAAGTCAGTAATATTCAATGAGACACTCAATTCTCAAGAAAATATTTTGGGACAGGGGTATTCATTTTATAATCAGAGGCTGGCTACCTGACTTTGGAGTTAGAAAATAGGGAGGTGGATCAGCTTAATGCATTGTGTCATTGATTCAGTTAATTTTATTCTCCATTAACTAAGTGGCATAAAATTTAAAATCGAGATCCTTCACAATGCCTAAAATACAGGCATTTTGTTCCATCAATTCAAAAGGGATCCATACCCTGTAGAAACCAGTTAAGAAATAATTGAATATAAGAGGTCACCCTACCCCCAACTGTGAGTTCTTCCACCTACATACAGAACTGAGACTAAGCAAGGCCAAGCCTTTTCTCAAAAGCATAGCTATGGATTTGCTCAAGAGCCTAGACACAAAGTCAATTGAGACCCCAAAGTTTTATTTCATAAAACATAGAACAAACTGTTGAATGGCAGCAGATCTTAAGCACTATCATCAGCAGGAGAGATGAAATCAGACAGCTGTTCTGAGCTGGAGAGAAACCGTCCCTGAGTCAGACTGACATGAGGACAGAATCAGGAGGGGAGGCAGAGCAGACAGGGATGTAGGGCAAAGACATCAGCTTTCATTTATTCATTCACTTGCTTACTCACTCATGAATCAAACACAAAATGAGTATTTTCCACCTAGGGTGGATTCTTCTAGACACTGACATGAACTCCTCTAGGTACTGGAAATAGTAGGACACAAATACATGACATTAAGGTCTGGGTCAAACATAAATGGGCTTGGAAAGGTAGACTGGGCCAAAATTATGGAGAAATTTAAATGGAAGACTTGATTAGGAGGATTTAGTCTTGATTCTGCAGACAACAGAGGGGAAGGGGTATCCAAATTTAAATAAGGGAATGACATACATGGAACTATGCCAAGCTCTATTTGGAAAAGAGAACAGAGCTATGGTGTGAACTTGGAGGTGAGAGAGGCTATTGTACTTGTTCATGTCAAAGGTCATTACAGCTGGAACTATAGGTAAGGATGAAATTACTAAAGGAGAAGAGGTAGAATGGGAAAAAGAACCTTAGGAAACACTTATATTTTGGGACAGCAAAGGAGCCAAAGGAGAGCTTGGGGAAAGATCAGGGATGGAAGCCAAAAGACAAGGAAATTTCCAGAATTAGAAGCTGATTAGTTATGGTGCTTTTGTATAACCAAGGAATACAAGGATTGAGAAATGGCTATTTGAATTAGGTGCTGAAAGAGCCTTGGAGACATTTAAAAGAGCAGATGAAGGAATAAGTGGAAACTTCGAATTGAAAGCAGTAAGTATATTCTACTTCTTCAAGAATTAGATCATGAAACAAAGGAGAGAAGTCTGAAAGAACATTAATTTTGTCCTTAGAAGTTTTTGGTTGCAAGTAACAGAAAAAACAACCCCAGGTCTACATAACTCATGGAATCTATGGGAGTAGTTCAGGCTTCAGGCATGGATAGATTCAGGGTTCAATCGGTGCCATTGGTATTTCCTGGTTTGACTCTGCTTTTCATTGTATGGTGGCTTCATTTTCAGGTTCTCTCTGGTGGCAAGCTAGCTGTAGTACCTTCAGCTTCATATCTTCCCAAGTTCAAACAAATCCAATGAAATCAAAAGAGAAGGCTTTTACCTAGCTGCTTAAGCCACATCCTAGGATTAGCTCTGGTTGGGTTTAGATTGGCTTGACTGGAGTCAGGGGCCCATTCCTGATGGGGATGAAGTTCACTCACAGGTCTAGCCATGAAGATGGAGCCTTAAGGAAGCACATGGACCAAGGATGGGCAAGGGAATGGTTCCCTGGAAGAAAATCAAAGAACTGCTGATAGAGACTGAAGAATGGCTGACGGTGGCAAAAGGGACTGTCCCAACACCAGGTTTGAAAAGAGAAAACTGATGGATAGAGGCCTGGGGCACAAGGGAGGGAATGCGATCAAGGTACAATGGATGAAATCCATTTCAAAAGGAGGATGCTTTCTCATTTCCGAGATGGAAGAGAAGGAGAGGATAACAAAAAAATGACACAAAAACAATTTGATGTGTGGTGGTGGGGAGGGGAGCTGAGGTGCATGTGCTCAATAGCTTCACTTTCAAGTAAACACTCAAGAGGAGTGGTAGGTAGTGTTAATTCTTTTTGAAAAATTATTTAAATCTATCGCGCCAATTCTATTATGGTAAATACGCAACAAATAGAAGCTGAGAATCAAATCCTACACTTAGTGTATCAACTACTTTCATTCTTTATATAGTAGACACAATCTTCACAAGGTTTAAGCATGAATGTTTTTGCTTTACATATGTTCTTCCTAATGCTTTAAATTGCATACTATTTCAAGTAGATATATCACAAATCAAATCACTGAGCAGTTCCACGAGAAAAGACATACAGTTTACTTTCGTATTTTATTAGAAGTAATTCTACCATTACTATGTACTTAGCTGCTTATTTTTCCTTCTGGTATTTCTGTAGCAAAAGTTCCCCAAAATGGGATGATTGTGTGAACGGGAATATACAGTTTGTTCCTCTTAAGCGTGTTGCAAAGTCACCTTTCATGAGGTACGTACACTTGTCAGTGTTCCCAGCCATACGTGGAATTACTAGTTTAATCACACACGAAGCATTTTAGACATTTTACTTCATTAACATCTTTGTGATAACAACTACCCTAACGTGCCGAGCACTGACGCACATCAGGATGGGTCTACGAACTTGAGTCACGTAAATTCATTTATTTTCACAATACCCTGTGAGAGGAAAAACTTAGGATCTTTGTTTTTACAGATAAGGAACCTAAGATCCAAAGAGGTTCTTAAGGAAAACGCTAGGTAGTGATAGAATGGATATCTGAACCACAGAAACCTGCAATGAGAGCCTGCACGCTCAACCACTAGCTATACCGACTCGGGATTGTTCTTGATTAACATTTTCCCAAGTGTTGCTAACAATCCGTATACATTTGTGTGAGAATTTCATCGTGTCCTTTTCTGTAAGATTCTTTTTTGATGGGTCTGCCCCATCAAAAGGGATATTACAGGGATAGTAGTGGATATTTCTTACGGATTTGGAAACCTCAGATGGTCTGAATGTGGAGATTTTTTAATAATTCATGCATTTTTTTGTACGCCTTGCCAATATGAAAAGTTCAGAAACGAAGCATCACGTTGCTAAATATTAAAAATAAATGCAGTTGTTTCATCCACCCAGGATACCCCAGGCCTTTTAAAAAGATTCTGATGATCCTATAATTCAACTCTGCCAGTTACCATGGAAACATACCTTCTGGGTTTGCTTGAACATCTGAAATGTGGGTACTGATCTGATGTGACAAGTTTGGGCCAACTCCTGGGAAAGGAAAGAAATGGCATGAGGTCACAATTTTGGTATCCTCTCTCTATACAGAGCCCAGAACTTGGTGACTTCTCAGGAGGCATGTCTGAAAACCCAGGGACAGTTAACACTTTATTGATTCTCCTGCCAAGCCTTTTTCTAACATGTCTTCAAAGCCTCCAGGAATGTTACAATAGAAAATGGCTGCTCCTCACATTCCTGAGGCTTCTCATCCCAGAGCCCTAGGAGAGGGCTGGGAGATGGATGCCAAAATAGAACAGATGCTGAAGGATGAAACGAGCTCTATTTAAAAGAAATTGTGAGGGGCGCCTGGGTGGCTCAGTCGGTTAAGTGTCCAACTTTGGCTCAAGTCATGATCTCAGGGTTTGTGGGTTCAAGTCCCACGTCCGGCTCTGTGCTGACAGCTCAGAGCCTGGAGCCTGCTTTGGTTTATGTGTTTCCCCTCTCCTTCTGCCCCTTCCCCCCTCGTGCTCTGTCTCTCATTCTCTCTCTCAAAAATAAGTAAACATTAAAAAAATTAAAAAAAAAATAAAAGAAATTGTGAAAGATTACAGAGGAACCTCACTGGAACCCAATATGGAGACAGCATATTGCAAAAATAAGGAAGAGTAAAGGTATCCTTATAATGCACACTTGAGACATGGGGTGATATACTGGTCTTGCATTTTAAGTAAGGTTTACAGGTCTCTTTCTTGTAAGCCCTACTCCCCACTTCACTGCCCATCTTTGTGAAAGATGAACCAAAAAAAAGCAAATATATCAGAATTCCAATTATTTTAATCCATTACAATCTGCTCTTAAATACCCGTTTTTATCTTGTTTAGAGTCCAAAGAAAATTAGCCACCCACAGGATCAACAGAATTGGACTTTTCTCTCTAGTATACCTATCATTTTATGGGGTGAATCTCTCCCCTGCTGCCTGTAACACACACACACACACACACACACACACACACACACTAAATTATAATTTTCATGATCACAGCAATGATAATAAATTACTGTTAAAAAAATTGTGTATTTTGTTTCTCCTTAAAAGGGAAGTAGTTATCATCAAAAAGGCAGACAATAACATGTTTTTGTGAGGATGTGGGGAAATCAGAGGCCTCATGACACATTGCTGGTGGAAATGTATGGTGCAACTGCTTTAGGAAACTCAACAATTTCACCCCTAGATACATACCAAGAGAAATGAAAATACATACATAAATGCTTATACCAGTATTACTCCTAAAAGTCAAAAGGTGGAAACAACCCAAATGTCCATCAACAGTTGAATGGCTAAATAAATAAAAGGTGGTATATCCATACAATGGAATATTATTCAGCAATAAGAAGGAATGAAGTATTGATACATGGAGGAACCTTGGAAACTTATGCTAAATGAAAGAAGTTAGTCACAAATGACCACCTATTTGATGATTCAATTTGCGTGAAATGCTCAGAATAAGCAACTCTATAGACAGAACGTAGAATTACGGTTGCCCAGAGCTGGGACAGAAGGAACTGGGGGTAACCAGTAGAACTCCAAAAGTGTTTGCTTTTTTCTTTTTTGAAGTGGTGAAAATGTTCTAAAATTAATTGTAGTCATGGTTGCACAACTCTGTTAATATAAAAAAAGGACAAAGAGATAATGATCCTAGATGTATTCTGAATGCATAGTATATGATTCGGTTTAAAGGGCACTTAAACACTGTCGCACTTTGATAAAGCTTGAAAGAAATGGGCGAAATGGAACTTCTATTATGTTCTGGATGCTATGTCATATATTTTATGTATTTTATCTCATTTTATATTCTGTGAAGTATTATTTGCCCTGTTTTACAGTGAAAAAAACTGAAGTTTATAGAGTTAACTGATAAGAGGTCACAAAACTATTAAAGAAAAGAGTGGGTAAATAACAGATTTTTTTGTTATTCTAAAGCTCAAATTCAATCCAATATGTGCAAAGATCACTTGTTACTGTTTTTTCCTAGTTGTAAATGAGCAAATGTTAGGAAGAATAATTTTTGGGGTACCTTGTATATATTAATGAGGCACATTTAAAAAAATATATTTTTTAAATGAGAGAGAGAATGAGTGGGGGAGGGGCCGACAGAGAGGGAGAGAGAATCCCAAGCAGGCCCCTTGCTTGGCATGGAGCCCAACCCAGGGTTTAATCCCATGTCTGTGAGATCATGACCTGAGCCAACATTAAGAGCTGGATGCTTCACCGACTGAGCCACCCAGACACCCCCTTAATGAAGCACATTTTGACTAAGGGCATGAGGTTGATTATTTTGGGGGAAGGAGAGGAAAGGAGGCTCTAGGGAGGGACAGGAGGGAAGGATTTCTTGGAATTCCTTGTGATGTTTTAAAAAACCCACAAAAACCACAACCATAGCAAGAGGAAAGCAAGATATAAATGCATTGAGCTGGGTTTCAGACATTGATTAATAATCTACTACAAGGGTAAAAAACATTTTTCACCTTGAGCCCAACACCACCCAACTGGTATTGTCTGTGTAGAGCCAATTCTGCTGAGCATGGTAAATGGAGAAAAATGTTGGGATTGAGGAGTGGAGTCTGTCATAGTAAGGGAGGGGAGGGGGCCCCGGGAGAGTCACATACTTGCTGGGTTTTGTTTTTAAAATTGATACAAAACACAAGAACATTACGAGGAAGTTTACTACCATTTATCACGAAAACATCATGAAATTGTCCTCAACTTAAAATTGATTATATAATCACTGAGGTGCTGTCAACGATACAGCATTTGGATTTTATGTATCCCCCACAGAAGGACTTAAGATTCTTACCTTAGAATCATCCACATCCACATTAGCAAACATTACATTTTGGTATTGCAGAGACATTGCCTTCAAATTAAAAGAATAAAAATTCCCTATTAGCTTAGCGTTAATACTAAATTACATACTAGAATTACACAGTCGTCTTTTGGCAAAAAACAAACAATGAGCAAAAAGGTTGTTCATGAGAGCTAAGGATCACTCTGGCATTTCACTACAGGCTAGAACTGGAAGCACCAAAGTCATATATGGGATGATACAGGTCAAGCAAAGATCAGCGGCAGAACCAGAGTCTGAAGAACCAAACTGAAGATCAGAGTTTCAAAGTTAGGAAAGGGCACAAAGTGAAGAAATGATGACATGTATGTGGTGGGTCCAGATTTACCCTGCAGGGTGAAGGGACGGATAGTAGCTTTTTCCTGGGGTGGCAAGAGGTGCAAGGCTGCCTTCAGTGGTCTTCAAAATACAGGTCCCTGAGGGGTGCCTTGGTGGCTCAGTCAGTTAAGCATCTGACTCTTGATTTCAGCTCAGGGCATGATCTCCCAGTTGGTGGATTGGAGCCCCACATCAGGCTCTACGGTGACAGTGCAGAGCCTGCTTGGAATTCTCTCTCTCTCTCTCTCTCTCTGCCCCTCCCCTACTCATGCTCTTTCTCTCTCTCAAAAAAAGAAATTAAAAATTACAAAAAAAAAAAATTACAGATCCCTGAACCAGATACCCAAACTCTGCTTTGACCTTCACCTCTTGCCAGGCTTTTTAGGAGGCTCTTATGACTGAGATGATACAAAAATATGTGTGTCGACCCTTAGCCTAATTGCTTTGTGCTTTTATTGACATCTTCCATGCTGTACTATGTACTGAAACTGTACTTCCCAGGATCCTTTGCCAGCTGTCTTCTATGTAGGTTTTGCCAATGGGATGCATTTGGAGGAAAACAGAAGGTGTGAAGAGGGAAGAAACAACTCTCTTCTGCTTCTGTTTTGTTCTGAAAGCATCTCTGGCAGCAGTGGTGACAAAGGTATTTGTAATGGGTCTGGGGGTAGTAGATGCAGCAGCAGCAGCCTGTAAATATCAGCTCTTGGGTTTTTTTTTTTCTTTCAGACAACTGTGTTCATACTTTAAGGGCACTTAATAGCATCTTGGTTTGTTTGCATTAACATCGTATCTCAAGCATTTCCAGTGACCTATTTCTAATGGGACCTCTCTCTGACAGGACCTCTCTCTGATCGTATGGGGTGTCCAGAGACAGTGGAGACAGGAAGAAATGCAGCTGTCACTGGGGGCTGCTCCCACTGAGAAGCAGGAAGCAGCATGACATGGATTAGGTGGATATGTGCTGAGTTCTACTGCAGGCAGATTCTCTCCAGTTGTTTGTTCATGGATTGTGACTGAAGTGGGAGCTCTTTTTCACTGGTCCATCAAGATTGTGAAAATGGAGAAAAACTCTTAGATAACAGACACAAAAGCCTTGGGGATTTCAGAGTATTTTTTTAGATAAAAAAGCTGATTTTGGTCAGCAGTCACTCAATGTCTGACAGGAAAATGGTGTCACCCACAAACTCTAGGGCAATTGTCTTGCACTTTTCGAGTTTGAAGATATATGGATGCTTCCCAACAGGGGTCATGGGAATAGGTTTGAACTATGTGGACATCTAATTCTACTTATGAAGGTTTCAGAGCCTTGCAAGTCTATCAGGAAATAGGGAATATGGCAGCTGTCATTTTGCAACAAGTAGTACCCAGAAGTCATGGCGTAGATATGGTTCTTTGCTAGGTCGGGGCTCCCTTATGGACATTGTCTTTCCTTGTTATCTCACTCCATCCACCTAGGACCTCTTCTCTGCCATCAACAACTCTTCCTTCTGCTCTGTTCTTCCTCGTATGTAGTCTTCTACCATTTGGTCACCTGTTCTGTTGGTCTCAACTCTAAAGTATCTCCTAAATTGGATCTTTTCTTCTTTCTCCAAAACCACTGCCTGACATTGAGATTGTCATCACTTTGGGTTGCCCGCCTTCGGTCTTTCTAAACCATGCTTATACAGCACTGCTAAAAATATTCTCTAAAATCGCTATTTGACCATGGCAAAACCCTTTTAAGAACTTCTGTTTTGACTATCTACAACAACTCATTAAGTTATAACACAAGATCTTTCTTGATTTGGCCTCAACTTTCTTTTCAAAGCTCCTTTGTCTCTGCTTCTGCTACATACACTGTAAGTTAGCCTCACAGACCACTTGCGTTTTCATGATCACATCATGTAATTTCTAAAGAAATTTATAACCACTCCTTTCCTAGAAATGCTCTTATCAGGGTTCTAGGTCTGGTGATCCTCTTATCCCAGGGTCAGCAACTGCACCATGTAGAAGAAATCCAGGTCTCCACATGGCCTTGTAAAGTAAATTTTATTGGAATACAGTTTGCCTGTTCATTTGTGCATTGCCACTGGATGCTTCTGCACTACAACAGCAAAGCTGAGTGGTTATTACAGAGACCATATGGCCCGCAAACCTGAAAAGATTGACTGTCTTTCCTTTACAGAAGTTTAGCTGGCTAACTTCCATTCCACCTTCCCGCAGAGCCTGGAAAGGAAAAGAGATAGAGATTCCTCGGACTCCCTTGAAGCTGGAGTTCTGGATGCAAATTGGTCTTATCAACAAGATAAATGTAGGAGAGACTTGGAAGTCAGAAGTGAGAAAGCAGCTACTTTCTTCTTGTTTTCTTTGTCTTCTTGTCTTTGGAAAGCAAGACTGTGGGTATTGGGAGTGGCTGTGCTGGAAGCAGCAGCAGAAGCCAAACTCAGGATCTGGTGCCCAGACATCAGCTTCCTGGACGTCCAGAGGCACCTGTGGCCACAGTAGCCTCCTGATCCTGGTTCTGATTCCCAACTGCTGCTCTGTTGCCAGTTTGTTTTTTCCTCACAGCGGTGGCCTCCCATCTATACTCACTTCTGATTGTGGCGAACTTAGGATCCCCAAAAGTGGGTCTATGGTGTTCTGAGTCATTCCTATTCATCTAATCTTTCAATAATTTTATAAGCAATTTATTCCTTGTATTAACATTCTTTTCTGTTTAGGGACGCCTGGGTGGCTCAGTTGGTGAAGTGTCTGACTCCTGATCTTGGCTCAGGTCATGATCTCATGGTTCACGGGTTTGAGCCTGCTTGGGATTCTCTCTCTGCCCTCTCCCCGCCGCCCCCATGCTCTCTCTCTCAAAAATAAATAAACATCAACAAAAATTCTTTTCTGTTTAATTTGGTTTCTGTTGCCTGCTTTGATCTTTGACTAATAAAGTGACCTAGAAGAAGGGATGTCTTTTCTCCATGCCTATACGCACCAGTTTGAAAAAATTACACACATGGTAAATGACTACATTATCATGCAAAAGTTCAAACATAACAAGAAAAATAAAGCAATCCAAATTTAACACCCTTTCACTGAAAAAAAAAAAACCTTCTTTGATATGCATCCTTCTGTTCCCCTTTTCTCTACATATATGTGGGTTTATATATATACACGTACATATATGTGTCTATTTTACATACATGAGACCATACTATATAAATTTTTCTACACTGCACTCTTTTTACTTAATGCTATGTTGTCTTGGAGATGATGCCACCATTCCATATGGGTCTACTTGATTCTTTTTAACATCTGGATAGTATTTCAGTATGGACATGCCAAAAGTTATTTTAAAACTATATTTGCATTAGTCTGGATTCCAACAGGAAACAGATGGCACATCATTTGGGAGGTTTATCTCCAAAGGGATAACTATAACTATGAAGGTAGGAATGAATGTAGGAAGAGCTGCAGGAGCCTGGACAGAACAGTGGCACAGCTGTTAATGCCCTTATGGCAAAGGTATGACAGGGAAGTTACAAAGCCTTAGATTTCATTGCACTTTCCGAAAATGCCCCATATTGGCTGTTGGAATTTGATCAGCTTTGACTTTGTGGCATGTGAGTATATTTATACTCTGGAAGCTGAACATTGAAGACTTTCTTTAAGTTTTGAGTATCAGGATAAAGGGGACTGTGAAATAATAAAATGCTTCTTCTGGATATTCCAAGAATTTTAGGTAGAAAATGGATGTTGAGGTATCATGTAATCAATTTCTCTATTTGAATATAGGTTTATTTTATTTTATTTTTTGAAGTTTATTTATTTATTTATTTTTGAGAGAGAGAGAGAGAGAGAGACAGAGAGAGTGAGTGGGGAAGGGGCAGAGAGAGAAAATGTCAAGCATACTCTGCACATCAGTGCAGAGCCCAATGTGGGGCTTGAACTCATGAACCATGAGATCATGCACTGAGCCAAAACCAAGAGTCGATGCTTAACTGACTGAGCCACCCAGGTGCCCCTGAATATAGGTTTATTTTTAATTAAATGTCAAAAGACTGTGATTAGAATGAATTCAGGTGGATTTAAGAGTTCAAGTTGAAATGGTAGAAACTTTGCTGAAAATAAACCAGAGTGTTTTCAGTTATGTAGAGAAATCAAAACTTCTTTAAATTTGAAGAAATAGCTTTCGCAAAACTGACCATAAGTGAAACTTCTGCATGATGAGGAGAAATGAAAATGCCAAGTTCTTTCTGTGGCATGTGATACCAAAAGTAAATAAAAGTTAAAACTTTTAAATGGGGCAACAAGGAAATTAACTAGATGAAACATTGTATAGACATTAAAATGTTAATTTACAGACCCTACAAAAAACATGAATGAATGTGTACATGGAAAATAGACCTGAATATAAATATATGATTACAACTAAGAATATTTTACTAAAACATTTTATAAAGTAGATCAGACATGAAAGGAACATATAAGACATAAGTTTTGATAATAGGGTTGAAGGATGGGGGAAGTTTATCCTTTCATATTATAGTTAAAAATAAGTATCATGTTTTTCTATAATCTATTCCAATATTTGGAAGTTATGAACTCTGGAAATTTGGTAAAATGCCATTATTACGAATAATCCATTCATTTGTACAACTGTACTCTTTTGTACATCTAGATTTTCCTTGCAGAATTATCCATAGACAAGTAGTATTAATCTTCTGGTGTGTGTACTATGATCTAAATAGACATCGGTATGTTAGCTTCAGGATAATCAGGATGCTTCGAAAAGTGATTTCATATGGCTCATAAATGTAAACTTTTAAGACTTACTGAAAAAATTATTAGAGGATTTAAAATTCCTTCTAAAATTGTGAAATATATATAGATGATACTTACATGAACAAGAGGATAAATCTTTTTGCAAGGACCACACCATTTTGCTGAAAATTCAACCACCACAAGTTTGCATCCAGCAGCTTTCAAAAATCTGCTAAATTCATCCTGAGACCAGAACATAAAAGAAAAAATATGCATAATCACTAAATCTCAAAAGCCTTGCAGAGAATAAATGTTCCTCATTTATTGAAATGAAGAACTTCAGTTCCTGAAAACCTTAGCGACGTACCCCACCCTATCGTTCTCAAGGGGACACACCTTTCCTAAATGTCCCTGAGGTCACATATATTGATATTTGCAAGTATACATAGGTGGGAGTAAATCTGCAAAAAGTGATTAGGAGTGTATTTACCAAATGGTGGTTGGTAATGGTTGGTTACCTCTGGGGAGAAAGTGATATTGGCCAATGAGAGATAAAGCGTGGAGGGTAGTGGTGGATGGTTGTTCAAGCTGGACATCTAGATTTGATTTTTTTAAATAAGGACCTAAACATGCATTACTGGTAAAATTTAAAAGGAGAGGAAGTAACCTAACACCTTGAATCATTTCTTGTTTTGCTTTTGTTTTGAAGGGAAATCATTACCAAAGCTGTTGTCAAAAACCGTATATTTAAGGATTTGACATGCTTCTTGTTGAATGTCTTAAGCGAATTTCCCATCAGCTGTCCAGATCACCTAAGTAAATGTTTCCTTTCCTGGAACCTCAGATCATTTTATCTGAACTTCCTTGCTTTATGAACACTGACTGTCCACACGTTATTTCATGCATGGCTTCTCTTCCCCAACAAATCCCTACAGAATTCAATCCTGATTCACTCCTGAACCTCCATGGCCTCTGACTGGGCACATTACAGTATGTGCTCATGGGGTGTTTAGTTGATGAATGATTTGCTAATATATAGTGTTCTGCTCAAGATTTATTTTTCCTTTTCTCATTGGAATTACAATGATAGTAACTAATTTACTCTGTGCCTGGTGTTCTCTCCCTTAATCTTTACAACCACCCTATTGAGTGGGTATTATCTCCATTTTACAGATGAAAAAATGAAAGTTTATTACTTTCTCTCAGTCAACCAGTTGGCAAATGGTGTAGTTGGGATTGCTAACCTAGGCAGCCTAACTCCAGAGTCCATTTCCTTCACCACTACACAAACCTACACAAAATCATCTCCTGAGTTCTTCCTAGTTGTGGGGCTCCCTTGCCCTCTCACTGGCCCTAATTCCATCATGTGCTCATCCCCTCGACCAATCATTAAGATGGGATCACTAATTAGATCAAGTCAAGCAGTGCCTATCACTGGAATTAGGGATGGGGTTAATTGCATACAGATGGCACGCCGCTCTGCAGTAAGAGAATCTTAACAATTACGTTGCCATTTGATTCAGTTTCAAGCAGGTGAAACGGATGACTTAAGGAAGATACACTTTCTTCCTTTACCCATATTCCTCTAGGGTAGGGGGTACTTAACTCCTCAGAGAGCCATGCCAAGCCGCAATTTCTCACTTGCTTCTGAAATCATGCAGTAGATGCCATCCTCACAAGCCCTCAACACCCTCACGTTTGAGTAGTTGCTGGGATGTAAACTGGCCTCACCAGACCTACGAATTTGACTTGGCTAAGTTCTCTGCAGGGAATACCCCCATAGGGTACATATTGACTTGACATGTACCTATCGAGACCCATGCTGTGCCAAGTAATGGACACACTGCTAGTATACAGCTGTGGACAAAAAGCCAGACAAACTTTTCCCTGCCTTCGTGGGGCTTACTTTTAGAGGGGGAAGCCGATGGTAAAATCAAGAAGTAAAATATGCAGTGTGTTAGTGATCGTTGCTGATAAGAGAGGAGAAAGATAAAGCAGGAAAGAAGGAAATGAGCTGGATTAGGGTTGTAGTTTGGGTGGCCATGGTCCGCCTGGAATAGAAGGTGACATTTAAATACAGACATGAAGGAGACAACAGGCCCTCAGGAGAGGTCTCCAAGGAGGAGATGGGAGAGGGCTTCTCAGGGGGCTAGTGAGACCCTGGGTTATTCTGTGAGATTCCCAGAAAATCAAAAAAAGAAGTACCAAAGTCATCGGCCAATGTGTGCTATTTTACAACATTTTCTCATAGCAAACTACACAGCGATGCCTTCTTTCAATCTGGCCAGCCTCATTTTCATGACCTTATATATAGCTGCATTTGGGGAAAATATCAAAAGTCTAAGTCTGAGGGTGTTGACAGATGGCAAGCCCAGGCCCTATGCCTTCCCTCTTCCCTCCAGGTTCAGGTTCTCGTGTAACAGGGCCTGACATCAGAATGTCTGGGTTCTAATGCCCACTTCACTCCTAAATGGAGTAGGACCATCACCACTCTTAAAGGCAATTTTCTTTGTAAATAAACAACTCTCCCTGGCCTATATATGCATTTAGGTTCTTGTGGCAGTAACATTGGACAATGGATAGAAAGTGATCTTATAAAACACCACCTAAAGGATTGTTGATACTATTGGCTGTCATTTTCCTACCCTAATCCCAAGGCATGTCTGAGGTTTCTGCTCTCTCTTAGAATAAGAGAAATATGTGGACTTTTACTTTCATAGAATGTTCCAGGTACAACAAAGGTAGAATCAGTGGGATCAGGTACAGGATGGGATGTGTTAGGAGTTGGTCTGGATCCAGCTAGAGTCAGAGCAGGAAGTGAGGATCAGAGAGGAACAAAACCCTTCTGATCAATTTATCCCTTGGCTACACTCCAGATAGTGCCATCCCTCGAGCACAGAAAGGAGAGACATAAAAAAATCTCCCCTTGCTACGGAGCAGTGAAAGAATATGATTAGGGGAAATCATTCTTAAAGTTTATCAAGTCTGTTCTCAAGGTGGTTTCTTTTGAAATATCAATGAAGCCAAAATAAATACTTGCCATGTCTTTAATAATCTGAACCATGATTTACTGGGAATTGCTTACGAAACCTTCCTTTTGGTTCAGCTGGCTCACCGCAGCAGTCTCTTATTAATTAAAGGATCCTAGCTGGAATAGAAGGGTAACTTCTCTATGACATCATTAAACGTGACTGTCTCAGAACCTAGAACTTTGGCAGACTTGAAGCTAATTTGACTTTTAGGTCAACATATGGTCAGCCAAGAACCAGCCAACTGGTTGTATGCAGACTCAATAATGCATCTACTTTTGATCTTCTACCATCTATTTCCATGACCCCTCTCTTCCTTCTCCATTCCTTGCAACCACCAAAGGAGAAATAAGCAAGCTAATATTAAGTAGATGAAGGTTATTTCATTTAGGATTTTGAAGGGATTATCTTGCAGTAGAAAAAAAATATTAAAGCCTTCATCCTATAAGTTTTCTACATATTAGGTTTTATGAGTCATGGATTCCTTAAACTTTGTTATTTTGCTCTAATTTTAGGAGGTAATGAAATTTCACTTTTACGGACTGGATCACAGGTTGGCAAACTTTTTTCTGTGGAGAACCAGATAATTTGGGCCTTATGGACCACATGCATGTGGTCTTTGTTGCATACTCTTTGTTTTTATTATTATTATTATTATTATTATTATTATTTTAAGTAGGCTCCATGCCCAATGTGGATCTCAACACGGGGCTTGAACTCATGACTCTCAGATCAAGACTTGAGCTGAGATCAAGTGTTGGACACTTAACTGACTGAACCACACAGGTACCCCTATAATCTTTTAAAAATGTAAAAACCATTCTTAGCTGGTGGACCTTATAAAAACAGCATTTTGCTAAACCCACACATGGTGACTTGTTAATTTTTCAGAATTTAAAGTCAGAGAAAAACCCCAAAATGGCCATGACCAATGTTCCCAAATCTTCTGTAGAGGAATAGCAACAAAAATGAAAGAAGTTGCAGAATTCTATAATAACACAAAATCGGCAAAATGCTCCTTTCTGGTTTTTCCAGACATCCAGTCATGTCTCTCAGGAATGAGGTGCCTGTCTTTCCTTTTCCTTTTTGATGAAGTACCAATTATGAATATTTCCTGTATAGCCATTGTAGCAGATAGCTGACAGTCACCTCCCAGTACGCATTTCCTTTACTTTCCTCCAAAAATTCACTGATTTTCCTTTGGGCAAATTTATCCCTCCTCCATTTTATAGCAGCTATGCAGTTTGTGTGGGATTAATCTCACCCTAAATCCAGGGTTAGACCCTAATTAATCCAGCCAACAATCCTATCTTTAGGTCAAGGGTTAATGAAGAGAGAACAAGAAAGCAAGTGAATGGCATTTCTAGCACTTGTGATACAGTTACTAAAACTTTCTCTTTCCTCATTTAGATATAAACAAGATGCTGACTGACAGCTCTTATAAAACACACAGGAACCCAATCTTTGTTTAAGGCCTAGATTCCACAAAGATGTGAGGAGACATAAAAGACACCTGGGTGATACATTGATCCACTGGATTAAGCGTGGCCGGAAGCTCAAGCTAAGTCTGGAATTTACATTTCCATAGACAATAAATCCCTTTATAGTTTAAATTGGATTCATTGGGGTTTCTGACACTTACCTGGAAAATATTCAAATGCAATATGATAGAAATTTCTCCACTTGGGTCAAACTGCAAGAACGACTCACATTGTCATTGGGGTTTTAAAATTTCTCATGTAAGTGGCACCCGGGTGGTGCAGTCGGGTAAGCATCCGACTCAGTTCTGGTTCAGGTCGTGATCTCACGGTTCATGAGATGGAGCCCTGTGTAGGGCTCTGTGCTGACAGTGCAGAGCCTGCTTGGGGTTCTCTCTCTTTCCTCTCTCTCTGCCCCTCCCTCACTCGCGCTCACTCTCTCTCTCTAAATATAAATAAATAAACATTTAAATAAAATAAAATTTCTCACATAAGGAATGCAATAATAGGGGAAAAATCTAATTTTACGATCAAGGAATTTCATTTCCAGTTTGTAGTATGTTCAGGCTCAAAATATTTGTTAATGCTCTGAAATACCCAGGGAGAATGTGGAAGGAACATGAGCTTTGGACTCAGAGAAATGTTATTTTTCTACTTCATGGTATAGGACAGATGCTAAACTTGGATAAAATAACTTGGTTTCAAATATGAGTGCTGCTATTCTGCGACCTTGAGCAAATTATTGCTCATTTCCTCATCTGTGAAAGGGGGTAAGTTCCACTGCATAGGCATATGGTGAAAATGAACAGATATTTAAAAAGTCTGCTCAAGTGTATATAATTTCTAGCCCAAGCAGCAAAAACATGCATTCCATTCTGGATTCCCAAGGTGATACTTCAGAAAGGGGTTTCTTTTCTTTTTAATGTTTATTTATTTTTGAGAGAGATGGAGACAGAATGCGAGTGGGTTAGGGGCAGAGAGAGAGGGAGACCCAGAATCCAAAGCAGGTTCCAGGCTCTGAGCTGTCGGCACAGAGCCCGACGCGGGCCTTGAACTCACAAGCTGTGAGATCATGACCTGAGCTGAAGTCGGATGCTCAACCGCTCAACTGACCGAGCCACCCAGGCGCCCCGAGTTCTAACCTCTTAGAGAATAAAAAGCAAGTAGCAATTCAGTGTGCTTCATTCTGAGCAGGCAGAACTCAAAAAAGGAAAACAAAAGTATAGTTGTTGCCTACATGTCCACAAGACTTCAATGGCACGCTATGTTGGCCATACCGTAGTGTTGGCCAACATTTATTAACGAAATGTTTTAGGAATAAACAGAGCCTCTTATTCATCTTGCCAAGAGTCATGCGATCTGGCAGCACTGAGCCTTTAGTCTTGTATTGCGTAACTGTCAGGTGGAGAGTCGTGACTGTCCCTCTGGAGGCAGCATACTCTTTCCTGTTAACTACAATCCCCACCTTCTTTTCCCGCTTCAAGAACTCAAGGTAGAGTGGCAAGGTGCCTTTCTGTTGTGAGTGTGCAGCTATTTGACGTTTACTACAATAGGTATTTGAAGTGTTTCTAATACTTTGTCCACTGTCTGTTCCATTCCTTCTTCATTGCATCTAGGGTGTTTTACTTATTTATACTACTTGCCTGGCATCTCAAACTCACTTGAGTTTGAGATGCGTGATTTTGATTTTTCTACCATCACAGCCAGGAATTTTCTTCGTGGCTCTATATTGAGGATCATATCTCCTTTTCTCCCTTTTTCATCCAAGAAGGAGAGATGAATGTTGACACATATTGAACATCCTCCAAGCCCTCAGTTAAGAACCACTGCATTGAAGTGTGGGCATCACTTTCATTTAAGTTATCTTTTAAGTACCCAGTTAGTTAAGGTGACTGTGTCCACTTTACAGGTGAGATGATGGGAGTACAACAAGTTTAGATAACTTATCTTTGCCGGAATTAATTTAGAATTCAGGTGTGGGTCACCTGTCACATAAGGAGGAACACGGAGTCAGCTAAAATATGCAGGTCTCTTAGAAAGCCATTTAGCAATGGATGAACTGAACTCGGAAAGTGAATTCCTTTTTTCTTGGCACCAAGATGACATCTACAATTTCTACCCTCCTTTTCCTCACAGAATGAGCTCTTCTTAAACTTTTCTCCACTGCATTTGTAAAGAAAATAGTACAGAATTAACTCTCAGGCTTCTGTACTGACAAACTCCTGCCCCATCCTGGGTTTCTTGAAAGTTGAGGAAGGCAAGGCCACTAATTCCGCCCTTCAGCACATATAAACTTTTCCACAGAATTTGCTAAACTGCCTGCCCAGCCCAAAGGCAGGGAAACTACAAACTGACAGCTCACAGAAGTCTGTTTATTCTTAACCAGAATTAAACACTATTAAAACCCAGAAAATGGCCAGGTTCATAGAAGCGGCCATCTTCTTTTATTGTTTGCAGAGAAAGTGCTTAGTGGGTTAAGCAGGGCAAATTTTAAGTTCTGGAAAAAAGCTGCTGGTCAAGTCTTCTCTAGAAAAGAGCAATCCAGCCTTCCCCTTTGCACTTGACTGCCTTCTTTGTTTCCCTGACATGCACTCACAGGTACTTTCCTAGACTCATTTGTGACCTCACTGCTGGAATCAGGAAGCTTCAATGTAGGCTGGGTGGAGTCTGTTTGAGAAGTCAGGTGTGTGTGTGTATGTATGTGTGTGTCTGTGTGTTTTAGTTTATCCAGAGTGGAATCCGGAGAGTGGGCTGTGGATTTTAAACCTTGAAAAAATTGGGAAAGACAGAAACAACAGAGAGTGGGCAGAAGAGAAGTAGAGAAAAGAAGAAACGATAGCTGAGGAGGGGAAAAAAGGAGAAAGGACAAAGCGAAAAACAATTTTTTTTAAGAAGAAAAAATAGATAAGTCATTCATATGCATTACTTGTAATCCCTCTCACAATGCATGGAGTCACATCAGAATGTTAGGAACTACAGAAATAGGTAGATAACTATCTAATATAAAACTCAGATCGTTATTAGTCTTATCCTAAGGAAAAAAAGTCAGTTTGTGCTCTCTTACCAAACGTCCTGGTGAAATCTACCTCTTCTTGGTGGAGGTTTAGGCTTTGGGTGAGTGGTGAGAGGGAGTAAGCTCTAGATCCTCAGGGAATGACGGGAGCGGCTTCTCTAAAGTACTTTGCAGGAAGAGCGGAGAACTAGACTCACTAATAGACTCTCACCATTCAGTATGCTCCACAGGCCAACAGTATCAGCATCGCCTGGGAATTTGTTAGGGCAAATAAAGGGGAAAAAAAGAGGTTAGAGAGGGAAGGAGCCAACACATAAGAGACTCTTAAAAACTTAGAACAAACTGAGGGTGGATGGGGGGGTGGGAGGGAGGGGAGGGTGGGTGATGGGCACTGAGGAGGGCACCTGTTGGGATGAGCACTGGGTGTTGTGTTGAAACCGATTTGACAATAAATTTCATATTTAAAAGAAAAGAAAGAAAGAAAGAAAGAAAGAAAGAACCCAGAAGCTACAGGAACAACAAAAAGAATAATAAATGCACGAAGGAGGATGAACAGGTAATTGTATACAGAAAGGATCAAGGATGTACAAGTAGGACGTTCCTTCTGTGGAGAAGAGTGAATTCACTTTAGTGCCCTAAGACTTCGCTATTCAAGGTCATGTAGACACCGGCATCACCTGGATCACCTGCGAGCGTGATAGACATGTAGACCTTCAGACTCCAACCCAGAGCCACTGAATAAGAGTCTGTGTTATAAGATACCCCCCGGGGGATTCTTGCGTGCACTGATTTTGAGAAGCGGTGCTCTAGAGGGAGCTTTCGATCAGGGAGCTGTCGTGAGGACCGGGAGCACTTGCATTAGCAAGTTGCCTGAGAATCTTGAGGAATGCCAATTCTCAGACCCCACCCTGGAACTACTGAATCAGAAGCTCTGAGGGTAGGGCCCAGATGGGTAGGTTTTAACAAGCCTTCCAGGTGATTCTGCCGCATGCTCAAGTTTGAGAACTACTGGGCCAGAGTTTTTTTAAGCAACGGGAATGATTTAGGTTGGTCTGGTGTTATCATGTCTTCAACGCCATCATGACGCAAAAGTCTCATTCGAAATATTTAACACCCTGAGTGACCTGGAGGCTGATCATTCAGAAGGGACAACAGCTGTGCATCTGCTCAGTGGCGGGGATGAGGGCTACACTGCCAGGTATCCAACACCTTCAGTTGCTGGATTTGGATCCAGGATGTCCTAGGGGAGTGAATGGGTCAGCCTCAATGAGGGGGGACATAGGGGTGGGGCTGGGGGCAGAGGCTACTCATCTGCCATTATATATCCCATTAATTCAACAATTCGATTATAGCATTATATATTCCAACAATGCAACAACCGGTTAAACTGGCCATTCCTACCTGTATTGACTGAAGATCAGCCTGTGATATCGACGGGAAATGGCAATAATAGTTCTTCCCAGACGTCAGGCGGGCAACTGCAACATTCAGATGTGAGTTCTTTACTAGGCAAAAAAAAAAAAAAAAATCTGTTCAAAATAAACAACCGTATTTGCTTGGAGTTTCAGTGCTAAAGTGGGAATTTATAAACCTTCTATGATCCCTTGACTACCAGGAAGCAAAGCCGTGCTAGGGCCCTAGGCCAAGGGCTAGTCTCAGGAACAGAACAGGAAGGAGCTCCATTATTTGAAAGGCACTTGGCAATGGCTCAGGGTGATGGGGCAGGAGTCACAATGGTGGACAGCATGAATCGTATACATCTTGGATTACACGGAGAAGAAAGACCCAGATGGAAAAGGACCACTCTCCCTCTCCACTCAACCCCGGCAGCGTGCCTTCAGGGAAACGAATGAAATTGTAAGTGTTGAAAACTGGGCCAAGGGCAAAGCGTTCACAAAAGTGAGTTTCTTAGTATTAGGGCAGTAATTATGCCGGAGCTAATCCTGCCAACATGGGGCAAACGCATGCCTCTGGCTTTTGTGGGCTTTCTTCCGTGGTGCTCCGCTGTGAGATGTGGCAACCATGGTAAACACTTCATTTTCTTCATATGGCCCAACTCCAGACTCTTTATTTGCTTTCCTTGTCACCCCCATTTCCACAGGAAGCTTGCAATCTCTCCAACAGACGTGATGCTCCTCGTAGAAATCTATAGTTAGCTATATATTTCTGATTACTTTTATTTTAAAAGCATTTGGAAATACTGAAAACTAGAAAGTAGAAAAGTAACCAGGATACTATCTCTAAGATTGTATTACCACGACTATGTGTATTTCGATGTCACACACACGTTTATACGCATTATGCGTGTGTTTGGGTGGGGGGTCCCCGCACCAACAAGCAATTCTGGGGACACTAGCTGAGTGTCCTACAATTCAACTCAATTCTGACACCGTGTACCCAAAGAGAGCATTCCACGGGTTAAGAGTTCGGTCCCAAAGGACACCCCACCCCAGCCCCCAGCCCTCCTTCAGACACCAGTCACAAGCTTACCTGTGCTTCTGAATGGCTGGCTATAAATAAGAGGCTCCAAGACCCTCTCCTCTGGTTCGATTAATTTGCTAAAGCGGCTCACAGACCAGAGAAACATTTTATTTAGTAGATCACCAGTTTATTAGAGAAGGAGATAACTCAGAAACAGCCAGACAGCCGGGATGCAAAGGCAAAGGATGCGGAAAGGGCTTGGAGCGCCCATGCGGTCTCCTGATGAGCCATTCTCCCTAAATCTCCATTTGGTCACCAACCCGGGTCTCCGAACGCTATCCTCTTTGGTGTCTATGGAGGCTCATTACCTAGCTATAGTTGATTAAATCACTGGCCACAGAAGAGTCAACCTCCAAACCCATCCCTGAAGTTTGGGAGGGAGGTGGTCCAGAAACTTCCAGCCCTCCTATCACGTGGTTGGTTTCCCTGGCAACCAGCCCCAACCTCAGGTTAGCTCAGGGCTTTCCGAAAGTCTCCTCATTGACACAACAAAAGCACCTTTTCTGCTCTTATCACAGGTATTTATAGGGTTTGGGGAACTCTGCCAGGAACCGGGTGGAAGAGCAAATATTTTTTTATTGTATATCACAATATCACAATATGTGTAATTCATTTTCACTGAATTGCCATGACACTATTACATGATTTTGTATTTGTTCTATTCCTTAATGCTTAATGTTGTGCCAGGGGCATTTTCCATTATCTAATACAGTCCATGATTTTTAGTTGTTGCATATGAATTTTTCATTTGGGTGCATTATGTTTTAATTAACTTTTTCCTTACTAAGTTTTTTAACAACCTTACAATCGTAAAACAACCCTGTGATGAGTGTCTAATAAATCACTGCCGACACTCTTATTTCTCTTAGAGTGATTTCTTAGAAATATAACTATTTTTAGTGACTTTAACGTGTAATGTCAAACTTTAGTCTGGTGTGCTTACACCACTTTGCACACACCAGCCGTCCATGAACTTGTTATTATGCTTTTAATTTGCATTTCCTTACTAATGTGGTTGAACACATTATTATTTTTTTATACAAACTATTTCGTATTTGCCAATTTGTTTTTACTAGGTCTGTTTGATTCTAATTTGTAAGACAATCTTTGTATTTTAAGTGTTTTAGTAATTAATGTTTTTTTTCAGGTACAGGAATTAAATTTTTTTAGTCAAATCTATTGATTGTGTCTTTTGACATGTTTTGCCTTGGTTATAAGATTGAAACGATACTCTCATTTTGTGGTTCCTTATGTGTATAATCTTTTTCCTAATAACAAAAAGTAATGCTAGTTTTTACATTAAATTTTTTAAATTAAAACACTTATAAAAGCCTAGGAAAATCAAAATACACTGTAAAAAAAAAACAAAATTCAACCAAGTAAATGTTAAGATCTACTAGGTAGAGGGGAAATCCAAAGGGCTACAGAAAGTGAGAGGTTTTTAAAGGCAGACCCAGGAAGTCATAAATTGAAAGAAGGATTATTACTGGTGAAGTAACGTTCACTTGGGGACAAAAGGGCTTTAGTAGGTGGATTACCTTATCCTCCTTTGGGGAAAAAAGAGGGCCTTCGTGATAGATTACCTCATTGGTACTGACCAGGAAATTCCTGACTGGTGAAAGGTTACATTTCTGGGGGTTTGAAATTGCAGTTAGGTTAAGTATTAAGTCTTGGTTTACTGATGTGGGACCTTAATCTAAGTGATGCCATTTTGGGCCTATGGTTTTCTTTTTAACAACATAAAGGATAAAAGATGTACCCATCTCTCAGCAAATAAAATATTACGTATACTCTCTGTTGTATCCATGTACATTTTAATCTTTCTTTCACTATTTGTTGTTATGGAAAGAGATGAGGATATACACATATTTCTCTAGAGTCAGTTTACTGAATGTCAATCAATTTTTCTCCATTGTCTTGCGATGTTTCCTATACAATCTACTGAAGTCATATCTAATAAAGCATGTGAAGTATTTTTCCCTGCAGTGGTTCGTGTGTTTATTCTTGCCTCAGACTCACATCTATTTATTACACATTTAATGAAAATATAGAAGCAAATATGATTATTTGCTCATTGAAAACTGTTCTTAGCTCTGAAAAAAAATATCAATGCTGGTAAAGATATAATAAAAAATAGTTTTGCAGGGCGCCTGGGCAGCTCAGTCAGTTGAGCCTCTGACTCTTAATTTCAAGTCGGGTCATAATCCCAGGGTCGTGGGATCAAGCCCCACATCAAGATTCTGTCTCAGGGTACCTGGGTGGCTCAGTTGGTTAAGCCTCTGACTCTTGATTTTGGCTCAGGTCATGATCTCATGGTTTGTGAATTTGAGCCCCATTACATTCTCAGTGCTGACAGCTGGAGGTCTGCTTGGGATTCTCTCTCTGCCCCTCCCCGACCCAAATAAATAAATAAATAAATAAATAAATAAATAAATACAACTATTAAAAAAATCTTTTAAAAAAAGGGATTCTCGCTCTCTGCTTCTGCCCCCTTTCCCACTAGCGCACTCTCTCTCTAAAATAAATTTTAAAAAACGTTTGGCACATGAAAGACAACAGAGTATTAGTTTATGACATATGGAGATACCAGCTGTATGAAAGTTCAATATTTGAACATTAAATCCCCCTGTGCAGTGCAGATTTGAGATGATGTATAAGAAAACTAAGGTTGGATAAGTAAACTGGGGTCAGAATATGGAGGGTCTTCAAAGAGAGAACTTTGAGTTTAATAAGCAACCAAGAAGGGGTCTTGAGGATTCTTGAGCAGGGACAATGATGAGGAAAAGCCATTAGTATGATAATGCTCTATGGGCTAGAGGCAGAGACACTGGATTCAGAGAAGCATGCTGGGAATTCTAGAAATTCATCAGTGATAGAATGAGGAATTTTCTTTTTCTTTTTTTTTAATGCTTTTATTTATTTTTGAAGGAGAGAGTGAGACAGAGCATGAGCGGGGAAGGAGCAGAGAGAGAGGGAGACACAGAATCCGAAGCAAGCTCCAGGCTTTGAGCTGTCAACACAGAGCCCGATGCGGGGCTCGAACCCACAAACTGTGAGATCATGACCTGAGCCAAAGCCAGACGCCCAACCAACTGAGCCACCCAGGCACCCCAAAATGAGGAATTTTCAAGAGTGGCAGTGTAGCAGAAGGCAATGATTTCTTCACATGTCAGACAGAAACCATGGTGCCCACTCAACAAATATCTGTCAAGTTTCCATATACTCTAGGTATATAAAGGACAGGAAAGAGAGAATGCCACTGTTCTGGGCCTCATACCTTGAAGAAATAGTAATACCACTGATGAAAATAGGAACATATTTGTCCTAGTGTGTGGACTGCTGCATACCCTTTTCTCACTTAATTCATGATAAGTAACCCCCAAGAGCCTCTGTCCTTGCCATTTTTCTGTACAATAACTTCTAAGGGGAGTCCAAACATTACTGTGGCTTTTTTCTGGTCCACCAATCCTTAAGGAGAAGTCCAATTGTGGTTACTGTTCATGTGCTCTGACCTACTGGTGGTCTTAACGTCCCTCCCTCTCCCCAAGTCCCATGCAGGATGAGTTCTTCTGTGGGCCCTTTGCACCAGAGATCTCTATCATCAATTTATGTAAAAGCAGGAAAAGGGTCAAACTGATTTTATGCTACACCTAGGTCTTAGAGAAAAGTCCTCAAGGATGGTCCAGACCATCTCATCAGGGTAAAAGATCACCGACACTGACCGAACTTCAGCATTTTGGTTCCAAATTTTTGGCTCATTTCAGTTCCTTACTTGACGATCATGAAATCAGCAGGAACTCACGGACCCCAGCCCTGTTTGCGGTCCAACTATCCGACCTTCTCACACTTTCTCTGTATCATCATAATTTCTGTTAATCTGAGCCTCTTGCTTTGCCTAGTTTAGTCTACTTATCTTGCTCCTTGAATTTGATCCCTGTTTTAAAAGCCTTCAGATCACCTCTGTAGAGCTTTTTCCTCAGGCTCCACTCTGCTTCTACCCTCACCTAACCATGTCCTGGCTCTGATCACCTCCTCTTCCGAAGCCCACACATAGCTTCTACCTGACCTATATACCAACTACCTGACCTATAGCTGGACATTGCCTTCCCCAGAATCTATAATTAGTTGCCATGTAATTTAAAATGTCAGTAGTTCACAATGTTCTTCAAAGGGTACCATGATCATGATCTCTGATTGCTCCAAACCTAAGCAGTTTGAGAACTGCTGATCTATAAAATGGGGCTCAGATGACCCGGCCTGCCTACCTCACGGAGTTGTTGTGAGGATTAAATGAGATTATATATGGAAACTGGTTTTGAAAGCTTTGAAGTGCCCCACAAATCCATGGGATTGCTACTGCCATTCTTCTGAGACCAAGCAAACAGTCACTGGGCACCTATACTGAGGCATACAGATGAATGAACAGTAAGGCCATTGAGACAGTAAGTAGAACCTAGGTCTTAAATTTATGACATGGAGCTTCTCCTTGGTCTCTTTAGGCCAAATCCTCTTTTGGGTTTTGATAATTCGATTTCGTTATAGAAGCAAAACAACTCACATAGAGGATTTGGAGTATATAGCTCTTTAATTGGACCACCTTCTCTTTCTCTTCCCTCCCTCCCTCCCTTCCTTTCTTCCTCCCTTCCCCATTAAAAAAAATTCACAAACCATGCTTTTCTACACATAATATGGCAAACACAAGGAGTGTTTGGGGACAGAGAAGAGGTAGATTTCATTATATGTGAGTCAATTTTTCTAGAAGCTGTTGGATGGTCAGGTAAGTAGCTCAATCACCTGTAACTCCCTAGACTTTTGCCACTGTCATCTTTTCAATAATGCTCATTGGGACATATGCCAGGATCTAATTTGAGAACTCTACTACAATATGCTCTATGTGTTGCATGATGTAGAAAAGGCACAGTCTGCAATTCCCACCTTGCCTAAATGAACAATTCTGGGACAAAAACACCTTGTCATCGCCTTCCCTTGGCACTGGAATTGGTATTTAATCAGCCAGCATTGACACGCGAAAAGAGTTTGGTGCTTGAGTAAAACACTGTGCACTCCTCTCCCCTCATCCCCTCCCTAGTTGCCTTCCTCTTTCTCTCCCCCAACCCCCTCCCCCAAGAGATAAAGACAAAACATGAGCAAAACAGATGCAGACATGCCTAGGAGATTATATTATCACTTTCAAAAATGTAAAACCACATAAATTGAAGGTTTCACAATAAAACACAAGGCTTTACTTAATTGGCTAACTGGGGAGCGCATGGAAGCAGGTTAGGAGTAACTGGAAGTAGAGAGAGGAAGATTTGGGAGCAGAGTCTCAGAGGAGGGTCCACTGGGCAATGCTGGGGAACTTGGTCTCGAAACTGGAGTTCACAGACAATCTTCATAGGATGTTGGGAATGTGAGCAGTGCTATTTGCAACCACTATGCTAGATTGTTACTACAATGGGTGTGTGGGGAAAGAGACTTTTCCTCATTAGTAGAGTATCACAAGTCAGTGTGATAAACAGGTCAACTGTAGGGGCATGAATACTCAGTGGTGGGGAGGGAAATGGTGACAAGTTCTGGAAAGAACTTCACAATGTACATTACAGAGATGTCTCAGAGCCGAAGAGAAAAAGAATGGCAGATGTTACTTATTTGGGAAAACTGTGACAGCCTCAGGCCCTCCAGAAATGGTTGAGAATGCAGGAGAAGAGAGCTGGAGGTTCTACTACAGCAGCAGGTGCTTAGTAGGAAACACATCTAGAATATACAGATGCCACAGTCAAGTCCAGATTTCATGTGCTTCCAAAAATAGAGAAGGTGGACCCAATGCACCTTCAGAGGAGGCGTCAGTGCTTAATGCCACACATTAGATTCCTTCTTTTATGTTGGCTGGATAGAGTAAGACCAGATTTACCATCATTTTTCTGAGTCAATGCTACTGGCAGGGAGTTAACTCTTGCAGGTAGTCAGGGGCAACCCAAAGAGAGAAACAAAGCAAAAGAAATCATGTCCTTAATCAACATTCCTCCCTTTCTACTTGGAAACTAAAAAGCCTACCCTTCTGTGATATCCAGCAGCTTTAAAAGATGGAGGAGAAAACAGCTAAGCTGGAGACTGGACATGAACAATACATATGAAGAGTCTTGAGACTGGCCAACTTCTGGGGAGGGGGTAGTATCTGGAAAAGGGGACAAGGGGTGGGACTTCTGGAGGAAAAAAAAATTAAAGGAGAGTGAGGAGATGAAAGAAGGGAAGGTTTAGATTGTACCTCCCTCCACTGTTTTAGCAAACATCTAAGAGAGGACATCATGAAGGTCTGGAGCTAGAGGCCTCACACTGTCACAGAGAACAAAGAACCAGATAGCTAGAGGCCATCTAGAGGCACCCTCACCTCTCATTACTACGTCTGTTAAGTTTTATCACTTTTATTTGAGACAAAATTTTTTACTGAATCTGTTTCAAATTGTGTGTGTATGCTTTTGCTTAAGAGGGAGGATAGCCAAGATGTTCAACGGCATGAGGAAGAGAATACATCCTCACGTCAATGTCATATAATTTCACGGTAAAAGATGTTTGATAAACGAATCCAGCCAGGGAAGAGCCCCCAATGGAGAAGGCATTAAAGGGTCAAAGACAGAACCTATCACCTGGTTGAGTGAAGATGTCAAGGATACAGCTTGGGATATGCTTTGACCCTTTCCATACATCCTCCACTCTTTGATGCAGACAACTGATTTTTTCTTGATCTTAAATAAAGTCATTTGCAGGTGTGCCTTCAAGCTCCATTTCCCAACCACACTGCTACACCTATAAAGCCACCACTCTCTGGGTTTTGACAGTGATGTCCAATACCTTCTCATACCCTTTTATTATAATCCGGAAAGATTTCAAAGAGGATGATAGCTGCTTAGTGTTACCATTTATCTGCTCTCCTTGAGGCTGCAGTGGAGATAATCTAAACCGAGGGAAGAGGTACACATTCCCTGGGGGAAGGGCTAGTGGTCGTGGCCAAGGTTCTGTTCCTCACGGTTATTCCTAATGGTGTCACTCTGGGTGAGTCCTTCACCCTTGAGCTCCATTTTTTAAATCTGAAAATCAAGAGAGTCCTTGGCCCCTGAGGACCTTAACTTTCCCAAGGCCCTTTCCCCTTCTGGTTATAACAACGATTCAGAAAACTGTGCCATCAAGGGGAATGACCAGTTGTGATTGTTACTACAGAAGCTGATTTGGGAAAAAGCATACTTCCTAGGAGAGAGGACTATGAAGCAAAAGATCAGCACACCAGGTGAAAAGGGAAAGGGGATCATATCAGCAATCAGAAGACAAAGTCAGGGTGTAGGGGTGTAGTTCAGATACTACTGCCAAAGAGACAGGCCCTTCAATGTGTGTTTATGTGACTCACCAGGGAACTTGATGACAAGGCTGATGGTGGGTGGAGAAGGTAGTTTACGTGCGTGAAAGGGAATGATTCTGTTATGAGGCATTTTAGGGGGAAAGAAGTTGGATTTAGCCAGCTCCTTTTTTTCCGTTTTCTTCACTCACTTATTAGGAAAAACCAACAGAATTGAGGGGGGTGGTCAGGATCTGGAGAGGCATTCCACAATGACTCATACAAACAAAAACAATGGAGCTTAGGAAAGAGCCTTTTTCAAATCGAAGTTCAGGGTTTCAAAGAACTCATTTGTTTTTCCTTTATCTTGCTGTTTATTTTTTATTAACAACAGCAGGGTTGGGAGGACAAAGAGACTCAGAAGGCTTTTCACAGACCCAGAAAGCACCTCCAGAGACTTGGGCCAGCAATTCACCTAAGACTCTAAGTTTCCTTATGTTAAATATATTCATACAGGGCCAGGCACTGAAGATGTCATTTGATTGCTTCTTATTAAATCTAAGATACCACAATGGTAAGATACACGATTAAACTGCCAATTATATTATACCATGCCATTTGTAAGATGCATTTTCATCTTAGAGACGTTAAAAATATATTTTTGGTAGGGGCACTTGGGTGGCACAGTTGGTTAAGCGTCCGACTCTTGGTCTCGGCTCACGTCATGATCTCACAGCTCGTGAGTTTGAGCCCCGCATCAGGCTCAGCGCTGACGGCGCAGAGCCTGCTTGGAATTACGTCTCTCCTTTTCTCTGCCTCTCCATGCTTGTGCTCTCTCTCTCTAAATAAATAAACTTAAAATAATTTATAAAAATATATTTTGGATGAATAAAATGTATTAAATATCCTAACTCTTTGAATATTGTGGTTTGTGTTAAAGTCTAACTTTAACTGCTCCCTAGACACCATCATAGCTAGGGATGTGGTCAGGTGACTCCAGCCAAGACTTTATTAATCCTCAAGGCCTTTTTCTTTTTCTTTTTTTAATTTTTTTTAACGTTTATTTATTTTTGAGACAGAGAGAGACAGAGCATGAGCGGGGGAGGGGCAGAGAGAGAGGGAGACACAGAATCGGAAATAGGCTCCAGGCTCTGAGCTGTCAGCACAGAGCCCGACGCGGGGCTCGAATTCATGAGATCATGACCTGAGCCGAAGTCGGACACTTAACAGACCGAGCCACCCAGGCGCCCCTCAAGGCCTTTTTCTAATACCTGGGTCAGAAGGCTGAACGCCAAGCCAGTAGACCTAAGTGGAGGAGACTTTGTGCTGTGTTGGTAGCAGGGGCACTGGGTGGTAGGGTATAGGAAAATTGATTGTCTTAGCAACTTGAGAGCCAGCCATAACAATGGGCCAAGGATAAGAGTGCTCTTCAATTCCAGTTCTAGAGCTTGACCGTATAGTTATCTCAATGTTGTTCCTTCTTCAATGGAAGAGATTTGGGGCCATCAAGGCATCAAATCCATAAGATCCACAGAATGTTTCATTTACCTGTCTAGAGTATTGGCAATGTTGCATTGTAGCTAATGTTGCCTGTATTTCCTGTGAAGGAATCGTTTTTGGTATTGTAACATCTCCTCCAGTCTAGTCCAGTTGCCTAGAGAGAATATGGGCTTAGAAAAGAAAACAGCCTGGGCTACAATCCCACGGATGGCTAGTGTAGTAATGGGACTCACAAGGAAATGTACTCAACTGAGAAAAACTGACTGGTTCAGTAAACTGTGCGAGTGCTTACTTCTTTGTGTTTGTCATCCTCACGACAACGGCAATCAAAGTAGGTCCTGTTATTGCTTCCATAATGCAGATGAGGAAAGGGAGGCTCTTGGACAAGCACCTTGTCCAAATGATGTGGCCCATAAGGCAAGGGGCCAGGATTTGAATGTGGGTGGTTGAATTCCAGAGCCTGTGCTTTTCATCACTATATCCATAAATAAGAAAGAAATCTTGCCATTACGGAGATTCAGACACATAAACTCGCCATGACATAAAGAGAAAACTGCCTCAAAAGATATGTGAGCAAAGTGCCCTGGAGCCCAGAGGAGGAAGCTATTAAGTTCAGGGATCTTTCATAATACGAAAAGTGACTATGAGAGCAAGTCAGCTACATTTTCTATTTTTTTTTAAGTTTTATTTATTTTTCAAAGAGAGAGAGAGAGAAACCGAGAGAGAGAGAGAGAGAGAGAGAGCATGGGTATGCATGTGCATAAGTCAGGGAAGGGCAGAGAGAGAGGGAGAGACAGAATTCCAAGCAAGGCTCCACACTCAGTGTAGAGACAGATGCGGGACCCGACCCACAATCACAAGATCACAACCCGAGCCAGTATCAAGAGTCAGACGCTTAACTGACTGAGCCACCAAGGCACCCCTGCACTTTCTTTTTAAGAAGGGACTTCCTTTATTGTTCTATAACCTCAGACCACGGGTTTCCCAGATACCATGCATTTGCCTATTTGTGGATTGAATGGCAATACCTTTTCTCTAAGGCTCATGGATGTATATCAAACACAAGGGTTTTCAGCGAATAGCCAGTAAGGGTGATGTAAACATATTGTTTGGTTGTGGAAAATTTCACCCACACCCCAAGGTAGAGAGGACAGTATAATAAACCCCGAGTATCCCCTGCCCAGCTTCAGCTGCTTATCAACATTCTGCTGCTGTTCTTGCTTTAGCTGCACCTGCCTGACCCGCACTTTTTTTTTTTTTCCCCTGGAGCATTTAAAAGCATATACAAGCATCCATTTAGTTTCACTAGTAAACACGTCAGTCTGAATATCTATTATACCAAGCCTTAAAATATTAACGACAATACCATTATCCCAACCAATGAAATCAACAATAATTCCAAATATTCATCTGATATTCAGTCTGTGTCTAATTTTTCCTGATTAATAAGCACGCTTTTAACAGAAGAACTTTTACTTCTTTTGTGCGGAATAGAGGCGCACAGTTTTCCCTCTCAGTTCTATTCTGGCATATTTGCAAAGACACAGCCTTTCCGAGGAGCGATTTAGGTTGTTAAGAAGTAAAAATAAAATGAGTTTTCATAGATCACACATAGAACGTAACTGTATTTGTAAGGTTAAAGCCACTAAATAAATTAAAAAAATTTTTTTAACGTTTATTCATTTTTGAAAGACAGAGAGAGAGAGAGAGAGAGAGCATTGAGCAGGGGAGGGGCAGAGAGAGAGGGAGACACAGAATCCTTAGCAGGCTCCAGGCTCTGAGCTGTCAGCACAGAGCCCAATGTAGGGCTTGAACCCACGAACTGTGAGATCATGACCTGAGCTGAAGTTGGACGCTTAACTGACCGAGCCACCCAGGTGCCCCAAAGCCACTAAGAAAATTGAAAAACAAATGCCTGGTAATGATGGAAGCGAAATAGCATGTGCCAAGGTGAGGAACTAGGCTGCAAAAATCCTATTAAAGTATAAGCCTATTCTTTTTTTTTTTTTTTTTTTTTTTTAATTTTTTTATTTTATTTTTGGGACAGAGAGAGACAGAGCATGAACGGGGGAGGGTCAGAGAGAGAGGGAGACACAGAATCGGAAACAGGCTCCAGGCTCTGAGCCATCAGCCCAGAGCCTGACGCGGGGCTCGAACTCACGGACCGCGAGATCGTGACCTGGCTGAAGTCGGACGCTTAACCGACTGCGCCACCCAGGCGCCCCGTATATAAGCCTATTCTTGAGACACTAAGGTTACAGGCTTCTGGTTCCATTTCTGCATTTTGGGGTTTACCCAAGATTTGAGTGTAGCAAGCTGGGCAGTGGCTTAAGACCAACGTCATGAACTATTTTAATAGGAATGAAAAGGCTTATGGTGTGTGTGTGTGTGTGTGTGTGTGTGTGTATTTAAGAGAGCTTCTGAATATATCTGACCTGTTGCTTCTCCTCTGAATCTTAGTATCGTGCGTGTGCATGCACACACACGCACACACACTCTCACACACACACACACACACACACACACTCACACAGAGTATATTCATTCTATATTGGATATCCACGTTGGTTTGTCCGTTCTACTCATTGGCATTGTTGACTGGGAGGAATACTGAAATGAGAAAGGGCATAACTCACTCTCCCTGTTCCTATGAACTTGACCTTGGGAGAGAGGCAGGGGGTTTAGAACGAAGTCACCAGCATCTCAGAACTCAAGAACAAATGGTAGAAAAAACAGTGTGGGGGATGGTGACTACCACGGTGGGGTTAGGTGAGAACTGGGAGTAGAGAACAGTGACACAGGTAAAGGGAAGGACTTGGGCAAAGGCCTCGAGATGACAACATGGGCATTCTGAAAACTGAAAGCCATTCATCATGAGGTCTTCTCAATGTGGCAATTATGACTTATGGAACATTTTGGGCTGCCCTTTAAACATAGCCTAGAGTTATTTGGTGGGACTCTCACAAAAACCAAGGCTGCTTTGTGATTAGGAACACTTTCTTTTCCAAACGCCAGAAACATAGGCTGTAATAATAAACTACCATGGTTACAAAGCTTATTTGGGGTTGAAAATGCCAGCCATATTCTAGCTAAGGTTTGTTGTCTAGAAAGTGCTGTGGCTGAGTACTCAAGCCTAGCCTTGGACTTCAGGAGTTGGCTGGTAGTTCCTAGATCTTGTAGGCATTGTTTCTCGGTAACTCAGTTTTCTTGGGTTCAAGAGAGACCTTTGCAGAATTAGCTGAGAAGGGTTGGGGAGGGGCTGAGAAGAGGGAGGGAGGCAAACAATTATTCAGCCATTGTTTAACATAAGGCATCCGCATAACTTCTTTTGAGACAATGCAGGACAAAATACATGTTAAATTACAAAGCAGCATACAAACTGTAAGGTGTGCAGAAAAGAGTTTGGAAATATTTCCCCTTTGATTATACACTTCATAGAGTCTCAACAACAGTTCTTTTGAAGAATGTGGTATAATTGAGAAACACATGTATGTAGTTTTTGCTTCTTTTTTGTGGTCTTCACGTGAATCCATTCTTTCAGGTTTTTCTAGTTTGTCAGTTCACACTCTTTATTACCTTTGCTGATCGGACACACTTTAACTTACAGAAGCATAAACTAGCTTGAGCACTCTGCTGGGGAAGTCAAAGATCCAGTGGACATAATGAAAGAAGGAATCTCAATGATTCAGAAGGGCGAGGATCAGGTGTGTAATTAGACAGGTCGGGACTTATGAGGGTGGAGGGAACACACCAGAAAATGTTTTCTGTGAGCGGTGGGTGTGATCCGAATCTCTCTGTACACTACGGTAGTCAGTACTGTAACTCTTACAGACACCCAGCCGAGCTCTGTGTGGGTTTCTTTAAAGTAGCATGGCTTTGTTCACAAAACCTAACAGCCCAGAATCGTTCCACCTGAAGAGCGCATATTTTAAGTGGCTTTGCCTGTTGCTTTCCGTGGCTAGGAGCATGTGGACGTGCAGCCCTTACAACACGTTTGCAGCTTTTCATTATTTTCAAAACAGCCCATTTCACTCAGGTTCCATCCAAGTCTACATTTTGGGCCCAGGTTACCTGGGATGGCTGGTTTGTAAGATAATGAGGGGGGAAAATGAAAGTCTGAAGTTGCTGTCACTGCCTTAAGGTCAGAATTAGGAGGGAATCATGAGTAATTAGGTGTAATCCCTTAAAAAAAAAAAAGAGTACTGTTGTCGCTATGTTGGTTGTTAAGGAAGCATAAGAAGGTAATTCTGATGTAACCCGGCAGGCAAATTTGCAATATTGTGTCAGTCTCTTACGTTTCCTCTAGAGCATAAAGCACAAGAGTATTCTGTAAAAATACACTGATAGTCTCAATAATTAATCTGTTAAATCCTTTAATTTGAACCTCAGCAAATATTTTTCTCCTGTGTACAAAGGTAGCTCAACATTTATTGGTATTTCCTCTTGGTAACAGTTTCCATTTTTCTATTAACCTAAGGATCACCTTGATGTGAATTCTTCTCTAAAGATTCCTAAAGAAGTGTTTAAACAAAACCATATGGAGGCAAGATCTTTCCACTTACACATGCCGATGCATACCCCAGGCTAATTAGGGCAAACGGAAAGATGACACATGCATTAATGGGGGGGCTTTAAATCAATTACTTTTCATGAATTTAAGATTACTTCTGACGATTATGAAAGGACACTTGTGAATATAAAAGTAATATATTCTCATTGAAAGTAAGTCAAACTCTAGCCATTGTCCTGGGACAATATTTTCCATTGCCGTTGATCCTTGAACCCTACTAATACCTGGACTGCACGTCTATCTGTGACTCTGTTCTGCAAGTAAACATAAGTATATGTGACAAATAAAAATTCTCTGCATGTTTCAGTAGAAAAAAAAAGTCAGAAATAAAGGGGAAATTTGGACAAGAGATAAAAATCTCCCAGTGTTCCATGTCTTAGGGAAAATCATTATTAACAAAGACTGGCATACTATTTATTTCTATGCGTACTGCATATGCATATTAGGCAATGGAGAGCATACTATAAGCACTTTGTTGGTGCTATTTTTTGATTTTTGATTTTTAAGTAATCTCTACACCCAGCGTGGGGCTCAAACTCACAATCCTGAGATCAAGAGTCCTGCGCTCCACTGAACGAGGGGGCAAGCCAGGTGCCCCCTATAAGCACATTTCCTATACTGTTTTCCACTGAACATTATGCCATAATGATTTTTCATGTTATTAAAACTCTTTATAAATATAATCTTTAATGGCTTCATAGTATTTAATACTATAAATATACCATGAATTTCATAACCAATTCCAGGATTTTTAGTCATGTAAGTTGTTGCTAATGTTTAATACTAAAATGCCATGATATTTTTGTGCATAAATATTTGCCTCTAAGTCATATATATATATATATATATAT
>NC_064807.1:68950311-69037753 GCF_023721935.1 Panthera uncia
AAAAAAAAAAAAATCCAGGAGTATGAGGGGAAAATTAGAGAACTAAGTGATACACTAAAAAGAAATAATATACGCATAATTGGTATCCCAGAGGAGGAAGAGAGAGGGAAAGGTGCTGAAGGGGTACTTGAAGAAATTATAGCTGAGAACTTCCCTGAACTGGGGAAGGAAAAAGGCATTGAAATCCAAGAGGCACAGAGAACTCCCTTCAGACGTAACTTGAATCGATCTTCTGCACGACATATCATAGTGAAACTGGCAAAATACAAGGATAAAGAGAAAATTCTGAAAGCAGCAAGGGATAAACGTGCCCTCACATATAAAGGGAGACCTATAAGACTCGTGACTGATCTCTCCTTTGAAACTTGGCAGCCAGAAAGGCTTGGCACGATATCTACAGTGTGCTAAACAGAAAAAATATGCAGCCGAGAATCCTTTATCCAGCAAGTCTGTCATTTAGAATAGGAGAGATAAAGGTCTTCCCAAACAAACAAAAACTGAAGGAATTTGTCACCACGAAACCAGCCCTACAAGAGATCCTAAGGGGGATCCTGTGAGACAAAGTACCAGAGACATCACTACAAGCATAAAACATACAGACATCACAATGACTCTAAACCCGTATCTTTCTATAATAACACTGAATGTAAATGGATTAAATGCGCCAACCAAAAGACATAGGGTATCAGAATGGATAAAAAAACAAGACCCATCTATTTGCTGTCTACAAGAGACTCATTTTAGATCTGAGGACACCTTTAGATTGAGAGTGAGGGGATGGAGAACTATTTATCATGCTCCTGGAAGCCAAAAGAAAGCTGGAGTAGCCATACTTCTATCAGACAAACTAGACTTTAAATTAAAGGCTGTAACAAGAGATGAAGAAGGGCATTATATAATAATCACAGGGTCTATCCATCAGGAAGAGCTAACTATTATAAATGTCTATGCGCCAAATACCAGAGCCCCCAAATATATAAAACAATTACTCATAAACATAAGCAACCTTATTGATCAGAATGTGGTCGTTGCAGGGGACTTTAACACCCCACTTACAGAAATGGATAGATCATCTAGACACACGGTCAATAAAGAAACAAGGGCCCTGAATGATACATTGGATCAGATGGACTTGACAGATATATTTAGAACTCTGCATCCCAAAGCAACAGAATATACTTTCTTCTCGAGTGCACATGGAACATTCTCCAAGATAGATCATATACTGGGTCACAAAACAGCCCTTCATAAGTTTACAAGAATTGAAATTATACCATGCATACTTTCAGACCACAAGGCTATGAAGCTTGAAATCAACCACAGGAAAAAGTCTGGAAAACCTCCAAAAGCATGGAGGTTAAAGAACACCCTACTAACGAATGAGTGGGTCAACCAGGCAATTAGAGAAGAAATTAAAAAATATATGGAAACAAACGAGAATGAAAATACAACAATCCAAATGCTTTGGGACGCAGCGAAGGCAGTCCTGAGAGGAAAATACATTGCAATCCAGGCCTATCTCAAGAAACAAGAAAAATCCCAAATACAAAATCTAACAGCACACCTAAAGGAAATAGAAGCAGAACAGCAAAGGCAGCCTAAACCCAGCAGAAGAAGAGAAATAATAAAGATCAGAGCAGAAATAAACAATATAGAATCTAAAAAAACTGTAGAGCAGATCAACGAAACCAAGAGTTGGTTTTTTGAAAAAATAAACAAAATTGACAAACCTCTAGCCAGGCTTCTCAAAAAGAAAAGGGAGATGACCCAAATAGATAAAATCATGAATGAAAATGGAATTATTACAACCAATCTCTCAGAGATACAAACAATTATCAGGGAATACTATGAAAAATTATATGCCAACAAATTGGACAACCTGGAAGAAATGGACAAGTTCCTAAACACCCACACTCTTCCAAAACTCAATCAGGAGGAAATAGAAAGCTTGAACAGACCCATAACCAGCGAAGAAATTGAATCGGTTATCAAAAATCTCCCAACAAATAAGAGTCCAGGACCAGATGGCTTCCCAGGGGAGTTCTACCAGACGTTTAAAGCAGAGATAATACCTATCCTTCTCAAGCTATTCCAAGAAATAGAAAGGGAAGAAAAACTTCCAGACTCATTCTATGAAGCCAGTATTACTTTGATTCCTAAACCAGACAGAGACCCAGTAAAAAAAGAGAAGTACAGGCCAATATCTCTGATGAATATGGATGCAAAAATTCTCAATAAGATACTAGCAAATCGAATTCAACAGCATATAAAAAGAATTATTCACTATGATCAAGTGGGATTCATTCCTGGGCTGCAGGGCTGGTTCAACATTCGCAAATCGATCAACGTGATACATCACATTAACAAAAAAAAAAAGAGAAGAACCATATGATCCTGTCAATCGATGCAGAAAAGGCCTTTGACAAAATCCAGCACCCTTTCTTAATAAAAACCCTTGAGAAAGTCGGGATAGAAGGAACATACTTAAAGATCATAAAGGCCATTTATGAAAAGCCCACAGCTAACATCATCCTCAACAGGGAAAAACTGAGAGCTTTTTCCCTGAGATCAGGAACACGACAGGGATGCCCACTCTCACCGCTGTTGTTTAATATAGTGCTGGAAGTTCTAGCATCAGCAATCAGACAACAAAAGGAAATCAAAGGCATCAAAATTGGCAAAGATGAAGTCAAGCTTTCGCTTTTTGCAGATGACATGATATTATACATGGAAAATCCGATAGACTCCACCAAAAGTCTGCTAGAACTGATACATGAATTCAGCAAAGTCGCAGGATACAAAATCAATGTACAGAAATCAGTTGCATTCTTATACACTAACAATGAAGCAACAGAAAGACAAATAAAGAAACTGATCCCATTCACAATTGCACCAAGAAGCATAAAATACCTAGGAATAAATCTAACCAAAGATGTAAAAGATCTGTATGCTGAAAACTATAGAAAGCTTATGCAGGTAATTGAAGAAGATATAAAGAAATGGAAAGACATTCCCTGCTCATGGATTGGAAGAATAAATATTGTCAAAATGTCAATACTACCCAAAGCTATCTACACATTCAATGCAATCCCAATCAAAATTGCACCAGCATTCTTCTCGAAACTAGAACAAGCAATCCTAAAATTCATATGGAACCACAAAAGGCCCCGAATAGCCAAAGTAATTTTGAAGAAGAAGACCAAAGCAGGAGGCATCACAATCCCAGACTTTAGCCTCTACTACAAAGCTGTCATCATCAAGACAGCATGGTATTGGCACAAAAACAGACACATAGACCAATGGAATAGAATAGAAACCCCAGAACTAGACCCACAAACGTATGGCCAACTCATCTTTGACAAAGCAGGAAAGAACATCCAATGGAAAAAAAGACAGTCTCTTTAACAAATGGTGCTGGGAGAACTGGACAGCAACATGCAGAAGGTTGAAACTAGACCACTTTCTCACACCATTCACAAAAATAAACTCAAAATGGATAAAGGACCTGAATGTGAGACAGGAAACCATCAAAACCTTAGAGGAGAAAGCAGGAAAAGACCTCTCTGACCTCAGCCGTAGCAATCTCTTACTCGGCACATCCCCAAAGGCAAGGGAATTAAAAGCAAAAGTGAATTACTGGGACCTTATGAAGATAAAAAGCTTCTGCACAGCAAAGGAAACAACCAACAAAACTAAAAGGCAACCAACGGAATGGGAAAAGATATTTGCAAATGACACATCGGACAAAGGGCTAGTATCCAAAATCTATAAAGAGCTCATCAAACTCCACACCCGAAAAACAAATAACCCAGTGAAGAAATGGGCAGAAAACATGAATAGACACTTCTCTAAAGAAGACATCCGGATGGCCAACAGGCACATGAAAAGATGTTCAACGTCGCTCCTTATCAGGGAAATACAAATCAAAACCACACTCAGATACCACCTCACGCCAGTCAGAGTGGCCAAAATGAAGAAATCAGGAGACTATAGATGCTGGAGAGGATGTGGAGAAACAGGAACCCTCTTGCACTGTTGGTGGGAATGCAAATTGGTGCAGCCGCTCTGGAAAGCAGTGTGGAGGTTCCTCAGAAAATTAAAAATAGACCTACCCTATGTCCCAGCAATAGCACTGCTAGGAATTTATCCAAGGGATACAGGAGTACTGATGCATAGGGGCACCTGTACCCCAATGTTTATAGCGGCACTCTCAACAATAGCCAAATTATGGAAAGAGCCTAAATGTCCATCAACTGATGAATGGATAAAGAAATTGTGGTTTATATACACAATGGAATACTACGTGGCAATGAGAAAAAATGAAATATGGCCTTTTGTAGCAACATGGATGGAACTGGAGAGTGTGATGCTAAGTGAAATAAGCCATACAGAGAAAGACAGATACCATATGGTTTCACTCTTATGTGGATCCTGAGAAACATAACAGAAACCCATGGGGGAGGGGAAGGAAAAAAAAAAAAAAAGAGGTTAGAGTGGGAGAGAGCCAAAGCATAAGAGACTGTTAAAAACTGAGAACAAACTGAGGGTTGATGGGGGGTGGGAGGGAGGGGTGGGTGGGTGATGGGTATTGAGGAGGGCACCTTTTGGGATGAGCACTGGGTGTTGTATGGAAACCAATTTGACAGTAAATTTCATATATTAAAAAATTAAAAAATAAATAAATAAAAATAAAATAAAATAAAATAAAATATATGAGGTGAATATTGCTAAATGTCAATATGTTTACACAGAACTTAATGTGAGTTAGGCACTAGTTCGAGTGGTTTATATATTTTAACTAATTAAAAGCCTTACAATAACCCTATACTCTACTTTTGGATGAAGCAGATTGGGTTCAGAGTCTGTGCTCTTGACCACTACAGGCTGCTACATATCCTATTTCTCCACATATTACTTCTTGGTGGTGGGTACCTGGTACCTATTGAATATCTACTGACTTGATTGAAAGTACAAAGAGCAATTGGAAGACTAAGAAATAAACCAGCACCCCATCCAAAATTAGGACTGATCTACAGCAGTGGTTGTGAGGGTGAAGAGACTGGGGCAGATTTCCGAAACAATATGTAGATGAAACCAGAAGAACTTGAGAAATAATTGAATGTTGGTGATGGAAGGAGAGGAGTTAGGGATGACTTCCAGATTTTTGCATGGTAGGTAGGCGGTTGGTTGTGCCATTCTGAGCTAAGAAATATACTAGGTTTGGGTGAGTCTGAAATGCCTGTAAGACATTTACCTGGGAATGTTGAATAGGCAGTTCTATATATTGGTTTGAATTTCAGAAAATAGATCTAAGCTTCAGATTGAATTCTGGAAGTTGTCAGTTAACAAAATCACCAGAAAAACGAGAGAGAGAGAGAGAGAGAGAGAGAGAGAGAGAGAGAGAGACAGAAAGAAAGAAAAGAAGGCTAAGGCTGGAACCTTGGGGATGATCCACATTTGAGAGCCGGTCTGAGGAAGAGAAGCCATGTAGGAAAGAGATAAAGAAGGAGAAATGAGAAAAACAGGTTGTGGAACCAAGACAGATTGTTGTCAGATAAGCTAGGGAAGGAGACAGTTTCGATAAGGAGTGTGTGGTTAATAAAATCTAAGGTGATAAAATCTAAGGAAAGATTATGTAATATAAGAACAAAAAAGTGTGCAGTAGAAATAACTCTAGAGACCAGTGATGCCTCTGATGAAAGTAGTTTGTATGTGAGTGAAGGGGACGAGAGTCACTTGAGTGACTTTGAATATAAATGGCCGTGGAGACAAAACAGATGACAATTACTGGGAACTTTTCCAAAGGCTCATATTGGAAGAAATCAAAGAGAGGCAGCAATGGTTAAAGAGGATGTAGGTTTCAAAGAGGGAGTGGCATGGGCAGGTTTCAAAGCCAGCCGGGAGAATCGGGGGGAGGGAGTTGTTGAAGATAAAGGAGAAGCCAAGCCCTTGGACTACTGGGTTATTTTCGCAATCCTACTCAAGCAATTTTGTGACTTACCGACAACCTTGACGTGGAAAGTGCAGCTGGCTTGGTTGCTGGATAGGTCAACGGCTGTATAGGTGATAGCAACATCTCCAATTGGGAAGAGGTAAGGTGGGGTGAAAGCTGGATGAACATGGATGGATACCTTGTAGAGATAAATAAATATTTTGAAAGTTAAGGTTAATACTGACAGTGTATTTACTCTTCTTATATTTAAATATTATTAGGGAAAATAAAATTTAAAATGGCACAATCAATATTTCATATATGTAGTGAAACGGAAAAAAAAAATCAGACACAGCCTTTTAGTATGTTTCTTTCCAGACTACTATTTACATAGTTTGTGCAGCTGACATACACATGGAATATTATTCTTTGTTTTTTAAACATAATATCTTAAAACACTCTTTATTCTGTTACGTAGTCTTTAGAATTCAAGATTAAATGTCTCTGTAATTTTCTATAGAATAAATATATGGTAATTTAAAAAAGTCTATTGAAGGACATTTAAATTGGTCCCAAATTTTACTATAGCAAACAATACTGGGGTGAACAGTTTTGAACAGGTAATTCTAAAATATTTTTATTATGTCTTTATAATACATTTCCAGAACAGAATTACTAACCAGAAGTCATTAACAATGTATCGATAGATAATACAAAATTCCTTTCCCAAAACACGGTAGTAATTTGCATTCCCATTTGTCAGTATTTGAGAGTCAATGTGAAAGTTCCCACTCTAAGTTCTCTGACCTATATTAAATACTATTACTTTTTGGTAACTCAAAAATATGACACCAGGTTGTTGTTTTAACTCACAGTTTCTTAATGCCTTATACCGAGATTAAAATCTCCCATGTTTGCATGATATGGAAATATGGACATATTCATTCCTTTTTTTTTTTTTTTTTAATTTTTTTCAACGTTTTTTATTTATTTTTGGGACAGAGAGAGACAGAGCATGAACGGGGGAGGGGCAGTGAGAGAGGGAGACACAGAATCGGAAACAGGCTCCGAGCCATCAGCCCAGAGCCCGACGCGGGGCTTGAACTCACAGACCGCGAGATCGTGACCTGGCTGAAGTCGGACGCTCAACCGACTGCGCCACCCAGGCGCCCCTCATTCCTTTTTTTTTTTAAGTTTATTTATTTTGAGAGATCACGACCTGAGCCAAAATGAAGAGTGGGATGCTTAACCTACTAAGACACCGAGGCACCCCTGTTCTTTTCTTTTTGAGTGATATGCTTGCCTTCTTAGTCCCTTTGAAAATTATGTTATAAGATAACATAACATGAACATGTCAGGTAATACATATTCTTCACTTTTGACACTTTCAAAGCATTTTTTTTTTCAAGTTTGTTATTTGTCTTTTAATTTAGAAAATTTTAAAAATGCAAATTTAGAAATACTTTTGTAGTCAAATACCCTGGTCTTTTCAATTGCACCGTTAAAAATATTTCAACACACAGGTGCTGCATTTAGTGTGACTTCTCATTAGATCCTGAAATGTGTCCCTGTGCTCTTCTTAGAGCTTGATGACGATCATGATGAAGGTAACAACAATGCATGCATGTTTTCATGGGTCCTTTAGTGAAAAGTAAAAACCACACATGACGGACTGATCGTTCAACACTTACATCACCTACTAGATGTCACATTTGCACTTTTAAATTCACATGTAAAAGTTACCTTGTCTTTAGTTACCTAAAATACCATAGGATCTCATTTAATGCAGACTCTAAGAAAACAAAAAAGCAAACGCATAGATACAGAGAAGAGATGGTGGTTGTCAGAGGAGGGGATGGGGGTAGGGGTGGGGGTGGTGAAATGGGCAAAGGGTTAGGGTACAAACTTCCATTTATAAAATAAATAAATCTGCTGGATGTGTGATGGGTTTTAAGGAGGGCACTTGTGCCTGGGTGGCTCAGTTGCTTAAGCATCTGACTTCAGCTCAGATCATGAACTCATGGTTCCTGAGTTCGAGCCTTGCTTCGGATGAGCTTGAGCTCTGCTTTGGGTGAGTCCTGCTTCTTTCTCTCCCTCTCTCTCTCTGCCCCTTGTAGGATTCTCTCTCTCTCTCTCTCTCTCTCTCTCTCTCTCTCCCTCTCTCTCTCTCTCCCCCCTCTCTCTGTCCTTTGCTCACTTGTGCCCTCTCTTGCACAAAAAAAAAAAAAAAGAAGGAAAGAAAAAGGAGGTCTCTTGTTATGATGAGCACTGGGTGTTGTATATAATTGATGAATCACTAAATTCTACTCCTGAAACCAATACTGCACTCAGTAAATAACATAAAGTAAACAAAAATAAAAAAAATAGGGGTGTCTGGGTGGCTCAGTTGGTTAAGCATCCGACTCGACTTCAGCTCACAATGTGTGGGTTCGAGCCCTGCATCAGGCTCTGTGCTGACAGTGCAGAGCCTGCTTGGGATTCTCTGTCTCCCTCTCTCTCTGCCTCTCTCAAAAATAAATAAATAAACATTTAGAAAAAATAAAACATTAAAAAAATACCCTCCCCCCACACACAAAAAAGCTGGTTTTACACAACACACACACACATACACACACACTCTCTCTCAATCAATTAATCAATCCTGAGAATGTAACCCATAGTTAATTTTTTTAAGTTACCTTGATTATAAGTATATTTAACACAACTATCAGAACAGTTTTGTGTGTGTGTTGTGGGCCCCACCCCAGTATATCCTGTCTGCCATGATTTGTACATATTTATATGCAGCTGTGAAAACAATGTACCATAAAAGTATCTTCACGTATGTGAATACTAACAGTACAGGTTCAAGGGGAGTTAAATCATAAATTAGTTTCTTTTCCAACATCTGATGGATAATTATCTCAAGCTACTGTATATATAATATTAAAATATTGTATTCTGAATAAAATACTGTGTTAGAAAATGCTGAATTAAAAACACTGAAATCTCCTTCAGCTTGGCCAATATGCAGTCGTTTGGGGCTCATATTTTAAAAGATATGTTCATAAATAGGAATTAAGATCGCTTCCATATCTTCTTTTTCTTAAAAGATCACTGGAGCCTAGTAAGAGGCAAAGAATTTTTAGTCAAGTAATCTTAGTGGATATACAATACAAGTCCACGGAATAAAAGTTTCCGTTTTAGAGATTTTTTTCTGATTTCTCGCTAAAAATTCAAGGTGAATCATTCTTTTATCCAATGAGGTGTTAATATTTATGAGTAGAGTTTATACAGAAAGTACTATCATGAGGGTATTAGTAAATCTTCAATATCGCACATATTTGCAGCGCATTCAGAATCCACTTGAAAAGGATGCAAATATTTGCACAAACCTTACCTTTTCCCCAGAGTTGTCGTTAGCTGTGGGGATTTGCCAAGTGATATTGGCGGAGTCTTGCTGTTCCTGGGTCTTCGCCTCTATGTCCTTGGGACAGCTGATCTGAGGGGCCTCCACATCTGACTCAGAAAATGCACAAATCGATATACAGATTGACATGTAATTCTAAGTCATTTAGGAAAGAGGCAAAAATATATGAATACTCTGTGACTCATGTTTTTGTTTATTTATTTTGAGAGAGGAGAGAACACCAGTGGGGATGGGGCAAAGAGAGAGAGAGGGCGAGAGAAACCCAAGCAGGCTCCGTACGGTCAGCATAGAATAGCCCCAGTTGTCTAGCCCCAATTTGGGGCTAGATCGCATGACCCATGCGATCATGACCTTAGCCAAAACCAAGAGTCAGTGGCTCAAGTGACTGAGCCCTCCAGGCACTCGTGACTCATTTTTTACACCGCAATTCCAGATTAATTTGGAATGTACAACTGCCTTCAGCATGGCTTATGAGGCCCTTCCTGAAGTGGAACCTGCTGACCTCTTAGCTTCATCTCTTACGGTTCCCCTACTGGAACTCACTCTCCAAGCTGGATAGTCTCATTCCCATGGAAACCCCGTGGTCTTTCCTGCACCGGAGCCTTTGCCCATGTTCTTCTCTGTGCCTGAGTCAGTGCCCTCTTCCTGTTTTACTTAGATAACTCCTATTTGTCTTTTAGCTCACAGATTAGACACAATCTCCTCAGGAAATGCTCCCTCCAAAGGGGCCCCCACAGCCTTCTGTCCTTCCTGACCAGACAACTTGCCATCAGGAAACTGAGTTTCTCCTCCAACAGAATTCAAATTCTTTGAAGGCTAGGGTATCTCTTGTCCCATTGTGTTACATAGTGCCTGGTACACCCTAGAAGCCTGAAAGATACTTTTTGAATGAAATAAAGAAACAATCAAAAAAACCTGGGGCGCCTGGGTGGCTCATTCGGTTAAACGCCCACTGTGGCTCAGGTCACGATCTTGCGGTTTGTGAGTGCGAGCCCTGTGTTGGACTCTGTGCTAACAGCCCAGAGCCTGCTTCTGATTCTATGTCTCCCTCTCTGCCCCTTCCCTGCTTGCATTCTATCTGTCTGTCTGTCTGTCTCTGTCTCTCTCTCTCTCTTTCAAATATAAATAAATATTTTAAAAATTAACAAAAAAGAAACAAACAAAAACTAAATGTTGACTGTGGCAGGAAAGAACCACACTTGAAAACAAGGCTGTCAAGTAGAATTAATTAGCGGTGCTAACATGAACTGTCAAAACAAGAAATTAAAGCCAATGTATTTTTTGCAGTGTGAAACTCTATGTTACAAATACTGAATTAGAGCTGGTAACATAAACATAATCCACATCAGTCACTGTAGAGCTAAATTCTGAATATACAATATAAAAAATCCCTTATTTTATGTTATGTTAAATTAGGTCTTCTGTAAGTTGCAGGTGAATATATCCGAGTTGATACAATCTGTGTCTCTTCTTGTTTCTTTGAAACTTCATACAATTTATATTTTCTTTTTTTCCTAGAGGGAGCTTATCCTTGGACACTTTTTCCCCACAAATATGCATTAACATATTGACTCTGAAAATCTAAAAGAGTAGCTGACTTTTATTCATACTTGACTAATACTTTAACTGGATTTGGGATTGAAAGTTTATATCCATTTTCTTTCTGTATTCTTTGGACATTGTTGTATTGCCTTCTGGCATTTATAGCTGGAAATGAGAAGTATAATGTAAGTCTGGTTCTTGTTTCTTCTGTGCAATTTCTCTTTCCTCTCTGGAAACTCATTTAAGACTTTCTCGCTTGTTTTTGTGCCAATACCATACTGTCTTGATAATTACAGCTTTGTAGCAGAGGCTAAAGTCTGGGATTGTGATGCCTCCCGCTTTGGTCTTCTTCACTACCACTTTGGCTATTCGGGGTCTTTTGTGGTTCCATACAAATTTTAGGATTGCTTGTTCTAGCTTCGAGAAGAATGCTGGTGCAATTTTGATTGGGATTACATTGAATGTGTAGATTGCTTTGGGTAGTATTGACATTTTAACAATATTTATTCTTCCAATCCATGAGCATGGAATGTTTTCCATTTCTTTATATCTTCTTCAATTTCCCTCATAAGCTTTCTATAGTTTTCAGCATACAGATCTTTTACATCTTTGGTTAGATTTATTCCTAGGTATTTTATGCTTCTTGGTGCAATTGTGAATGGGATCAGTTTCTTTATTTGTCTTTCTGTTGCTTCATTATTAGTGTATAAGAATGCAACTGATTTCTGCACATTGATTTTGTATCCTGCGACTTTGCTGAATTCATGTATCAGTTCTAGCAGACTTTTGGTGGAGTCTATCGGATTTTCCATGTATAATATCATGTCATCTGCAAAAAGTGAAAGCTTGACTTCATCTTTGCCAATTTGGATGCCTTTGATTTCCTTTTGTTGTCTCATTGCTGATGCTAGCACTTCCAACACCATGTTAAACAACAGCGGTGAGAGTGGACATCCCTGTCGTGTTCCTGATCTCAGGGGGAAAGCTCTCCGTTTTTCCCCATTGAGGATGATATTAGCTGTGGGCTTTTCATAAATGGCTTTTATGATGTTTAAGTATGTTCCTTCTATCTTGACTTTCTCGAGGGTTTTTATTAAGAAAGGATGCTGAATTTTGTCAAATGCTTTTTCTGCATTGACTGACAGGATCATATGGTTCTTATCTTTTCTTTTATTAATGTGATGTATCACATTGATTGGTTTGCGAGTATTGAACCAGCTGTGCAGCCCAGGAATGAATCCCACTTGATCATGGTGAATAATTCTCTTTATATGCTGTTGAATTCAATTTGCTAGTATCTTATTAAGAATTTTTGCATCCATATTTATCAGGGATATTGGCCTATAGTTCTCTTTTTTTTGCTGGGTCTCTGTCTGGTTTAGGAATCAAAGTAATGCTGGCTTCATAGAATGAGTCTGGAAGTTTTCCTTCCCTTTCTATTTTTTGGAACAGCTTGAGAAAGATAGGTATTACCTCTGCTTTAAATGTCTGGCAGAATTTCCCAGGGAAGCCACTGGTCCTGGACTCTTATTTGTTGGGAGATGTTTGATAACTGATTCAATTTCTTCACCAGTTATGGGTCTGTTCAAATTTTCTATTTCTTCCCATTTGAGTTTTGGAAGTGTGTGGGTGTTTAGAAATTTGTCCATTTCTTCCAGGTTGTCCAGTTTGTTGGCATATAATTTTTCATAGTATTCCCTGATAATTGCTTATATTTATGAGAGATTGGTTGTAATAATTCCATTTTCATTCATGATTTTATCTATTTGGGTCCAATGGAATAGAACAGAGACTCCAAATTGGACCCACAAATGTATGGCCAACTAATCTTTGACAAACCAGGAAAGAATATCCAATGGAAAAAAGACAGTCTCTTTAACAAATGCTGCTGGGAGAGCTGGACAGTAAGAATGAAGGACAGAAGAATGGAAACTAGACCACTTTCTTACACCATTCACAAAAATAAACTCAAAATGGATGAAGGACCTGAATGTGAGACAGGAAGCCATCAAAACCCTAGAGGAGAAAGCAGGGAAAAACCTCTCTGACCTCAGCCGCAGCATTTTCTTACTTGACACATGTCCAAAGGCAAGGGAATTAAAAGCAAAAATGAACTACTGGGACCTCCTCAAGATAAAAACCTTCTGCACTGTAAAGGAAACAATCAATAAAACGAAAAGGCAACCAACGGAATGGGAAAAGATATTTGCAAATGACATATCAGACAAAGGGCTGGTATCCAAAATCTATAAAGAACTCACCAAACTCCACACACAAAAAACAAATAATCCAGTGAAGAAATGGGAAGAAGACATGAATAGACACTTCTCTAAAGAAGACATCCAGATGGCCAACAGGCACATGAAAAGATGCTCAATGTCACTCTTCGTCAGGGAAATACAAATCAAAACCACACTGAGATATCACCTCACGCCAGTCACAGTGGCTAAAATGAACAAATCAGGAGACTATAGATGCTGGAAAGGATGTGGAGAAACAGAAACCCTCTTGCACTGTTGGTGAGAATGCAAACTTGTAGAGCCACTCTGGAAAACAATGTGGAGGTTCCTCAAAAAATTAAAAATATATCTACCTTATGACCCTGCAATAGCACCTCTAGGAATTTACCCAAGGGATACAGGAGTACTGATGCATAGGGGCACTTGTACCCCAACGTTTACAGCAGCACTCTCAACAATAGCCAAATTATGGAAAAAGCCTAAATGTCCATCAACTGACAAACGGATAAAGAAGATGTGGTTTATATACACAATGGAATACTATGCGCAATGAAAAGGAATGAAATCTGGCCATTTGTAGCAACATGGATGGAACTGGACAGTGTTATGCTAAGTGAAATAAGTCAGGCATAGAAAGACAGGTACCATATTTTTTTACTCATATGTGGATCCTGAGAAACTTAACAGAAGACCACGGGGGGAGGAGAAGGGGGGAAAAGTTATATAGAGAGAAGGAGGCAAATCATAAGAGACTCTTAAATACTGAGAACAAAGTGAGGGTTGATAGGGGGTGAGGGGGAGGGGAAAGTGGGTGATGGGCATTGAGGAGGGCACCTGCTGGGATGAGCTCTCGGTGTTGTATGGAAACCAATTTGACAATAAATTATACATATATACATATATATATCTACTTTATATGTATATTATATCTATACATATGTATGTATATATGTGTGTCCATATATATATATATATATATATATATGTGCATATATATATATATATATATATAAAACTTTCTTGTTAAACTCTGGAACTCAGAAATTTCACCAGTAGTGAAAATATCCTGCCGTCCTGGGCTATGATTGATCTCAAGTTTAGCCCAGAGAAACTTCCTTCTGCTGGTAGGAAAGTTTTTCTCCTCTATCTACTCCTCTTGCTGCTTCTGGAACTCGTTAGTAAATGGATACTGGGTTTTTAAAAATCTATCACTGGTATCTCTTCACTTCCATCTTTTTAGTTTGATCCATTGGGATATTCAAGTTCACTGTGTATTATTTCTCCGTTCTGAGGGAACTCTCAGTTTGGTTCTTCAAATCGCTAATACTGTTTTCGACAATATCCACTCCACTTTATTTATCCTTCTCTTAGAGATATTTATGATGCTTTTACTTCTAAGAACTCTTTCTTGTTTTTAAAACCCCCTTTTATGTAGCAGGCTATGCTTGCTGCCAGTCAGATGGCAATATTCTATGAAAGTAACGGGATGCTCATGTCTCTTTAATTTTTTATTTTTTTTTTAACTCATGCCTCTTTAAACTGATTTAGTCCTGCATTATATGGGCCATTAAAATTCCTCAAAGATCTCCATCTCCTGGTGGAAAACTTACCTGATTTCCAGCTTGAAAATTATCCTTATTTTTCTATTTCTTCTGTCATTGCCTGGCAAATTATAATCGGATTCTGTAAATCCATCATTTTGAAACAGAAACCCTCATAGATCGTATTAGGATAATACCCACCACTGTATCATGGGTTTGCAGCAAAAGCTGCAACGAGGCACAGCCCCACACTATACCAGTATATCGTTATATAGGAATCTGGTTTTCAGCCCGATGGATGTAGGGGACCCACCTTTACAAACAGCTGTCTGAACTCTGGCACTCCACTTTCCAGAGGTGGTACATCTCACTTCTTCTCTGACGCCTGATAAGATGAATCCTCTGCGGCAACTCAGTTGACAAATCGTCCCAGGTCTGGCAGGCTGCTTGCCACAGCTGGCCGGGAAGATGATGACACCTTTGGGCTTCTGAAACGTGGGGCAGTGGCGCTCTATTGTAGGGAAGTGAAAGAGTGTTACTTGCATTTCCACAAATTTCAAGAAAAATACAATTGTGCTGCCTTGGAACTGATGTAAGTCACTAAACGGTATCTGTTGATGACACTGAACCTATGATAGATTATAAACAACGCTGAGCTGTTCTCTCTCTGGTTATCTCATGTTATTTTGCCAGTGCATCAACACCTTGAAAAACGTCTTATATTTTAATTAATGCCAACTGTGACTGTTATCACTTTCAGTTTGTGGAACATTTAAGGTTCTGAAGTATGAAAGAGTAAACAGAGTTCCGCGTTCATGGATTAAGCAAAATATTCAGCAGTCTCCATTTTATGAGTTTTTATTGGTTCCATCTTTATTTAAGTGGGCACATTGTGAGAAAAGTTTTTATTCCCTCCCTCAAATCACTGTGTCATAATCGGGGCCCTGACCCTTAATGTTATCTTTGGAATCAATGAAGAATAACAAATGAAGGGGGCAGAAGGCAAACAAAATGGAAAGCCAAGACTAAGACCTAATGTAGGGTGTGTGTGTGTGTGTGTGTGTGTGTGTGTGTGTGTGTGTCTGCCCATATGCACATTTATTTGTTGTAGGAATGATTCTCCCGGCAGCAGTGCTAACATCTTTAGTTTGCATCTCCCATGTAATAATCGCTAACACGTATGTACTATGTGCTGGTCATTGTTCTAAGTGCTTTACAAGCATCGACTCATTCAATCCTATGCACTGAGGGGTATTGTTAACCATTCCCATTTACAAACAAGAGTCCCAAGGCACAACTATGGGAAAGTTACCCACAATCTACATTCTTGAGGTCACCCCGCAGCTAAGTGGCAGACTCTCTGTGCCCCTAAACACTTCACCACCAGGCCTCCTCCCTGAAATTTCTTTTAACCGTCTGTGCCGGCAAATGCAATTGTTCCTGAGAAATTGGTTTCTTTCTTTTATTTTCGCCCAGTATGTGCCGAATGACTGCCCAGCCTTGCTGTTCGGCTGTGATGAAGAGCAAAACACAGAGCCAAATTTGCGGTTCAAATGTAATGACTACGTGGGGCTCAATATCCCTTATTTATGGATGGCTCTTCATAAATTAAGAAAATTATTCTGTTGGCTGTGATAATTGTTGAAGATTTTGTTCCCTATTAATATTCTCTTTTTTATTGTTTGCTTATGGTATTTGGGGTAAACATGTCTTTAATTATTTATATAGTCTAATCTGCTGATTTTATGTCTGCTGCTTTTATACTTAAGTCCTGAAATTGGCTAACGCTCACCTATTTTAACTATACTGTCTTCTAATTTTTAACGGTTTTATTTTTTTCTTTATATTTTAATATCTATGAAGAATTAATGTCAGTGTCTGGTATGAATTAAAGACATACGAGAAATTCATTTTGTTTCATTTGTTTTTCCCAAAGAGCCAGCCAATTTTTCTATATTATAAATTGAATAAATCTTTTCTTCGCAACTGACCTGTGATGCTTCCTTAGTGATACATGAAACTCGTAAGTTTCAGGATCTATTCAATCATCTTGATCTATATTTCAATCTTATTTTCGTGATTCTTGCCTACATATTCTTCCAGATAAGCTCTAGAATCACTTCCTAATTCCAAAAGAGGGTCAAAAAGAAAAGCTTTGTTGGGATATTAAATGAGATTGCCTTTTACCTATACATATATTTAGAGAGAACTTTCATTTTGATACAATTTTATTAAAATATTAAGGTATGTTTTTTGCCTCTCAGTAACATTTTGTAGTTTGTGTGACACAGGTTCCATGCACTGCTGTTTAAGATTATTCTTACATATTTTATATTTTCCACAAATCTTTTGAATGTGATTTTTCACTATATATTCTGCTTATCACTGTATACGGAAAAGTTCTTTATTTGGTATTCTTATGACTTTAGTGAACTCTCAACTCTCTTAGTAGATTCATTCAATTTTAAGGCATGTAATCTACAAATGATGATGGTTTTAAATCCCCAAAACTCTAATCTTAACATTTATTACAAGTGCTCCAGCTTTGAGAACAATACTAAACAATGGATGATTCTGAGCCAGCACCCTTTTCTCTTCCCAGATTTAATAAGACTGCCTATATTGTTCCATAAGTGGCTGTGGGTTTAAGGACATCTTTTTTATTATGTCAGTTATCAACAAGAGTTCCTCAGAATTGTATTGAAAAGCTGATTTAAACGATGATGAATGGCATTTTTATCTTCTACCAAGCAGCCATATGAATTTTTCCTATTTGTTATGGTGAAGTAATTTATTATGTTGATAGATTATATCTTATTTTAAGCCCTTCTGCATTCCTGGGATAAACCCTACTTGTTTGACAGGCTATTCTTTCAGATATGGACTGGTAGCATATTTGCTGTCACAGTTTATTATCTGTTTTTTGGTAATAGCTATCGGGTTGCCAACAAAATAACATTATTTTATTTGTTAATATAACCTGTTTAGCTTCCCATTACTTGGGCCAAATTATACAGTACAGAGTTACTGTTTCTGAAAAGTCTGGAAGAGTTTCATTGGTCCCTCAGTCATTTTTGGAGAATTAAAACTCTGATAACATTTTCCACTTATGACTAATTATACACTTGCATTTCTACTTTTTCTTGATTCATTTAAAAACTTTCATTTTCATAGAAAATCATACATAAAATATCAATGATTTTTATTTTATGTGCACATATTTGTGTATGATGTTTTATTATTCTTTGAAAAACCTCTGGCCTCTTATATTCTTTGTTAGAGCTTCTTAGAATAATTTTACTTTTGCATTTTTCTTACTTATACTTTAAAAATCCATTATTTTATTCAAAGATTTCCCTCTTACTCACTCTATGGCATCCCATCTCCCTTTATGGCTCATTTTCCTTTACTTAAACATTAGTATGTATTTCTTTCAACTTCCATTGCAATCTTTCTTTTCCTAACTTTTGAATTTAATGTTTAATTGTTTCCACTTCCCTGATTAACAATGAAAGGATTTATAACTATAAAATTACATCAGTGTGTAATTTAGCCCATATCTCGTAACTCTGGTTTTAGAAATTTCTCATTTTTTATTTTCTAAAAATTGTATTTTTAAATTTCTCCTTTATCCATTTAATTCACTTCCTTTATGACTCTTGGTATTGGAGTCTACACACTTTTGTGTTTTTGTCTAGTTTCATACTTTAGAAAATGTTAAGGACAATCATTAATAACATTGACGTGGTTGCGTGTGTTTCAAGTAACCTTTCTTTTTCACTGTTTGCCTTTTAGTGATGTAAAGAATTCATTTGAAGAGTTACTGTTTAATATTTAAATCTTTATGTATTTAAATATTTATGTATTCAAATCTATTCTTTTGTCCTTTTATTCTTAGGAAATTCTTCTCCATTAAAAATTCAGATTGTCTTGGGGCGCCTGGGTGGCTCGGTCGGTTAAGCGTCCGACTTCAGCTCAGGTCAGGATCTCATGGTCCGTGAGTTCAAGCCCTGCATCGGGCTCTGTGCTGACAGCTCAGAGCCTGGAGCCTGTTTCAGATTCTGTGTCTCCCTCTCTCTCTGCCCCTCCCCTGTTCATGCTCTGTCTCTCTGTCTCAAAAATAAATAAACGTTAAAAAAAAAATTAAAAAAAAAATTCAGATTGTCTTTTATTCTTAGAAAGTTCTCCTTCATAAAAATCTGTACCTTTTCTTACATTTCACCCCTTAACTTGCCCAATTGAACTAATTAACTTAATTTAGTGATTTTTTTTGTGGGTGTGTAGTGAGAGTCAAGACTAATTTTTAGATAAACTTTTTCCCCATTGATTTCTGAAGTTTCCTTTACCAAGTGCTATATTCTATAGCACTTGTTTGTTTGTTTCTGTACCATATTTAGTCGTGTGTAGCTCCATTGTTCTGTGCATCCTTGTACCATTAATGTGCTATTTTAATTACTGTAGGTGTACAATCTGTTTTTATGATGGTGAGAATAAGTTCTCCCTCATTTTACCTCATGTTCAAAATTTGTGTTTTGTACCTGTCTATTCTTCAACACACATCCTATTCATTTATATCAATTTTTTAAAAATCAGAATTATCATAGTAATTACGGTTGTTGTCAGAATTTGGAGGCTACAGTGAGTGGTTCTCCAATAAACTGTAAAAAGGGATGCAATCTCCCTTCGATGGTTACATAAATCACCAAGATTTGCATATGCTTTAAATCATTACAGGGGCGCCTGGGTGGCTCCATCGGTTAAGTGTCCGACTTCGGATCAGGTCATGATCTCACTGCCCGTGGGTTCGAGCCCCGCGTCGGGCTCTGTGCTGACCACTCAGAGCCTGGAGCCTGTTTCAGATTCTGTGTCTCCCTCTCTCTCTGACCCTCCCTTGTTCATGCTCTGTCTCTCTCTGTCTCAAAAATAAATAAATGTTGAAAAAAAAATTTAAATCATTACAGAAATGCACACAACGGTTTTTTAAAAGAACTGAGAATAGGAAAACCTTATTAGATGCATTATTTTTTTTTAAAGTTTTATTTTATTTACTTTTGAGAGAGAGAGAGAGCACACAAGTCAGGGAGGGGCAGAGAGAGAGAGGGAGAGACAGAATCCCAGGCAGGCTCTGTGCTGTCAGTGCAGAGCCCAACTCTGAGCTTGACCTCACCAACCCTAAGATCATAACCTAAGCGGAAATGCAGAGTCTGATGCTTAAGTGACTGAGCCACCCAGGCACCCCAGTATTACTATTTCTAAAAAAAGATTGGGTCCCTCAGAAGAGGAGTTGATCAGCCATGGAAGCAGGGTAAGAGGTGATTCTTGGGAGTAAACATTAGTACTTACATAGAAACTCTAGTGTAAGGAGACAACATCCCAGCTAAAGAAGTTCATTGACATTTATTGTGCCATCGTAAAGGCACCTTTCTATGATGGAAGATCCATCATTTTTACCTCATTTAATTCTGTGGAATATCTGAAGGGCTATCTCCCTTTGTCTGGGTTTCATACAAACTAAGTGTATTCTTGACTGGGGTGTCCTTGCAGCTTCTGTCTACAGGGAAATACAACGTATTCCAGGCCTAAGTTTTACAATATCCATAATAGTAGGCATCTCATTGCTAATGAATTGAATTTTTGCTTAATAGTGAATTTCATTTGTCCATCCAGGAGAGATTAATCTCTTCTCAGTTTGATAATATCAGTTTTTCTTAGCTTAAACAGTGAGGGTCAACTTTTGGACTGTTAAATGAATCCCCCCATACTCTGTAAGCTCAACAACCTTCCTGGTGATACCTTCATCAACCATGGATCCAGTACTAGATTATACTAGAACAAACCTGTAAATCAATTTGGATCTGTACCTAGTTTTCCCATCTTGGGTCCTGGCATATTTCAATTTATTCCTTATATATAGTTCTTCTTTTTCCTTTTTTGGAAGTTGCTTATTTAATTATCTACCTGCCAAGCTCTGTATACTACATCTGACATTTTATAAGGATCCTCATCATCATCATCATTATCGTTATCATTTGTATTTACGGTGTATAAGGAGCAGCAAACTGGAAAGATTCCTGAATTTATTCATTCTGGACCTGATTTCAGTAGTGAGATGTCACAACTCTTCGAGAAGGACAAGGCAAAAAAAATCTTCTGATGAAATAGAATATTATGGTCTATCCTAAGGTTCACTGGTTCATAATTTTGTCCTTTTATCAACAAGGTAAAAGTAACTTCTGTTTAACAAAGCAAGGGAATCACACAGAATTTGGTCTTTAAAAAATCCATCCAAATTGGCCCCAGTTAAAAAAAACATCATCACCATTTCAAGCTGTAAACTTCAGTGACTCGGATAATGGGATTCTGGTGTCTTTTTATCAGTGGAGAGGAATAAAACTGCACATTCGTTTATTTATCTGTATCCCTGTGTCTCCACACCATCTGTATACATGGATGTGAATTTATATTCATAATGAATCAACTTCACAGAAGTTCTAGGCCTTCACAGAAGAAAGGAGAAATCAGAGAGCAAGAGAAATAAATCACCAAACGCACCATGCCTTCCATGACTTACCCACACACCGAGGTTCTAGACCATCCCACTGGGTGTTAGCTTGACAAGTAAGCTTAGCACTTCCTTCTAGTCTGTACCCTTCATCACAGGTAACCAAACACACTGTCTTGTAGGACATTTCCTTGGTAGAACAGCTGATGCGGCCATGTTTGGGTTGGCGAAGATGGGGGCATGTTCGTACTATATAAAATGAAAAACATTGGGTCACATTTTACTAAATAAAGACAAAAATAGGAAGTTTAACAATGCCTACACATTGCAAGCAAGAAAATAACTTTTCTTAAAATGGCAAATAGTAAATAGTACATCATTATGTTTTGAGTTAGTATGGGACAACTGAAGGCATGTGTTTCATCAAATGCATTGCCCTACTAAGATCCTGGCACTCAACCTCCTGCCCATAAGTGGGAAACTTAACCTGTCTAAGGAGTCTGGTCCTAGATGGACGATGATACCTGTAGATTGGAGGTGGCTGACAAAGGGAGGGATCTTCAACCTTCAGCTGGGCCTCTGCTGAGCTTTTCCAGGCTACATTCCAACAAAAAGAGGACATCTTTTCCAGGACAGGGATTCAGGTTCACGATTAACTCAATTCTCAGATCTCATGGGTACATCCTGGGCTTTTAATGACCCCAGCCTCTGTAATCTTCAATTTCAGTATCCTACTCCTTGACTGTAACTCTGCTCCTTTTGGCTTTTTCACTCCTTTCTTCCAAGACACTTGCTGCAAACTCTACTTCATGATGCTAATCTTGACTTACACGCTAACGTTGTTTTGTTTGTGTGTTTTGCTGCTTTGGCAAAGAGTGCCAGTTGTGCACCCGATAACATTCTTCCCAGTTCTATTCAGCACCAAATATGCACAGTTAGAAGGTAACAACTGCCCACCTCCATCACAATGATTGACAGCCAATGAAATATAAGCTGCAGTTGTGCGGGATGTCTGGAAAAGCTTTTTAATGGTGACCCTTTCAATTGAGAGAGTACTTTTTGCCTTCCCCTCTTCCTCCTTTGTTGTCCTGAAATACGGACATGAGGGATGGTACCCCAGCATATTATCGTCTAAGTACGAGATACTACTGTAGAATAACTATCAAGTACTAAGAGGGTACAGCAAAAAAAATTAAAGAAGCCTGGGTCTCTGATGATAATGGAGCTATCATACCAGCTTCTCGTCTTCTTTTAGATGAGAGAAAAGTAAACTCTTAATTGCTTTAAGACATTGTTATTTGGGTCTTGGAAATAGCAGCAGCTGTACACAATTCCTAATTTCCTGTGCCCAGCATCCATTCACTCCTTTGCTACTCTCCTAGGGAAAGGTTTCTCCCCTCTTTCAGCTCATGGGATTTGTGTGTGCTCCAGCCCTGCTCAGAGGTAGAGCATGTGACTTAGGATCACATTTCCCTGGGCTCAGAAGTGAGCAGGTACAACTGGTGACATGATCCTTTTTTCTACCAACTTCAAAACCACCCTGAGAGAGTAGCCAAGGGGTATTTACTAACCCCTCAATGCTGGAAATGCCCCTGTGCCTCAGTCAGCCTCAACACCACCAGCAGAAGTCCCACGGGGTGTCCAGAGACATATGCCTTTTCCTAGTACTGCAAATTCTAACTTGATGGCTTCAACACTACATCAGAGAAGCTACGAGAGAGTACTCATGCTGATTCTGCCTCTACAGGTCCCCAAATGGAATCTGTGCTCTGAGCTCTCCTGGCAAGATTTTCCTCCCTGCCCAGCCCACCAAAATCCCATAATGTGTTTTACGGTCTCTCTCAATTAATCCCATGATGCCCTATATTTCTGTTTCTGACAATCTCATAGGAAGCCCAAGGCTCCAAAGTTATCCCTCATCTATCAGGGTCACCCTCATATACGTCTAATCCAAATCTAACTCACAAACTCTGGCACCTGCCCTCTGGAATACACAATCAGTCTTCAATAAATCCCCTCATAACCTAAACTTCACTTGTGAACTTTTCTCTCACTTTCTTATCTTAATCAGAATCCAATCGTCTCTTATAGACAAGGCCTGGAGAAAAAGATGTCCTCTTTGTTCCTTGTGCCTTCCCAGATTATTCTCTCTTCCTCCTCCCTTCTCTGTAAAACCTTTTAGCTCCCACGAAGTGTCAAAGTATCATATTAAATATTCAACATCTTTCTCCCCCCAACTGTCTGCTGACCTCCAGGCCACTTCTCATTCTTTGAAGATTTTATTCTATATCTCTCTCTATCTGTCTCTGTCTCTCTCTCTCAGACACACACACACACACACACACAACACACACACACACACACACACACACACACACATTGATGATTTCATTGTCTGTGTAGATGATCATTCCAGTATTGTGGGGTCATATTCTTCACCTCCTTTCCTGCAATAACCAAATCCTTCACCTATTTCATTGCCTTATCCTCTAGACCTTGCCATCACCAAGCTAACATCCCACCCTCTGACAACAACCTCCTGTCTTCTTGGATCACTCGCTGAAGGGCTTCAACTCCATCAGTTTCTGTACCCTACTGGGCTCTCCAATATGTTGTGTGTTCTGTAGATAAAATCATCTCTAAAGAATTTATACTCTCTCTACTTCTTTTTCTCCAGTTCTAGCTTAAACCCACTCCCTTCAGATTTCCAATCAGGGGAAGGAGGGCAAGGGAAAAGGAGAAAGGAAATGGGAGAATAAGAAGAGAAAAGACAGGGAAGAGAAGGGGAGGAGAAGGTAGGTATAAGAGAAGGAGGGGAGGAGAGAAAAGGGAAAGGGGATATGAAGGACAGTGTAGAAGAGGGAGAGGAAGCTGAAAAAAAGGGAGGAGAAGGTAAGGTAGGAAGAAGGGAAAGGGGAAGAAAGAGGGAGCGGGGAGGCTGCCCAGCCCCGTGGAAATTTGTCCTGTCAGACAGCATGTACATCCCTGTCATAAACAGAAATACAGAGAGGAAAAGAGGGTGCGTTTCTGTTAGATATGTCAAAGGATGGTCACATAAACTCATGTGCTCACAGATAAAATCCTACAAGCATCAGGAATAGCACAAAAAAATAACCCCTACAGAAGAACAAAGTTCTACTATCAACAATAGCACTTCTGCAACACTAAAGGCCCGAAGACAACATAGCAATCTCTAAATATTTTTGAACAGAATCATTTGGGACTCAGAATGCTTTGGAGGACTCTGGGTAGGATGCATTTTTCTTTCTTCCACATTTCTGTATTTGCCAGTTTTTCATATCAAGCATATACTTATGATGAAAGCTTAACTTTATAATAATAGGAAATGAAGTTGGGGCAAAACATTCAGTGCATATTCAACTGAAGTCTCCGCTTGGCAGGATCTATTCTGAAGGAACCCATTCAAATGATATTAGTCGGCAGAGCATAAAATTGGGTGCATTAAATATATATTTAGGATTGATCATTCTTAGAGAAAAGACAAAAATCAAATGAGAAGCTAAACCATAAGCCTTTGCCTTTCAATCCCTGAGATGGCTTGGATCGAAATCAACTACTAGTAACAAATGAGTAGACACATTTTGCCTTCCACATCTTGATTTTTATTGAGTGTGCCCATCACGTAAGTAGAATCATTGCTGAGTGCATCAAGGGCATAGAAATATTTTGCCTTCCACAGTTTGGTTTTTACTCAGTGTGACCACCATACGTAACACAATGCCAAGTGCCACGTGGAATTAAAAGGTAAGATAAATCCCTGTGATCAAAATGTATAAAATCTGGAAAGCCATATTTTAAACAACTGCTTTTAGATTTAAAACACTGATGAAATCACTCCAGCTTTCCCACTCAAAATGAAATGGATTCGCAACATCTCTCAAGAGCACTGATAGTAAATTAGAGTTGGTGTTTCATACACATACAAATTATATTGCTTCTCAAATGTTGCTTTCAATAAACTTTGATTGCTCCTCTGAGAAAACAAAGCATATGCAAGGATTCCTAGTTAGCCCTTAAACATTTTATACTCCTTTTCAACCAGGAATGACCATTTAATATCATTCTTAATAGGAACATGTTTATTTATTAGGTTCAATAAATTTTTTTTTTATTTCAACAAGCTGACAAATTGTGCAATAAATGTTTCTTGATTCACATTCATGTCAAAGCAACTTTAAATGCTCATTTGGTGTTTTTAGAAAATAGCAATCGTTTCAAGAATACAGTCTACTAAGAAGTAGACACTGTGAGACCTGCTCTGGTTTTCATTTTAAAGACTAATTAGATTTCCACCCATATAAATAATTCCTGTCAAACCCAAATTGTGATAGCATCTATACTGAAAATAAAATAAATCTGATATTAAGTGTAGGCTTCTTACTGTTGTGTGAGCCATTTTCTGAGGAAACCTGCTATCGCAAAGTTTAATTTACTATGATGTTGTGGCTTAGTTATCATTAGGAAACCACAAAAAAAAACCCTTCCTAGTTTAGAAATAAATGTATAATTCAGAGAAAATTGAACAAAAAGTATAAATGCTTTATGATGAGTACAGAGGAGGAAAAAGGCTCAAGCCTATTAAGTATTACTTAACACTATAAAACATTAATGATGCAAAATGAAATTTGTAAAAGGCTTTACATTTTAAACTGCTCTTTCATTTCTGTCTCGATTTCAGGAGGATTTGCAAGAAAGAGATGACATAACTAAAATGATCTGTTCGTACCGTTAGATTTCACCTGGAAATGTAAAATACAACTTTCTCCAGTTATCCGTCCTGAAACAGAAGTGAATCCCAATGCAGCTGTCATATTTCATTGAATGCCAGAGGCCCCATTTGTGAGGCACACCGTTATTTTATGTGCCACTAATAAAGAAACAGTAATATCTATGAAAGGATTTCATGCCACTGACTTTAAGGTACATCTGAGTTTTTAGAGATGTTAAAATATGGGGGAAAGTGTTTTATAATTAATGAAATATGGTATATATTTTCAAAGAACAATATGTCAAGTAACTAAAGTCACAAATGATGCACCGGTGGAAGGGAGAAAATATCTTCATTCGGGACAGCTCTGTACACTGGTAAGTTATGTGGTAGCTTTGGGAATGAAACTAAAGGGATCTTTTAATCTTTGATTAACATTGTTTTGTTTATATTGGAATATCAACTGAAATCACATAAATAAGAACAAGAATGCTCTTTAACAATGTGAATGCATAATGGGAAGTGATGCAGTCCGACCATCAGTATATCTATTTATCAATGGACTTACCAATACATCTATTGATCAAGTTCTTGATCATTCACCAGAGGTATAACTAAGGGTTGAGAAGAAAAGATACATTCTGTGCTCATAAAGAACTCAGTCTAGCAGAGGCGATAGACAAGCTGATTAATAAAAGTTAAGTGTGTTGGTTTGTATTGTATCGAGTTGGTTAAGCTGGGGAAACAAGCTGTCAGACTCCCCTTACTATAGGCCAGGCTAGGGTTGGTCAGAAGAACGTGCCTTGGATTTTGGAAAGCAGCCTGGGCCACTGTAGCCAGACACGGTGATGGACAAATGTAGACATGTCCCACGGATCCCAGCTTGTCTTTGCTTGCCTCTATTCCATGTCCCAATTGTTGACTGTGTTGGCCTGAGGAAGCCCCAAGCTTGCTGCCAGGCTCTTGGCTGTGGAACCATGGAGACCTTCTCTAAGACCTCTCAACGCATTTCTCCTTTTCAGTCCCACCCCAGCAGCAGGGCAGGCTTGGTTTCACAGACTGAGTTGGTAGAAACACCTCTGATGCTCCAACTTCTCTTCTAGATCTTCAGTTTGCCTTCAGCTCCTTCCAAAATTGCATAAGGTCCAATTCCTAAAATAAATCCCTCATCCCATGACACTCGTGGTCACTGTGCCTCCTTGACTGAGCCTGACACACAGAGCACAGGCTCTAGAATGAGGGGAGAACGGGTGCGTGGACACAGGTACAGAAGTTGAGGTCATCCCATCCAGGCTGAGAAGTCTGATGACAGCAGAGGGTTTATATAGAGAGACAAAGAGCAAATTCAGGGCCATCAGGCACTCAAAGCTGTGGTAACAACTTGTCAAAGGATGGCTTCCCGAGAGGACATGGCCATTTCTTATGGCTTTAGTGTAGGATTTGAGGCTCAGGGTGTAGACTGTGGAGGGTAAAGAGGCAGGGGTTGGACCTTACCCTGAAGGCATCATCTACCTGCTTTTCTCACTCTTCTTTGGAAGACCAGTAAGTGGAAAAGTTAAAATGTAATGTTTTCCACCCTCTGCCATGACGTATTTGGAAGAAGGGGTAGTGATTTTACACAGAGCTGGTAACTGTTGACTTTATAGGAATATATCTAAGAGGCTTTCTGCGATTAACTTTTTCAGGCATGGGATGTGGCTTTTTTACAATTTGAGACTGCATGACTGAAAATGTCTTTCCTTGGCCTTCCCACATAAAACAGTAGCTGATCTGAGCTCAGAAATCTAGGGTCTGATTCTTTTCTCTCAGACTCCTGGCAACATACCCTTATCTTCTCATATTTAGAATGGCTAATAAGAGGCTCAAGTCTGATTCTCTTTCCTTTGTAGGTAATATTATTTATTTCTAACTGTGAAACAGGCACAATTTTCTATTTTTCCAACACATTCACAAATTTCACTACGATTCTTTCCAGACATGGATCTGTTTTCAATAATTTTTTTCTAGCACTCATTAAGTGATTTTAAACTGAATATCAACGATGTTCGTTGCATATATTTTCAAGATTTCCGCTTGGGGCTATGTTCTTTTTCATTCCACTCTCTCTCTAGGTTCCAAATATGAAAAGAGTCTATTTCCCGGGACTATTCTCATGTCACGTTATCATTTTATATTTTTTTAATCTTTGAAACTCTGCTTTACTTTCAGAAGAGTTTCTTTTTTTTAAATTTTTAATGTTTTATTTATTTTTGAGAGAGAGAGAGAGAGAGAGAGAGAGAGAGAGAGAGAGAGAGAACGAACAAGCAGGGGAGCAGCAGAAAGAGAGGGAGACACACGATCTGAAGCAGGCTCCAGGCTCTGAGCTGTCAGCACAGAGCCCGACATGGGGCTCAAACACGTAAACTGTGAGATCATGACCCGAGCTGAAGTCGGAGGCTTAACCAACTGAGCCACCCAGGCGCCCCTTTCAGAAGTGCTTCTTGAGTTGATTTTGTAACTTATTAATTTGGCTTTTAACTACATCTATTCATTGTGTCTGCAAACTTTTATTTCCTCTTAAGAAATCTTTTTGTTTTCAGAGATCTCCTATTACTTGGAATCCTGGCCTTATTTAAGCACTGTAATTGCCTTAGAATCTCAGTGATTCCATTTGTTTCCCTTTTCTTTCAGGACTCTCTTGTTCAATTTTGCTGATTTCTTCTTATTTTTTTAATGTTTATTATTATTATTATTTTTTTTTTGAGAGACAGGGAGAGAGCACAAGCAGGGCAGGGGCAGAGACAGAGAAGGAGACACAGAATCCGAAGCAGGCTCTAGGCTCCAAGCTGTCAGCACGGAGCCTGACGTGGGGCTCGAACTCATGAACCGCGAGATCATGACCTGAGCCGAAGTTGGAGGCTTAACTGAGCCACCTCAGCACAGGCATGCCTCTTCTTTTTTTGTAGGTACACAGAAGAGGACGGGTTGGGACCTGAGTTAAGCAGACTCATACTTGCAGATGGTAAAAACTGGCAGATGATAACCACAGTGGTTGTCTCCTGTGGCTCACAAACGACCTCAGAGCCTGAGTAGGTGGGCTTCCCTTATGAGTGCAAGAGCCAAGAGAAAACTCCTTACCGTACTCCAGTGGGCTGTGTGATGTGGGGTCCCTGGAGCAGTCAAATCCTCAGCAAAGTGTATTGCCAAAGGATGCCTTGGGGGATGTGGTGGGGGGTGAGGTTGCCAGATTTAGCAAAGCAAACAAACAAATGAGGAGATCCGGTTAAATTTGAGTTTTGGAAAATCAACACCTCATTTTTAGTATAAGTCAATCCCACATCTTGCATGGGACTCACTTACACTAAAAGTTGTTGTGTATCTAAAATTCTCATCTCGCTGGGTGTCCCCTGTATATCATCTGGCAACTCTAGGTAGCGGGTGAATACTGTATTCAGAAGCTTGAAAAGGAGGGATTCTCAAGGCCTTTGTCTTGTTCCCCTCTTTTCTTAGATAGCCGTCTTTTCCAACCCTACTTGTGAAACCTTAGGAAGTTGTGTGTAATAGTTGTAAGAAGAAGGAAAGGAGATCCTACAGATGGCGAGAGTGGAGGTGAACTAAGCTACCATAGTATTTGTCTTTTCTCTGTGTGATGTGGGAGCCTCTGCTTCTACTCGAGGTACAGTCCCCATTTCTATTGGCCTGACTGGACTCTGTGATCTCACTTTGGCAAATCCCCACTCTCTACAGCACACTGTCTATTCCAAGCAAAGGCTGGAGACATACAAGTTGGCTCACTGCTCCCACTGCCGGACCCTCATGTGGCTCCCTGAGTCCTCCAATCACATGAGTCCTCAAAGCCCTCATTCTAACCCTCTCCTTGGCACCCTATTTTGGCCGCTTGAAATCTGAGGTTTGGGGTAACCTGTCCATTTCCTTCCCAGGGAGGCCCTTTCTTTGCTCTCTGTCCGTTCATAAAAGAAACATAGAGGGCATAGTTTACGATGATGTGGTCAATTGAACTTAGTAGTTCTGACTTCCAATGTCCCTATAATTTTTTTCTCTTTCTGTGGTCTGTGGTCTATGAAATCAAAAGAAACAAAGAACTTCACTGGTCCATTAAAGGTTAAGTCAAGGAAATCAAGCAAGGCAATCAATAAACAATGTGAACTGGCAGTTTGCATACCTCTGCAGGAGCTCTCTGAACCGGACCACAAACCATTGGGTAGACACAGAAGGATGCTGCTTCCCACGAGGTCAAATCCAGGGTTACATCGGACCCCACAGGCTGCATTGAAGTGGTTGTTGCAAGTGTTCTGGACAAAGTAACCGTTTTCGGGAGGCCTCAGGGCAGGGCAGTGGACAACTAACATTTACAGAAAGAAAATAAAAAAGCAAAATTAGCCTTTTGCCTATGAAACAGCCTCCTTTCCTGTGTTTGTTTAAGAGGACATTTTACACACACAGCTAAATTACCCACATCATTCCAATTTACTGCATCTCAATTTCTAAGTGCATATTTGAAAGAAGAACCCTTACATCTCACTCCTATTAGGTATGTATTTACTTCCAATTTTTTAAACAGACTAAATATATTTTAAGCCCTAAAAATGTTTTATTTTGACATCTATGTGGATATGAAATTTTCTAGTTCTTGATCTTCATAGGTCATAACCTATTTTCCTTCTTTTTCTAATATTTATTTATTTTTGAGAGAGAGACAGGGACAGAGCATTAGAGGCGGAGGGTAGAGAGAGAGAGAGGGAGACACAGAATCCAAAGCAGGTTCCAGGCTCTGAGCTGTCAACACAGAACCCAATGTGGGGCTTGAACTCACGAACTATGAGATCATGACCTGAGCTGAAGTTGGACGCTTAACCAACTGAGCCTCCCAGGCGCCCCTATTTTCCTCCTTAATTAAGGTGGCGTAAAACAAAGAATAAATTCAACAAAGTATGTTTGCTACAAATCCCAAGAGCCACAGCCTCTTGTACATGTTACAGGCTAATCACACAGTTTTAATTTTTGATATGAATAATATCAAGACACTTTACTCATAAACATATTCTCTTAAATGGATATAAATATCACCAGAGCCCAAACTAGCTCATTTGTTATATTTTTTGTTAAATTTGTGGCTTTTAGATTCATATTTAGATCTTTTCAAGTACTAAATCTTTCTGGTTTCATAGTTATTGGGGTCTCAGATCTACTTTCTCTGGAGCAAGATATGGGTGTATGTATTGATAAGAAATGCTACTTAATAAAAGCAAAGGGAGGCACCTGGGTGGCTCTGTCAGTAGAGTGTCTGACTTCAGCTCGGGTTATAATCTCACGGTTCATGAGTTCGGGCCCCACGTCAGGCTCTGTGCTGACAGCTCAGAGCCTGGAGCCTGCTTCGGATTCTGCGCGCGCGTGTGTGTGCGCGTGCGTGCGTGCGTGCGTGTGTGTGTGTGTGTGTCTGCCTCTCCTCCGCTCATCCTGTCTCTCTCTCTCTCTCTCTCTCTCAAAAATAAAAAATAAAGCAAACATTAAAAAATATTTTTAAAAAATATAGCCACCTTGGTGCCTATGGTTATAATTAAAAGAAAAAAAAAAGAACTTCCCCCAAATAAGATTAGAGAAAGGATTATTAGAGATCATTTAAAATAAAATGGGTGGAAATATCAGCATCATTTTTCTTAAGAGATCAGCTTTTGTATTTCCCATTTGCCAAATGTGGGAGGCTTACCTTCACAGGTCTGGCCGGATGCCCGATATCCCTCCTTGCAGACACAGTCTTCCAGGGACGTACTTCCAGGTGGAGAGGTGTGATTTTCATCAGGACACGGAAGGCAAGTGCTGATTCCTCCTGGAGAACCTTCTGGTTTGTATGTCCCTGATGGGCAAGCTGTGGAAGTCCATTTTATATTAATTGATGGTAAGTGATAGTTAACATTTTTGAGACTAAGTAGGCAGAAAAAAATCCCAATAATAGCTTTCCATACAAATAATAGTATAATTCAAGCAAGGACAGAAGCAGAGATTCTTTTTTTAAAGAATAATGTAGTTTGTTATTTACAGGTTAGGATGTGGCCTATTCAGTCCCACAATTAGTTACGATTACAACACAACCCAGCATGAGATGCCTGGGCTTATTTGTGGGAAAAACCAAAACAACAACGCATGTTAAGGGACTAAAAGGAATCAGTGATACAGGACATATAAAAATTCTTAATAAATACTGTTGACTCTGTATTCTCCTACCCCCACCTGTGCAGCCCCACCTCCCCTACTACACTCTGGGATCGTCTGCCAGCAGAGGAGAAGAGCCAAATATGCAAAAACCAAGGAGCCCATTGTTTCTGTTCAAAGCACTTGTCTAAGGATAGAAGAAAGTAAAAGAGGGAAATAATCCAACTGATGGGAAATAGGCCCTTTGAAGAAAAAAGAATTATTAAGACCCTGCTGTCCCTGGCTCAGAAAATCTCTCTCTCTCTCTCTCTCTCTCTCTCTCTCTCTCTCTCTCTCACACACACACACACACACACACACACAGATCAAAAGCAGGATCTAATTGATCTTGCTTCAATTTTACAGACACAGTGCTCTTTACTGACAATGTCACTTTGAATCTGTGACTTACTCTCTGGAGTTACACATCTACTACAAAATAACTCAAAACTGAGTAAGGAAATTGCCAAAAGGTGTCGGCTGGGTGGCTCAGTGGTTAAGCTTCTGACTTCGGCTCAGATCACGATCTCGCGGGTTCGTGGGTTCGTGGGTTTGGGCCTGCATCAGGCTCTGTGCTGACAGCTTGGAGCCTGGAGCCTGCTTTTTTTCCCGTGTCTCCCTCTCTCTCTGCCTCTCCCCTGCTCATGCTCTGTCTCTCTCAAAAATAAATAAACATTAAAAGAAAAAAAAGGACATTTCCAAAAGAAGGACTTGCAATGCTCAGCTAATTTGATGTAGCACTGTCAAGTACGTGTGCAATTATTTAACAATAGTAGCAACAGGGGCGCCTGGGTGGCTCAGCTGGCTAAGTGTCCATCTTCGGCTCAGGTCATGATCTCACACTTCGTGGGTTCGAGCCCCGCATTGGGCTCTGCACTGACAGCTCAGAGCCTGGAGCCTGCTTTGGATTCTGTGTCCCCCTTTCTCTCTGCCCCTCCCCCGCTCATGCTCTGTCTCCCTCTCTGTCTTTCAAAAATAAACACACATTAAAAAAATAATTTTAAAAATAGTAGAAACAAGTAATATATACTTGTGATACTATTTTATATAAATCATCTCATTTAGTCTACAAAGTATTAGTCAATAGTATTAATAGTGCTATTAATATGCGCATTAATTTTATTAGTATTTTGTCCACCTTAAAGATGAGACAATGGAGGCTTAGAGAGATTTGCTGACTTGAGTGAAGTTACTGAGGAGGTAATACAGCTAGAATTTTTTCTTTAGTAGTTAACATTGGTTTGCTACATTTTTATGACAAAAAAATCAAAGTTACATTTATCTTGTTCTTAATTAGCAAGTCACGTATTTCTAAATGGTAGCACATTCCTTTACCCTTCCTGTTGTCATTTGTTTAAGCTCTGTTTCTGAGAAGATAAGGTCTGGCTTATTTATTAAAAAAAAAAAAATATATATATATATATGGTTTACAACAAAATTGAGAGGAAGGGTAGAGCTAGAATTTTAAAGTAAATATTTATATGGTATTTACTATGTCCCAGGGACTGTTCTACATATTTTATAAATATTATCTTTTTATATCTCATTAAAGACCTATGAAGTAACTAATATTATTAATTTCCTTTTATAGGTGAGAAAACCAAGGCAGTAAGAGGTTAAATAACTTGCCAAAGTTACACAGTAAGTGGCAAAGCTAAGATTTGAACCTGGATAGTTTGTATCCAGAGTCCAGATTCTTTACCACTACACTTGCTGTGTCTTAAAACCAGGTCTCTTGGATGCTATAGTCCTTGTTTTAACCACTAGAATAGGCTAAAAATATAAAAGAGACAAGATTCACAATATAATGTAATTATTAGAAAAAAATAACCATGCTTCTGAAATTCTTGATTATATTTAAAAACAGAAGGTAACATTTTTCCATGATATTTAGCAGAAAATTCTAGGACTGGCTAGATTTGTGACAGTATTTAAGACTGAGAGAAACATTATAAAAATAGTTATAATGATATGTGACTTATGAAAAACAGCTCAGCAGAAAGAGAACATTGCAATCAAAGCATCACAGTATTAAATGTCGAATTATTACTGAATTATTCATATTACTGAGTATTTCTTTCCAGGAAAAGTTCAGTAAATATTTGCACCAGTCTTCAAGAAGATGCAAGACAACATGGTCTCTTTTATTTTTTTTATTATTATTATTTTAAAATTTTATTTAAGAGAGAGAGAGAGAAAGACAGTGCAAGCAGGAGAGAGGGCCAAAGGGACAAGCAAAGAATCCTAAGCAGGCTCCACACTCAGCACAGAGCCTGACGTGGGGCTTGATCCCATGACCCTGGGATCCTGACCTAAGCCCAAATCAAGAGTGAGATGCTCAACCGACTGAACAATTCAGGCACCCTGAACATGGTCTCCTTTAAACAGAAGTCAGCAGCTGTAGGAGAAAATGATTAAGACGAACACTGAGATGGAGAAGAAAATTCTTTGAGACAGTAAAAAGAACCATAAAATTCCATAACAACAGAACTAAGTACACCTAGGAAAAGTACTAGTTGTGATATTAACACGAGAATATATTCCTTACTTGAAGATTTAGTGCAAAAAAAAAAAAAACCCTCAAGTTTCAGGTGAAATTAACAAAAAGTGATTGACACCCAGGATAAAAGAAAAGTATAGCAAGCATCTAGGAAAGAAAAGCAAGCATTTATAAATGCAAAATCAAACTGATATTCCATTTCTCCTGTGCAAAAACAAATGGCAGGAGAAATAATGGAAATAAGATATATAGCTATGTGGAAAAAATATTATCAGCCCTGAATTCTATATCTAGGCAAGCTATTGGTAAATATGAGGAAGAGAAAGACATTCCAGGATATGCATAGCTTCTGGAAATAAAGACACATTTCATGACTGAAAAGAAATCAAATTAAAAACTCAAGCATGGGAAAAATGGTATTTAGCAAACAGCTTGAGATTAAGAAACTAGTAAAACATACAGTAAATCACTAAATATCTTGCTAAAATTGCAAAAATGAAAAAAAATATCAAATAAGGCCCTTTTTAAAAAGAAAGATAGATGATCTGGGGTGCCTAGGTGGCTCAGTCAGTTAAGTGTTTGACTCTTGATCTATAGATCCTGTGGTTTTCCAGCTAAGAAGCAGAATCTCATTTTAGTACCTTTAGTTTTTTAAGTCATGAAGCTATATCTTTATGGGCTGTATTTAGAGGCACAAAGTCTGGAATATGTGTGTATTCACGTAGTGTACATTTTGTACTTTGAATCACTTTGAAAAGTGTCTCAGAACATGGTTCATGGGATCAAGCCCCACACTGGGCTCTGAGCTGACAGTGCAGAGCCTGCTTGGGATTCTCTCTCTCCCTCTCTCTCTGCCCCTCCTCCTCCTCTCTCTCTTTCTCTCAAAATAAATAAATAAACTTCTTTTAAAAAAGAAAGACATATGATCTAAAGAAGAAAATAATCTGCATAATATAAAGAAGAAAGGTGTAAAATATGAGAGAAATTGGGAGATGAGTGGAAAGAGGAACAAGGGGGGGGGTTCTCATTTCTTTTTAGGTACATTGATATGATAAAGCCGAAAGAAATTTGTACCTGAAAAAAACAAGTAACTATGAACAGAAAAAGACTGTATAACCTCCAAATCAGTGGAAGAGGGAAAAAAAACACCAAAGAATACAGATAGAAAAACCCTAGGAAAATAAAAAAAGAATAACAGAAAGAATGAAAAACAGAATAGCATAAACTAACATGACAGAAGAAAACCCAAACACATCAGCCATCATAAATAATATTCATGGACTAATTTAACCCTGTTGATAAGATACACACCTAAAATAAGCCAGACCTACAGGTCAAAAATCATTGGATGTACAAAGATACACTAAATACTTCAAAAACCTATAAATTACTACTTTAAGAAGAAATAGAAACTTAATACATAAAGAGCTTTATCCAATGCATGAAAAGAAAAGAATACTCCAATTGAAAAGTTGACAAAGAACAAGAACTAGAAATTTCCTACAGGAGAAATGAAAATAACCAAAAATCACAGGATAAACAGTTTAACCTCACTCATAATAAAGAAATACATAGTGATGGCTACATTTTAATTTGGCAAAATTTTTAAAGGATGTTGATACTCATTTGCCAGTAAGCATGTGAACATTCTCTCCTTCTCTGTAGGACAACCTGGGGGCAGACGCCAAAACCCTCAAGTGGAACCCTCCTTTTGATAAATCACTTGATTTCTGAGAATATGTCCCAAGTAAAGATGAGTAAAAACATATGTATAATTGTTGTTAACCATTTACACACTCAGCAGTGGCAATAACACAAACGTCAAGAGATGGGGGGGGTGGGGGGGTTTGTTAAATTCTTATGACAATTCCATCCAATGGAATAGTAGCCATAAAAATACAAGTCTTGACATGGAAAATCATTCAAATTATGTAGCTGAGTGTAAAAAATGCAGGTTTCAAACACTATGTTTTATATGAGCCTTTTGGGCTAATAAATACATATAGGAAACTTCAAGGATATGATTTTTAAGGTTATGTATACATGGTATATATTCATGGTAGAATTACGAGACTTTCAGGTTTACTTTTGTTGATCTAGTATTTTCGAGTTTTGCTACACTGAATAGGTATTACCCGTGCAAAAAGAATTAAAAGTAAATAAAAATTATATGTAAAAGAAAGTCATTGTCTCAAATGCTGTATTTCACAAGGTTACTGGTTCTCTGACCTCGGAGATCACTTTGGTTCCTCCTTCTCCATCTTCTCCAATATCCAAATGGAAACCGTGTTTTTTGGATTTTTCTCTTTCCAAAATCCTCTGCGTTTCCCCCCTCCCTCCATCAGCATTGCCTTCTCTTAGATCTGAACTCATTATCTCTCATCCGGGTTTTTACACAGCTCTTTACTGGTCTCTTGGCCTCCATTTCTTCTCTTCATTCCACCATGAATGCTGTGCCTGAAGAGCTTTCTAAAATAGAAATGTGATCAAATCACTTTCTATCTAAAAACTGCACCAACAGGATAAGGCCTTCTCTCTTCACTCTGATCTTCACAGATCTTTGATCTGTCTGTAACATTCCTGTCTGTCTCCTACAAGGGATCAGTGCAATTTCACATCCTGGTTGGAACCTGCTTCAGAATCAAGGAGAGCCTAGTCTTGCATACCTCCTCCATCTCAATTTACTGGACTTGGGAGTTTGAGCAATTACTTAATTTTTCTGAGACTTGGTTTCTTTGTGCGTAACATTAGTAGTATGTCCCTTATAAATTTTGTTGTTAGGATTAGCAGAAATAATGTGAGTAAATGCCTGGCATGTAGTTAGCATTCAGTAAATTTTAGAATAAGGTCTCCAACTCTTAACTTTCTCAACAGATAATTATCCATCTTTTATAGATTTGTTGTGCCTGGTGGGTGCTTGGTGCTTGGCAAATATTACCTCTTTTATCTTCCAGTTAGCTTTGCCTTTGCATAAGCTCTCCTTTGTCTGAGTGAACCGCCAGCACCCTTCATGACTAACTCGTTCTTCACAGCTCCTCTTCTTCAGACAGATTCCATTGCCTTCGTTTCTGTGCCCCCAGAGTACATCATGCTTACCTCTGCTCTGGCACATGTCACACTGTATGTAAAATATGCAGTTGTCTCTTTCTCTCAGTAATATGAACATGCCCTTGTATGTTCAGAGTCTTCCAATTATCTGACCTAGCCATTAGCCATTGCATCGCCTGACCAAGTCACTCAATCAAAGAAGGGCAAGGGCAAACAGCTGTGTTGGAAGGTGCAGGGCGGGTTAGTGCGGAAGGAGGACTAAAGTCAAAGAGAATAACAATCAGGTGATGTGAAGGCATTGACCTTGGGGTCAAGACCACCGAGTTGCATGCAACCTTGGCTCTTCTGCTGACAAGGGACAGGGTCACCGGCAAGTGACTTTCTTCTCTTTTCCTACAAACTACAGAAGTTACAACTGATGATGGCCCTGACCTTTTCAATGCTAACATTTGATGATTCTAGAAATAGAATAATACTAGAAAGTAAGTTAAAGAAATCTTCCATAGGAGCAATCAGATTCGGTTTACAGATTCTACAATTTATTTTTAAAATAATATTACATAAAAAGGAAGCAATCTTAACAATATTACTCTCCAAACTGTTTTGAGTAATCAAGAGTTTATAACATTGGAGAACAGTGTTTTGGATAAAAATATCCAAAAGTACATTTGGAAATGTATTGTGAAATTCATAATGATAATGGAAAACAGACTTTAGGAGAACTATTTAAAGGCATTGCACAATTCTAGTGGGAGAGGTGTAATCAACTTCTTTGATACCCAAGGGGGAAAACTCCTCATCTAAAACCAAGCAAAAGTTGAAAATACTAAATAAAACCATGGTTTTAACAAGTTTCACAAGTGATGGTAAAGGGCCAGGTATGTTCTTTTTTTTTTGTCACGAAATGTTTCCTTCCTGGAAATGTACCAAATATTGTTTCTTAATTGCTCTTTTAGTTGTTAAAATAACCACTTTCTCTTTTCAGAAACATCTTGGCAGCTATCAGCTACTATTACTGGCAGTGTGATTCTTGAAATTATCATGTTGTGCTAACATTAGTCTTCTGCTCGGCTGACAGAGGAATCCTTTGACTGATGCAAATTAAAACATCAGCCAGTTTGGAATTTGTAAAATATAAGGGAGCCTCCATTCTCTCTACTCTATCTTATCCACAATATTAAACTGTTAGATGACTAGTTTAGCTAGAATAAACAACATCCGTTATACAGTAACAAATATTTTATAAACTTCCTTCTCACACATAATCTAAGATTAATTTTTTAAAACCGTGATAATTGTTAAGAGCCTCTTTTCCTTGCACAACTCATCTTTAAAGGTTAACGAATTCCTTTAAAGAATATAGTGGTACGGTAGCTACATCAGCTGCATTCAGGCTGTGTGCTACACCACCCCAAGGGTGCCCATTCAGGTAGATGACAGTGCCACCCCGGTTCTGCTCTATCTATGAAGGGCACCAAGCAAATGTCTGGGCTCCCAGAGACAGGTTCTTTATTATTACAACATCATGTTCCTCCTCAACTTTATGGATCTGGTCTGAATAAGGAAAATGTTCCTACAAAGAGTTCTGTTCAAATTTCGAGCACAGGGATCCACCGCCCTAGAAGAGAACCAGTTCTCTTTCCCCATGCCGAGCCAATATTTTCATAACTACAAGACAAGGACGTGGGCATGCATACAAAGAACGACGCTTCTACCAGAGAGCCGAGATCCTTCCGATTTTCATTAATGAATTAGATAAGGAGACTTTTAACTGCCTTGGATGCTGCACAACTGAATCTGTCGTAAACGAATTAGGAGCCTGTCAGTCTCCCTGCCATTGGGTAGCTCATTTGGCTGAAGTGCAGCATATTTGGACTCAACTGAATTCGAGTAACTGTGTGGTGCCAAAGGAGCAAATGGCACACTCGCGGCGGGACGCCATGCTGCAAATAGAAGCACCTGCTCAGACTAGAGAGGAGATTACTGATGGATCAGGACAAGTCTATCAAAAAACAAAAACGAAAAGCCTCAAAAGACTGTGTCCAAAAGAGGATGCATCAGCAAAGTTATTATTATGTATTAAGAAATAACATATGTCACACACACACACACACACACACACACACACACGCATACACACACACGCTCACACGTAAATACGACCTGGCTGAGTACAGAATACAAGGTCTTTTGGGTTGAAAATTCTGTCTTCTTAATTGTCTTAAGGTGTCTACTGTCTAGACGAGAAATGTGAGATCATCCTAAGTTTTATAATGAAAACTTGGTGGGCAAACACTTTTAGTAGAGGCCACTGGGGATTTTAAAATTATCTTTAACCTTGTTTATTCTGTCTAAAATAGCTAATGACTCAGAATCATATAAAGAAGAAAATAAAATTTACTGTAAGCTAAACCACATTGGTTTAATGTTTGATATTTAAGTTGAATCCAGTTTTTTAATAATTATAAATAACTTTCATGCAATCATCTTGTTCTCTTATTTCTTTCATCCAGTGAAAATCTTTTCTCTTAAGCAAAATAGTATTAACTTCTCAAACTCATTAGACTATTGTCGAATTACTTTATATTTCTATATTTATATTACTTTATATTTGAATTAAAGTCAAATACTTTATTAGGGCTAAAAGTATATATCTTATTGTACTCTCATGAACACTGGGTAGTAACTTTTTTTAAAATTACTAATTAATCAGGCCATTTTGGAGCCTGCGGAGGCCTGCTGGGAACAGGACTCCTAAAATGACAAACATGTCTGGAAGGCTGTGGTCCAAGGCCATTTTTGCTGGGAGCACACAGTTCTTAAAGTTGAAGGTGTTTATGCTCGAGATGAAACCGAATTCTATTTAGGCAAGAGATGTGCTTATGTGTGCAAAACAAAGAACAACACAGTGACTCCTGGTGGCAAACCGATAAAAACCAGAGTAATCTGGGGAAAAGTAACTTCTGTGCATGGAAAACAGTGGCATGGCTCATGCCAGATTACAAAGCAGTCTTCCTGCTAAGGCCATGGCCACAGAATCCGTGTGATGCTGTACCCCTCACGGATTTAAACTTACTGAAAAGTAAATATAGGTGTAGATTTGTTCTCTTATTAAAAAATAAAATAACCAATTAATCAATTATCTAAAAGTGAAATCCTATGAGTTTCAGTGCAACAGGGTTTCATCTTGAACTTAGGGTGGATCTACCCCTGAGATTCAAATATGTGTAGGTCTATTGCTTGAAGAACGTGAGAACGTTTTGGGAGAAAACACCATCCATGGAAGGGGTGATATTCAAAATATTACAACTCAGTGGCACGACCACTGATCACTGACAAGAGACATTAGCTGTAGCATCAAGCAGAATTCTGCAGGCCCACCCATATGCCAGATGTTGCCTCTACAGGTGCTGGACCATGGGATAGGTGCCAGTGACCCTGGAAAAGGGGTTAGATCAGTGAAGGAAAGTTCAAGAGACTTAGGGCAGTAGCTGTTTACCAATCAGTACATAAGTATTTCAATATCTCAACAACTTTTACAACTGGACTAATGCATAGCTGCTGAATGTTAGCCTTTCCTAAGGAAAGAGAGCAGTGGTGCAAGTTGAATCTAAGAACAACCTTGGCAGTAAGAAAGGAAGAAAGCTCTGAGTATAGTTTTGTGTTTAGTGTCAAATTTGTTTCCCTGTGGTCTTATAAGGAGTGGTAAGTGACGAGTAAAGCCTGAGGCCACACTCGCCTTCAATAAGGCTTTAAGATCTTTGGTAGTTTGGAAATGTGTTTACCTGTTGTTTTCCATGCTCACTGTTGTTACACTAATTATACCTAATTATTTTATGATATGATTGATTCTGTAACCTCCATACATACAACTCTTGTTCTAGGTTACATTCAGTGATTTCTGTCCACAGATGCCGAATTAATATTCCTGTAACATCGTTCTGAACATGCCACTTTCCTGCTCAAAAATCTTCAATGTCTTGCAGTTGTCAGTTAACCAAAGGCCATCTCTGTAGCATGGAATTCAAGCCCGAGTACAATCTAGTTCCTACTCCCTACCTTTCTTGCTCTGAACCCCACTATGTTCACAGATGTAGCCCGTTCATCCATCCATACAAGCTATCACCAGTCCCCGTCACGGGTCTGTACTTTCTGTTCTCCACAGTGGTATCTCCTATTTCTAACTGTCCAAGTCCTATCATTCAAACCCGGTGAAAATCCCATTACCTTCATAACTAAATATTTTCAGAACAGTGATAGCCTTTTGTGTATCATACATGTCACAGCATTTTAATTTTCATTCAATCTCAGTTGCTTAGAGCCGGATCAGCTATAACACTTTGTTCATGACACACATGCTGACTTCTTTATAGTTATAGCTCCATTTCATGATAAGCTACTTTAAGGCAAGTTTGGGACAATAATGATATCTTCCAAAATATCTAAAAGATATTTGACAGTTAAAGGAGTCAATGGATAGATTGAAATGATTTCCTTCTGGAGTTTCCATAAAACCCTTATTCCACCTGGCATTCATTCTGATATCTGTGTGGTCCAGTCACTGCACCTTGAAGTAGTCCGCTCATGAAGCAATATTTTTCCTTCCATATTCCCATGTTAAAATGTTTGGATTATTTTCTGAATAATCTGTGTGTAAATAAAATTGCAAGTTTCACTGTGTCATCACCTTTCTCCCATGTCATCCATTAAAGCAGGGTGTGGTGCGAAGGACCAAGTGCAGAATCCTTGGATGAGAATTCTGCTAATTATTACTGGCTCTGACACTGTCTGCCCTTCTCTAAGTTATATAACCAATTGAAGACCTTGTTTTGCCATCATGACACGATGGGTGATCATGTTTGTAAAATTTCATGACCCTCTGTAGAGATGAAAAGGGTATGACAGGTAATGGGCTACAGGGGACAGGGAATAACACAGAACTCCGTCTGTACCCTTACAGTCATTCCACTTTGACACAGATGATTAAGAGGGGTAAAGTGCCATGTTATATGACAACACATAAGAGAGACACTACCTAGACTCGAAGCAGGGGTGGGGTGATCAGGTAAGCTTTGTTGGTCAAAGCGATCTCAGAACGAGACCGGATGAACCATGCACACCAGTGAGAAGTGTAGGCGGAGGGCGATGGCATTCAAAACAGAGGCATCGCCATGTGCGGGCCCAGGGGCAAGAGAGAGCATGCCTGAAAATACACGTGTTCACTCTGCCTGGAGTACAGAGAGGCCAGAAAAGAGAGTGAGTGCCAAAACCATGAAGGTTGGGTAGGCCACATTCGAAAGCTAGGAGTTTATCCTTAGAACAGTAAGAACAATGACAATGTTTAAGTTAAGGTACGTGACAAGATCACTTTGGGTGACTTCTGGAGACTTAATTCTGAAGGACCGTAACATTTCATTCTCAGACACATGGCATGATTCAGTCACTTCCATTTTTCCCTATATGTAAGGATCGTTTAAGAACTTTGAGCTTTGATGAATGGTTTTTTTTTTCTCTTTTGCTTAACTGCAAAAAAATCAAGATTTTCTCTATAGCTTTGTCTAAAATTGTTAGCCTTTATTTATTGATCTTTATTTTTTTTTCCATTTCACTTTTGATTTCAATAGAAACAAAGTCATCACTGGGTATAATATGTGGGAAAACTGATACCGCTGTGCTTCCACAAAAGGTGTCCCTAAGTAAGTTAACACATAAAAAGTAAAACCACAGTCGGACTGATACAACCAACATGGAAAAACCTGTCCCTAGAGAAGATCTGATGCACACAAAAAGCAGAGGAATCTGTTTCTGAGAAGAGGGAGTAGGTGCACTTTTTCTCAGTCTTCCTAGTGGTACAACTAAAACCTCTGAATGTTACATATAAAATAAACATAAAATGACACTGATACAAAGGCAGACCAGCTAGGGACCTTGAGAACCAAAGCCCAATATGGCAGTGAGTCCCTTGGGCTTCCTTTTACCTCACATATCCCAGACTTAGGGCTACAGAAGCTGGCAATCCAAAACACCAATGGGAATGGACAAAAAAAACCCAAAACAACAAAATACTGCTCTCTCCAGCCAAAGGATGAAGAAACAGACGCCTTGCAACTTAGGACACTTTTAGACAAGAGCCACTCAACTCCTCTACTCCAGCCAAACACCACACACACAAAAATATAAATATAAATATAAATATAAATATAAATATAAATATAAATATAAATATAAATATAAATGAAATAAAATGAAATAAAATAAATAAAATAAAATAAAATAAAAACTGTGGCCCAATGCAGCCATACCAGGCAGAGACCAAGTGGGAAGTCTAGATTTCTACTCTTACAAAGCTCTAGCAAGGCACCCCAACGCCTCTGCAGGTGGTATCAGAGAAGGTCAAGTAGTCTTTCACACCAGTGGAGACCACAGATGAGCACTGTCTCTCACTTCCACACCCACCAGAAAGTAGCAAAGGGTCTTTCCTCTGCCCCCTGCAGTGCTGTCAAAGCCAGCCCGTGGAGAGTCAGAACTTTCATCACCACCAAGCAGCAAGGAGGTCCCCTCTTTGTAGTGACTGGGGAGCAATAAGGAGGCCTTCCTGGAGCCAGAAATCCCATCTGCAGCCAGCAGTAATGAGAATCCCCTCACACACATTCATATCAGGGTCACTAGTAGCAAAATGAGGAATGTAGATATCTATGTTCACTTGGCAGGCATAAGGCAATGCTCATCATCCCTTTCTCTGCTGAGCGAATGATTATTTAACATTCTTGAAATGACAAACTTATAGAAATGGAGAACAGATTAGCATTTGCAAGAGGTCAAAGTGAGGGCAACTAGGAGTAGAAGGGAAGTGTTGGGGCTCTACAAGAGCATATTATGAATCCTTGTGGTGGTGGGGCTGTTGCGTATCCTGACTACATCCATGTCAGTATCTGCACTGTGATATTAACTATAGTTTTGCAAGATGCTACCACTGAGAGAAACTAGGAAAATGATATAGGGGATTGCTCTGTATTATTTCTTTTTTTTTTCTTTTCTTTTTTTAAATGTTTATTTATGTTTTTGAGAGAGAGAGTATGAGTAGGGGAGGGGCACAGAAAGGGAGACAGAGAATCCAAAGCAAGCTCTGAGCTGTCAGTGCAAAGGCAGACGTGAGGCTCAAACTCATGAACTATGAGATCATGACCTGAGCTGAAGTCAGGTGCTTAACAGACTGTGCCACCCAGGCACCCTATTCTTTATTATTTCTTTAAATAGTTTTTTTTAATGTTTATTTATTTTTGAGAGAGAGAGAGACAGAGACAGACACAGAGCATGAGCAGGGGAGGGGCAAAGAGGGAGATACAGAATCCAAAGCAGACTCCAGGCTCTGAGCCGTCAGCTCAGAGCCTGACACAAGGCTCAAACTCATGAACCATGAAATCATGACCTGAGTGGAAGTTGGACGCTTAACCGGCTGAGCTACCCAGGCGCCCCTGTATTATTTCTTAAAACTGCATGTGACACTACAATTCTCTCAAAATTAAAAATCTAATAAAAATTAAAAAGCAAAAGGCAGGAAAGCAAAATTTCAAGGTACATCCAAGAATATCCAAGATCAAAACACTGTATTTTAAAGTCTGGGGTACACTACATAGGTGTGGTTGGTCGGTAGTTGGAGGTTATTTCTTCATGGCTAACCATTGCCTTACAGATACCTTGATCTGTGAAACAGAATACCATGAACAGTGTATGTAAGCACTAGCATGACTAGAAATTCATATTCCTTCTGCTTAAAGTCATAAATTGACCTTCTTATTCATAATTGGTTTCCATAAAAGTTTACAGTTCCTCATGGGGGTCACATAATTCTATTTCAAATTATTCTCAGGAAATATATATATTTTCCTTATTACTGTAAAAGAGATTTGATAAGGTTTTTTAAACCAAAAGTTTCTACATAAAAATTTATCGATTTTAATGTATTTTATTTTGTCAGTTTATAAATCTATTAATTCTAGTAGTTTCCAATTTACTTCTTTGTATTTTCTAGGTTAAGAATAATACTACATACAATAGTAAAACAGCTCTTTTTTTGTTTAAAATATTAAATATTGATCGTGAAACAGATGTTGAATGTTGCTTCAACATTAATGTTTATGGTTGTGCCTTCAGTATTTCACAGATAATGTGCATTTGATTTGTCTTTTCTTATAACTTGTTCCATAGTTCATGACATATTTTCATATACCTGCTTCCATATTTTGACAAAATTTATAAATCTCAAGTTTCAATGGAAATTTTCCTGACCGCTAACATTATCCTACATATAGTAACAATGATATGCTTTATATATTCGTTAAATGATTGCTAAAGTGGTAAAAATCCACATCATCCCGGAATGCTGTCTTACACTGCTAGATGAATTAAAACACTTTCCCAAACTATCAATCATCAATATATTCAAACAGCTTTACACACACACACACACACACACACACACACACACACACACACACACCACTGTTTTAGGACTGGATTTGGGAAATAATACCAATAACTAGATAACATAAAAGAGATAAATGTGTTATTAGCCACTTCCTATTGTTGAACTCAGCCTTCCAGATGGCTTGCTTTGATTCTAAGCCAGTGCTTCTCAGGGTCAGTAGACTTGTTCACCTTCACTTCTCCAAAAAAGGAATGGAAAATTCCCAGGAAGTTGGGAACCAAGCAGAGTTTCCATATGTTGTGTTCTAGTATCTGAACATACAGTTCGCTTTATTTATTCATTCAAAGTTTATTAATGCTTACTCTAAGTCCCTGTGCCATGTAGCAGAGGTTATTAAAAAAAGAGAGAGAGAGATAGATACAATCCTGCCTTAAAGGAATTCATAGAATAGTAAAGAAAAAAAAAAAACAAAACTACCCCGAATGATAATACCATGTGGTGGGTCTTAACAGAAAGAGAGAGGTATTTAAAAAAACCAAAAACTCTAACCCAAACTCTTTGCTAGAGCAATGAATCTATGCAAGAAGGGATGAAAGGAAAAGTTTCACAGGAGAAGTGAATTTGTTGTGAACCCTGAAGTACCAGTAAGAAATAGAAAAGATGTGGGATATTCTAGGCAAAGGGGACCAAAACGTGCAAACATGGAGCCATGAAAGGCCTTGACGTGTGTGAGAAGCCGCAAGGGTTTGAGATAGCTGGAGGAGAAGATGCTGCAATGTTCGTAACCAAGAGATAATTTAATCCTAGTAGAATCACGTGGCTTTGATGTTTCCTCTACAAGTTTAAAAAGAGATCCAGTAATGCTTTTTGAATCTTATGTTAAAGCATTAACTCAGTTTGTCAGTACAGAGCACAGTTTCCCAACCCCAGTACTATTGACATTTGGGACTTGTTGATGATGGTTAGTGTATTATAGGATATTTAGCAGTATCCCTGGCTGCCAGCCACTAGATGACAGTAGCTCCTTCCAGCTGGGACAAACCATATTGTTTCTGGACATTGCCAAGTACCCCCTGGGGGGGGCAAAATCGCTCCCTGTTGAGAATCACACTATAGACTGTAATAATTTAAGTTAAGCCAAAAAAGGGGAGGGGGGGAAGGGCGCCTGGGTGGCTCAGTAGGTTAGGTGTCTGACTTGGGCTCAGGTCTTGTGAGTTCGAGCCCCTCGTCGGCTTCTGTGCGACAGCTCAGAGCCCGGAGCCTGCTTGTGATTTCACGCCTCCCTCTCTCTCTGCCCCTCCCCCACTCATGCTCTGTCTTTCTCCATCTCTCAAAAACGAATAACTGTTAAAAAATAGAAAAAATTTAAATTAAGCAAACACTTACTATACGCCAAGCCTCCTAGTGAGCTTTTTGCACACATTATCTCATTAATTTTTATAACAATCCTACTATTACTAGCCCCATTTTATAGACTAGAAAACTGAGGTCCACAGAGGTGAAAAAAACTTGCCCAGAAAAACACAGTAAGAGACAGAACTAGGATTTATGAGTAAGATTAACGCCACTAACTGCACTCAAGAACTATACATACAGATATCATACATATATGTATGATATATACAGATGCTAAGATTTATATATATCATATATAAAAAAAGTAAGACAGATATATATGCATTTAGCATACTATGGGGCACATCATGATTTTAGAGAGTCTAACTTTCTCTAGCTTGGGCTGTCATTTTCAAATTGCCAACAGTGGCTATCACCCAAACTTGGCTTATCATCTGTCATTCAGTAAAGTATCAACCCCGTGCAGACCCCACAGAGCCAAACATTTGGGATGCTGAGCTACAACTTGGAAGCAAGAGTTGCCTTTAAATACAACCTGGAAAGAGCATCAAAATATTTCTGGATCATTTCTTTGATGGAGAATGACCATGCAGTAAGTGCTATGGATGGATCGTGGGCAATCTAACGGCTCAGAGACAATACGGACACTAGGATCTGAGAGAACTGGGTGCGCATGCTAACTGCTTTATGGTTGAATGGCATTAGGAAAATTTCTTAAATTCTTTAACACTGTTTCCTCTTCTACAAATGAGGAACGTAAATAGGGAAAAACTGCAAGAGGCATGCGGTTGTAGCACGAATCTTTTTAGAGAAACAATTTCCAGAACCTCAACATTGACAGGTACTCTTACCTAAGTTGATGTAGCAAAGAAAGCATCCACAGCACCTCTTCACAACTGCCCTTCATTCATTTTTTTTCAAAAGAAATGTGTACTTTTCACCCCTTGAATCTTACTACAGTGCATTGTCCCAAGGTGGCAAACCTTCAGCACAATTCAAAAATCTTGATATCTGGAAACCTTTCTTTAATTAAGGTACCATAAGCAAGTCCTCTAAGAAATGTTCCTTGTTTTTCACATATCCCAGTTAAATATGATTCAATATTTCCTGACCTTAGAAATGGAGTATTTTGGCTCGTTTCTGGGATGTTCTGAATTCAGAAACATTGTAGGCTGGGAAAGTACCAGTAAAGGCATTGTTCCTTTACCACCTTTTCTTTCCAACTTCCTGACTACTGTCCAAGAATATGTCACTTCTTTAGAAGAGTCCAATGAGGGCAAAGCAAGGAAGAAAATGTCGACGGGAAATATTGAAGGCAGCAGCAACTTCTATCCAGCTGAGAGACTCAAGAGCAGGCCCTCTGCCTTATTCATCAATTGTGAAAATCTAAAGCAATATGCTGGCCACTGGAATGTGCATTAGTTTATTTAGCCTTTTTCTCTCAGAAAATATTTGGAGGATAGGTTTAACTGTGTGAACCATTTTCACAAATAGGTTATATATAGATATTTGTCCATAGATTAAATAAGCTAAATCTATGGCTCCAAGATTTTGGTAAGGATATATTAATGCACATTCTAAGGTAAAATAATTTTATCAGAAACTACTGGATTGCTAAAAGTTTATTGAAATTTGTATTGTTTTGATTTTCCCAGACATAATTAAACAAAGCTCTTCCATATTAAATAGTCCTTTAACGTGTCCTAGTAAAGTCTCTAGGGGACTTCCCAGAAACTTGTGAAAAAGCGAATGGTTATAATGATTGGGTAACAACTACTTTTGCAAGTCAAAAGCATTCCAATTCTTCAGTTTCAATAAAATTGAAAAAGGACCAAAGGGAACAGTCAGCTAATCATCTCCAATATTTTTTTGATGATAGATCACTCATTTATTTTTGGCACATAACTCAGGAGGAACTCAAAGAATGAAGTGACGTCAATGTCACACAACTCTTTCAAGCTCCATCTATGCATTTGTATGAAGGTTTTCAGCACTAAGACCTACAAAAATGAAAAAGAGAAATGAAATTGATGTCACATATGCCTTTATTCTTATAGCAGAAGTCCACGGGCACATGAATTAATTAATGATCCATCCCATGAAAAGATGAAATCTCCAATAGCATCTTATTTCTACGGGGAGTAAGTATCAAAAGGAGTAATAGCTCTGACAAATTATATACAAATAACAATTATAATAATAACTCTAATACTTGATATCTAACATCAATTTTGATCGCAGAAAATTTAAAAATTAATTTCAATATATATCCACAATTTTCATGGTGGAGAAGTAGAATTCTGTGATCAATAAAAGGCTTTAGAAGATAAAAACTTACTGTATTCGAATCACATGGTACCAGGAGAAGGGAAGAGATGTAAGAAAACAAGAAACCACGCAAAGTTTCTCCATTGAAAAAAGCTGCTTCACAAACGAATATTACCAGAAGGAATCAAATTTGTTATAGTACTGAGATTTCAAAGGGTACATTTAAAAGTGATATAACACTTTTATTTTAAAAGGCAATACTGAATTATGGAAATGCCATCTTTAAAAATCTTGCTGAAAACTTTTTGATAGCTATTTAAAAATCAACAAGGGATATATGGGTTTTTAGTTATTTTAGGGGTGACTTGAGCAAAATATTTAAGGACTACCAATTAGCATATGTTAAATGTTTTTCTTTGCATCCTTTTTCTTGTTACTGAATTTACTTATAATGGGGCTAGGAAACAGAAGGAGAAAAAGTAAGATTCTATGATGATAAGCAGGAACTGGTTATAATCCTTATTTTCACAATTTTAGAATACTGGATATATTTTTATAAGTACTCCTAAAAGACACAACATACTGACTTTGGGAGATTCCAGTTCAAGATAATGATATAGGAGGATCCTGGGCTCACTTCATCCCAAGGACACACTGACTCTGCAGCTACCTATGGAACAACTTCCTCTGAAAGAAACTAAAAACTGAGCAACCACTACGAATCAGACAAAAAAGAGAAGGCCCACTTCGGTGTGTAGGAGAGACTAGGACACCATCTCATCATAAACCTCATCCCTGCCCGGGGTGACCCACCAATGGGAGGAAACTCAAAGCCCAGGGCATCTCCTTGAAGAGTGAAGGGTTTGAATCCTACATCAGACACCTGAACTTTTGAGACCTACACGTGAGAGACGAGCCCAGAAAACGTCTAGCTTTGAAAACCAACTCAGGCTCAAGGCTTGTGTTCACAAGCTGCACAGGGCCGTAACCAACCCAGAAGCGGGTCTCTCAGGAATCCCTCGATTCACCTGCCCCCGTGCAGCCACCTGCAGCCAATCCGGAGGCACCCAGACCTCACATGATGAGGCTCATTTGCTAACCCTAAAGGGTCGGCCTGGTGGGCAGGCATCTCGCACAGCTCACAGCTAGAAGCCTGCAGGCTGGCAGGCGCTATCTTCACACTTGCTAGCCAACGGGCACCATCTTGTTTGTTTCAAATGCAAGGTTTTTGAGGGTTTTTTCCCAGCACGTGCCATCTGTATGAAGTCTCTCTGCCACATTCTATGGTGACAGTATCTCCGGTCTGGGGCCCTGGCTTTGCAGCTGCAGCCTAATAAAGGCTGCCCCTTCATCACCTGGCTCTGGTGGCCACGGGCTTGTGCTCCTGGGTCCCACAGATGGTATCAATGGGAGGGAGAGTTCTTGGCAGGCTACCACCGCCAGGGCACTGCAGAGACAACACCCCCTGTCTTTCTTTCAGAGGCCTGTTGCTTGTCCTGGAGCTTCGGCCTGCAAGCGCAGCCTCTGGTTTGGCACACAGATGCTTCCTGCTGAGAGGGAACAGAGGCAGGTGGATGCTATCTTGGTGCTCTCCCTCCGCCTGCTACAGCTCACCAACATCTCCCCCACAGGAGCACATACGCTCCACTGGAGGTTCAATTTTTCCAACTGCCACCCAGGGGACACCTCTAGATCACCTGGCTCTAGTGGCCAGGAATGCCAGGGCTTATGCAAGCATTCCCACAAGACTATGTATATTTGCATACTTTAAAAGCTGCTTCCTGAGGGTCTGGCTTCTAATCAATCTGTATCTAGATGCTAACCGCGCTCCTCCCATTTGGGACGCTGTCAGGTCTTGGCACACCCTTAACAACTGAAAGCCATTGAAAATAAAAATGGCTGCTTGGACAATCGCAAAGGTTTGAGAGACAACGAAAGTTAAGTTTCATCTCCTTATAGGAGGTCATTGCTTCAAGACTGGGAGAGGTGGCTGTTTTGTCTAATGCATAGACACGAACACAGAGAGTCAAGCAAAATGGAGAAACAGAGGAATATTTTTCAAACAAAAGAACAATATAAGACTTTAGCAGAAGAAACCTTGATAAAATGGAGATAACTAATTTGCCTGATGCACTTCAAAGTAATGGTTCATAAAGATGCTCACTGAACTCAGGAGAATGGATGAGCACAGTGAGGACTTCAACAGAGAGACAGAAAATATGAGAAAGTACCAAACAGAAGTCACAGACCGGAAGAATACAATAACTGAGCTGAAAATACAATTTACTGACTTGGGAGTTCGGTGGTGTTTCACACCTATGGTTGTAGGCATCTAATTTTATGCATTTCCCTGTTATAAAATCGTGATAGACTGGAAAATGCACCACCAGGACTGAATACCCACCTCATTCAGTGAAAAACTGAACAAACTAAACTATTCTAGGCAGCAACCTTAAGTTAGTGGGAATCAGTGTCAACCTGCTAGCAATATTCTCTCATAAAAAGCAAATAGGAATACATTGTACAAATTCCTTGTACCTTACAAACCCATTATTAGGCACTGCTGGGGACGTTTTTTGGGGAAAAAAAAAGTCAGCTAAGCTCTGCTCAGAGAACAGATTTCCAAATGTTTTGGTTTCCATTCAAGAATTTGTAGAGCTCTCTGTCCTCTCTCTTTCCAAAGAAATGACATAATATTTAGACAAGAAAATATCTGTGTGCAGTAGGGGGTAGGGATTCATGTGCATATATTTACATGCATAAGATATTTCCACACAAATATTTTAGTGTTTCTATTTCTATGGTGTATCCTCCTTTTATGAAAAATAATGTAACTGGGGCTTCCGCTTTTTATCAAGCCCTCAGCCTTGGCCCTTATCCAGCTATAATTTCCAATCTGCGAATCATTCCAAACTCACTGAAATAGAGTCAATGTCTGCAGAGGAGCAGTGTCCTCAAGACGCCTATTGTCTTCATACTCTGTATCTCTCAAATCCCTTCAGGGGAAAGTTTAGAACAGCTGCCCTTGCATGGATTTACAATGAGAGTTCACTGGCTATTCACAACTGATTTGATGACCTAGCCATCCAAAATGACCAATCCAGATATCAACCATAGACTGAATTTGATTTATTGTTGACAAAGTTTAACCAAATGTAAATATTTTACATTAAAAAAAAATACATTCTTGAACTTTTCTTACCATGTGCCTTTGGGCTAGGGATCCTGTGGTCCCCAAGCCAGACATGGAAACCATGCATTGACTGAGATTTCAAAAATGAATTCTCGTCTACTTAAGATTCTGGTATTAAACTTGACCTCTTACCTACATCCTTTTTTCTTTAGCATTTACTCTTCTTCTGAAGGTAGGCAGTGGGGATATAAAATGGTCCTTCAGTGCCTGTTAGAATCACTAGTTGGATGAGGTAGGACAAAGAAAATAGTTGGGTGTGGTGGAAAAGAGAACCAGAAGAAGCATGAAAAAAGGTCTGAGGAAAGAAATAGCACGGTATTTGGTGGAAACCATAACTAGTTCCAGCTTTTAGCTCAAAGGGTAAAGACAGGCCAACTCAGGCAAAGCCTTTATGCCATGCTAATAAGCCTGAAGTTTATTCTATGAGTGAGCCATAATTAAAAAACATTAAGCAGATCTGCATTTTATACAACTCCTTTTCTTCTTTTCCTTCCTAGTATTCAGTTAAAACATACACTATTTTGTGGGTAGAAAATGATCAAATACTGAAGATCTCAGAAGGGTCCAACTAATACTTAGCAAATTTGAAATGATATTTTTAATTGCGTGTTTGTTAAATACCAATCTCTATGGCCAGACTGTAGGCTCTGGAGCCAGACAACTTAGGTTCACCTCCCAGGTCTACTAGCTATGTGACTCAGGACAAGTGACTCAACCTCTCCAATTTTTAGCTTCCTTGGCTCTTCCTTGGTGTGTGTGTGTGTGTGTGTGTATTGATATATATTGATATATATTGATATATCAATATAATTGATCAATATATTGATATAGTGATACATATATCAATTATATATATATATATGTGTGTGTATATATATATATACACACATATATACACACATATATATATATATACACATATATACACATATATATATCAATGCTTGGGAAAGTGAGTGCCTGGAATATCATAAGTGCTCTTTAAATATTAGTTAATTATTATCAGTTATTATTGCTGTCATCATCATCATCATCATCATCATCCATATCACTGTCAAAGCCAATGTCAAAGATGCAGAATGAAGAAAGGAACACTAGAGCTAGAAATGGAAGCAACACCAACTTTTCACTAGACTCCACAGTTAAGCAGTACACTTCCCTTAGCTGAAGTTCAATTACTAATCCTAGAGGAATGTCTTTTCAATCCTTTAAATATAAACATGCGGCATTAAAACCCCACACCTGAATTTGAATCACACAAAATATTTACGGTAAATGAAACTGAGTTATGTAGGTTTAAACAAAACCAAAATATCATAGGCCTTAAGCACTGATTTATGACAACAACAAAAAGTACTGATATGTAAGTATTCTTGGCTTTTCTCCCTCTCTGGTACCCCAGAGGGTGATGCAGATGCAAGAGGAAAAGAGTGATAAGGATGCAGAGTTTGAGTTAGGTCTTGTAAGGTACATATATGTGTGCTTGAGTATGAGTGGTGTGTGTGTGTGTGTGTGTGTGTGTGTGTGTGTGTGTGTGTGTTTAGGGAGGAATTTGAAGAGATAAGCACAGAAGAGTTATGGTTTCTAAGGGAAAGGATGATTAAAAAGGGGAGATTTTAAGAATTGCTTGGGTCTATAAATCCCTATTTTGGAGTCAGAGAAAATCAAGCAAAGGACTTGCACTATTTTGAAATCTATTTTGGTTGCTGCACTGGATTTTTCCTGCAATGCCTCTCTGAGCCTGGAGTACTGGGAATATGGATCTGTAAGTATTACAACTATGTTTCAAATTCTCTTTCCCTAGCAGGTTTTCTAGCATTAGTTGAACTTCTATCAAATATGGTTTCTGTGGTCAAGGCCATAACACAAATGAATGAGACATACACGAACAAAGCATCATTCTACTTTGGATTATCTATTTATTATATAGTCCTCACTTCTGTAAAACCTATTAGCACACACTCTCCAAGACCACCAGCCAAAAGCACGTGATTATTTTGAGATGAACTCAAAAAAGTTTTGAGCCAAGGGATATTAGAAATCAGCTCAAACATATTAAGCAACGTCTCATAAAATTGAACCCTTTTGTCAGAGCATTACTTGTTAGTAATTTCTAATGAATATCTTCAAGCTTGTATTCAAGCTAAGATGTTCAGAATATGGGACGGATCCCCAGTGATTAAGATCTTTCTGGGCATCAAGGTCTTGTCTGTGAAGCAGCTGCTTACTGTGACAGTGGTTCTCAGGCCATTTCAAGCAAAGCTACTGCCTTGGACAGAGCTTTAGAAAGTCACTGTTTCAGAACCCAAGCAACCTAGATTGCCCTTCACCCAGAACGAGGAGAGAAAAAGAGAAGAGCCCACTCATCCTACAGTTATCGGCTTTCTTTGAAGGCTGACAGCACCAGTGAAGATGGTCTAGTATAAAGGAAGGACTGTAGGGATTTGGGAGACCTCCATTCGGCTTCCACTCTGACACTTACTTCCTATATGATCAGAGGATTGAATTTCCTCACCTCCCAAGTGAGCAGGGAGAGAAGTTCTGACAGGTAAGGTAGCTCTAGCATTCTGGTCTATGAAATTAACAAACACAAGTTACCTCAGCATAGTTTTCCCTAATCAAAGCAAACAAGCTCAACTTTCTTCAACATCAAGTGGCACATTCTCTCACTGCCTTCTCTCCACTCGGTATTCTTGATTTGCACTGGATACTCATGGGTCAAAACTGCATTCCCAACACTCCTTTTACCTTGAGTACGTGTAAGCCTTCTTGATGGTGTCCACCTGCATGCATCGACCTTCCTAATCCTCCCATGGTAAAGTTTTATAAAATATACGGTGTCATTCATCTTCAAGAATCTCACACATGAGGTAACTACTTAAATACCCATCCATTAACTTTCTCATAATAATACTTGTATCATCGCACAATAATGATTAATCATAAAAGTATTATTAGGATTAGTATGAGTAGGAATTGATGGGCCAGATACCATCCTAAGCAGTCTATTTTATCAATTAACCTAAATATATATACATATATAAAATATATAAATATATGTAAAATAGACACATATATATGCGCATATAGACATATCTATGTATTTCTATATACAAAGATATATGTGTGTGTATATGTACACATATACATACCATCATCAGGTATGTATACATACACCAGTATTAGGCCCATTTTACAGAAGAAACTGAGAATCAGAAGAAATTATCAAACCCACATCATCTGTAATTGGCAGAGGCTGAATTTGAGCCAGATCTTCCTACGTTTTTAAACACTTTGAGCACAGTTCGGTGTCTATGGTCTCTGAAGAGCAGTGTATATAAGAAGATATTTTCAAAAAGGCAAAATAAGCAGCGTGCTATCTTGGAAATAACCCAGAACTTAGATAAAAGTGTCCTGGGTCCCTGTTGGGGTCCTGCTGATGGCTGGATATGCCATCTTAAGTAAAACATTCATCTTTTCTGAGACCTCAATTTCCTCTTGGAGAATGAGGGATTTCAAGCAGATAACCTCTAAGGTTTCTTCTGGCTCTGAAGAGGAATGATTTGGTTCTGAAAGGCACTGTTTCTACAATGAGGAAAACTACTGGGAATTCCAAGTATTCAGAGCGAAAGGTAACATCGTCTCCTGGAGCAAGACAATAGCTGCTATCAAGGCACCTTCAGATCTTACTTAGAGGGACGATCTTAGTAGAGCCTTCCCTGCAGCTCCTTCTTTACAGCACAGGCCTTTTTCTTTAATCACAGTGCGTGATTACAAATTGACTTGTGTGGGGAGGCTGTGAGTTCCCAGCAGGTGAGGACCATGTCTGTCTGCTCACCATCGAACCCCTGCCTGGTGCCTAGCACAGGGCTTGGCGTGAAAAACACGCTCAATACCATTTGTCAACTGAACAGATTGTAAAAGGAGGATCACGGCTTCCACGTTTTCAGTGCTGGATGATTTAGGGCTAATATTTCTTTTTGCCTTGCCTAAAGAGTCTGGTAATGAGTCTTTCATGCCACAGGAAAGATGCAATTAATTTATGTTCTCTTAGTTCCTAGCGTGTAGGAGAAGCCAGTGATGAGTGCCGCCTCCTACAAATATACAAATCACAGCATACAAACTGGGGTTCCGACACTCCTTTTCCTAATCCCTTTGAAACAAATACTGAAGATGACAGTATGAACATTTATATCGATGCAACTAAATCTAATTTAACTCTTGCGTGAAAGGAAGCAGTAAGCTGACGCTCACTCATTTAAGAGAAGGGATGGATAAATTAATCCTTTTGTGTTGGTGTTCTTGGTGAGATCCAGCTGCAAAAGTACTCCTGGCCCCTCTAGGAAGCTCTACTGACAAGCCCACCCAATCTCACACATTTACAGACTGCTGTCGCCATGCCTTCCAGCCTGGAGTGCATGACTAGTAGCAGCCGCAGCTACTTGGGGATCTGGGGGGTAGTGGGTTTGTGAACTGCCCCCTCTCTCATTCTGCTGCTTCTCCCTCAGGATGCGAGATTATAGGGTCGCGGAGCAGCGGAGGCTGCAGCCCAGCATGGCTGGGCAGCCACATGGCAGTGGCTTATTGGCAAGGGGCAGTTCAGCCTACGACCACACGGAAAGCAAACATGCTGACTACAGCACGGAGCAAAGAAAATGAGAGCTTCTGCCTGCGTTTGGTGGGCTTGGGTGGGAGGAGGGGAGAGAAGGGGGTGCTGGGGAGAGTGCCAAGCTGGGCTGTTGATGAAAGTGTGGGAAGATTCCAGGGGAGGCATTTTGCCAACTCAGAGGCAGTTGGGTTGATCCCCCCCCCCCCCCGCTTTCTTCTGCTTAAATGAGAATTCCTGCTGGGTGGGGTAGGAGCAGAGCCAAGAAAGGAGTGATTTGCTGGGTGAGCATGGATGGTTGAACCTAGGAAGTATGTGTCTGCCCGCTGGGACCCAGGCCAGGGGAGGAAGGAGAAATGAAAGGAGAGGAACTGAGGGGCAACAGGAGTAAAAGAGAATAAAGGAAGAATGCAAGAGGAAATGTCCTATGAGGAGAAGGAGAAAAAAGGAAAGAGACAGCAGGTCACGTAGACAGAGAAGAGCCACGTTTCTGTGCTATAGAGCAGGCCTACCTACCTCCCAAATGTCAGCATAAAATAATGTTCACATGAAACAAGCAGTAAAAGACCACATGGTGCAGTATAAAGTTAAGCTACTGCTCCTACATTTTCCTGGTGGCTGTTAATTTCCATGGGAATATATCTTTCCCAAATAGCAAATGTTGCCTTTTGGCTAAAACAGAACAAAGAAAATGCTATCACAGAAAGCCACATACTACTTCTAAAGATTAGGAGAATATGATTTAGAAGTAGTTCCTAAGATAAACTGTAAAATACCAGAATCCTAAGTTGCTCTCTTGGCTTTTCTAATAAAATACCAGAAATAGAAAGATTCTCCTGTCAGGAAATCTAGAGCAGGTAGAATTACAAATGTCGATGAAGTGAAACCCATTGTGAAGTGATGTCACTTTTAAGGCTTTCATTTTTTAATTATTTTAAATGTTTACTTTTGAGAGAAAGAACGTGAGCAGGGAGGGGCAGAGAGAGACGGAGACACAGAATCTGAAGCAGGCTCCAGGTTCCAGGCTGTCAGCGCAGAGCCCGACACGGGGCTCGAACCCACACACTGTGAGACAATGACCTGAGCCGAAGTCAGATGCTTAACTGACTGAGCCACCCAGGTGCCCCAACTGTCAAGCTTTATGAGGCCCCTACGTGGAGTCTTGTGAAGAGGTGAAAGATCATCAAGTGAAAGTCACAATTTTTGTGACAATCCCGTAAGTTATATGTGGCCTAAGGACCAGAATCCCACTGGCTTCAATCTCCTACAGAGACGACAGCATATTTTGGCTTAGGACAGACTTGGTTACTGATTGATTACAAATGAAAGACCCCAAATCTTCCCTTTCACAGTTCTGAACCGAGACTTCAAGAGGTCTCGCAAACTTCCTTTCTCTCTCTTGGACCTCTGCCACCCCCACGGGGACAAGCCCGGGCAGCCTGAGAGAATCTGAGAGGTCACACGAAGGTCAACCTAGTGGTCCTAGACAAAGTCATTATAGACCAGACTCCAGCCAGCTGATGCCCAAACAGGTAAGAAAACCCAGCTAAGACCAGCGAAGCAGCCGACCCAACTCACAGCTGATGACAAATGCACGTGTAAGCCAGCACTGCTGAGACCAGACAAGCTGCCCAAGTGACCCACAGACTCACGAGAGATAATAAATCAATGCTTTAAGCCACTGAGTTTGGGGATCTTTTCTTTACATGGCAACAGATAACTGACACGATGACGCACAAACTGGAGACTCACCTGTGCATTCGTACTGCAGACCTTCCCCATAATAGCCCTTTTCACAGATGCACTCGAACTGCCCCGTGTGTGTCCCACATTTGCAGCTCGCCATTCGGTCACAGCAGTCTTTGCCGGCTTCACACAGATAGGAGCAATGAGACATATCCTCTTGAATAAAACTCCCAGAAGGCAGATCTATCAATGACATATGACAGAGGGTAATAAAAAACAAATTCGCAGATCAATGTTACATTCTCTAGTTACTAAAATGTAGGTGCAAGCTGCAGAAAATATCTTTTCATATCCGTCTAATTCCCAGCTGCACCCCACTCCCACCCAGATACGAATGCGTGTTATTTGCACTAGCACAGGCTGGGAATTTGCTTCAGCCAGTTAAGTTATTTCAGTCTGGGACCTCATCATAAGTTCTTGGGGCCATGCAGGGTCAGGCAGAAATTAAGCACTTCAGCAAGGAATCTCCAGATGCAGCAGGAAGTACTGTGGTCCGTTCCATAGGTCACTTCCCTGGCTTCCACACAAGCAGCGTTCCACTGCCTCAATATGAGGTCAGACAGCAGTAACGAGATTTCCAAAACGCTTTTTCAAAAAAAATAAATAAATAAAATGACAATCTCGATCGCTGCAAAAGGATTTTGATTATGAGCTACTGACTTAAGAATAAATCCCGTAACTTCTATAGTTATTTGATAAAGACTTCACAACGCCACACAAGTTTAATAATAGAACCAGAATATGGCTTATTTCTCAATGTTAAGTAAATTATCATGTTTTATGTGACGGGAGATCATACTCATTACGTGAGCCATGTTCTGAAGTGAGGCATGCTGGGAAGTCAATAATTCAGGCAGAGTTGTTCAGAAAGTGACTTAACTGGGTAAGGTAAGGTTGAATATGACCCACCCAGAAAGAATGGCCTAGAACCAGGCAAACAATAAGTTCCACTTACTCTGTTGAGGAAGTTCAAAAGTCTTAACCCAAATCCTAGAGGTAGGTCCATGGTGCCGGGCCCAGACATAGTGATGGGCCCGTCATAGGAACTCGAATGCATGAGTTCCAGCAAGAAACATGCACTGCAATTGAATACCTGGAAATAAGATTGGTAGTGGCCTCATTTATGGAACATCTGTCTCTATGCATTAAGACTCTGAACAATAAATACACAGGGGCAAAGTAAGGAGAAGACTCCAGCCCCAAGGGAAAGAGACCAGTACAATCAGGTACCCTATTAAAGCTCCATCTAACAGACTGTGGTATAGGTAAAAGGTCTGCAACATGCACACTTAGTTCTGAGGCACTGGGCCATGGGATTATTTGGCGGTAGAGCAACTTAGGAGCAAGAAAGATCTAGCTACCAAGACTGGTACACTGGCATTCATGTCTGGGAGAGAGATAAGGATACGTGTTATGGGAGGCAAGCTATTATTCTGCAAGCTATGTCTATGGAAGATGGCCAGAAAAACGGATGGTCTTGAGACTGAAAGTGGATCCAACCAAATTGAAAGTGGCTTCAGAGGACAGAGAGCCAGGGAAAATGATGCTCATCTCCTTCGATTTGACTATGTCTTTGCAATGGGAACAGGATTTTTTCTTACCAAATCCGGAAACTTGATCAGAGAATTATGCATTCTAGATATTTGTTTATTGTAATAAAAGTGATGCCTTCCAAAACTCTGTTGCAATACTGTAACCAAGAGAAAGAACACTCTGTCCCACCCAGCTTCTGGGGCAACTTGGCATTAGGGTTCTAGAAGGCCCCAACGCTACAAGCAGAGGGATCACAGGACCGGAAATTAGTCCTCCACAACATAGCTAGTAACACCATGATTTCAGAATCCCATCTATTAACTGCCACCATGCCTTCCCACTCAACATACCACTTTTCCAAGAGAAAAGGAGAAACAAAGGAAGCCCCATAGTTACTGAACTTCCACCAAGTGACAGCACTATACTTGGTAAATTTTAAATATTTTATTTAATCCTCTTGACAAAACCATATGGTACACATTATAGTGTCTCCATCTTAAAAGTAGAGGAAGTGAGGCTTGTAGACGTTAGATAAATTGCCTAAGGTAATAATAACAGTGGACGGTTAATGAGGGCTTCAGATAATAAGCCCTCAGTAACTTTTCTAATCACTTTATATGTATTAACCCATCTAATCCTTGTGACAATCCCATGGAGTAAGTACTATTCTCATTCCCTATTCTATTAACAAGACACCTAGGGAATGTAAAAGCTAAATAATTTGCCAAAAGTCACACAGCAAGCAGGTGACTAAGATTTTTTTGTTGTATCCACAGCTAGTCTGAGACCCTGTTCTAAACGCTTCCCTTGGAACTCTGATAGGGCTGATGTGTCGTTATGTATATCACTAACTGCTTGAAACCTTGTGTGGCCCGATTTGCCCATCAAACCAAATCTTTCACATGGATACCTGCAAGGATCAAGCCTCACCTGCTGCATGGCTTTGGTCTGAGGCTGGATCTCCTCTAATTTCCTTCCAATCTACACTTTCTCTTGTGGCTTACCAAGATACATGCCCATATTATGCCTGGAAGTTCATCTAACCTAAATCATATAACTAAACATCCTTATAAATGGTGTATAAAGAACTCTAATGATGGAGTTACTGATTTTATTCCTTGTTGGGGTAACGTTCTTCAACTTCTACATAAGCATTATGTGTCTTCAGTCAGTCAAGAAGTATGTGCTAGTATTTATTGTCCCTATATCTTCATGTGTATTTCTGGAAACATTCTGGTGAGATTCACTATGCATGTCTCTGAATGTTTACTTCGGCTTTCCAGATAGCTGTAAATGAGATCTAAGTCAAGGCTTCCCACTCTGTGTGTGGCCTTAAAACACACCTAAATTCATTCCATTGATTCTAACAGTTCCTAGGTGGGAGCATTATGGATATTCTAGTGAAAATCCATCACAACTGTTAAAAAACAAAACAGAACAAAAACCCCAAATATTCTTCTTGCAAATCAGACTGTCATTTCTATGTATGAAGTTCAACACAGCTCACAAAACACCAAGGACACATGGGCATCATTCTCAGTGAAGACATCACAGGGTCTGGTATTACCCTCCAATGGGTTTCAAGCAGTAAAAGTGAAGGAACCCCCCCCCCCCCCCCGCTCCTTGAATTGCATCATGTTATGCCACTGGGTTTCCATTACCTTCATGCAATGCCCGGCGCGCTAAAGCCTCAAATTCTTCAAAACTGTGCAGCAGGTAGCAGTGCTCCTCCTTTGGGGTGGAAGCCATGTCATTCAGTTCTCGAATGTTCCCTTGCCATATGCCAAAAGTGAAGATCTCCACTCCAAAATCTCGCAGAGATGCTGCAATTGGCCTGGGATCTCCCCCATTGGAATATCCATCAGTAATGAGGAATATAACTTTTGTTGAGTTTTCTCTAGAGTGACGAAGAATTTGCTGTAATGAAACAAAGTTAGCGTGAGTTTGTATGGTGTTGGCCTACTACATGCTTCCTCTCTTACATAAAAGAGTATTTGTGAGGATCATCAGCATGTCGCAAGAGTGAGGACAAACACTGATCAATGAGAGTAAGACAGAAACAGGCGGACTAGGGCCTACCACGGTCTCCGCACAGACCCACAAAAACCTTAAAAGCATTTAAAAGATATCATTAACAGCAGCAGCAGCAGCAGCAGCATTATCATCAACAAATATTTGTGGAATTCTTATGGATTTCCAGGCTCTCAAAACAGGAACCAAATCTGAGTCCTACATATCTATTTCCAAGTACATCAAGTACATCCAGCTAGCTGCCCATCTATCCACTTAGCTGAACGCCCTCGTGATCATATATCAAAAGCCTGAGTAGATGCAAATTTAATAGAAAATGTCTCTTCCAGAGTTAACAATGGCCAACCTACTTCCCATGTTTGTTTTTCCACTGCTCCTCCAAAGCTGTAGAACTGATTCAATCCTTCATCTTTTCGGGACCACCCAGTATTAGCACAAAATCAGCTGGTTTTGGTGGTGTACTATCTTTATGAGAAAATACTGATTTATTCAACCTAACACTTGGGCTTTATTATTTTAGGGCAAGTGAGTTATGCTTTATAATGTTATTATGCTCTCCTTCCTCTACAGAAAGAAGAGAAAAAAATGAAACCTTTTTTCAAAAAAGGCATCTAATGGGGCACCTGGGTGGCTCAGTCGGTTTGGCATCCAACTTTGGCTCAGGTCATGATCTCACGGTTCATGAGTTCAAGCCCTGCATTGGGCTCTGTGCTGACAGCTCAGAGCTTGAAGTCTGCCTTAGGTTCTGTGTCTCCCTCTCTCTGCCCCTTCCCTCCTCTCTCTCTCTCTCAAAAATAAACAAACATTTAAAAAAAGGCATCTAGGGGCGCCTGGGTGGCTGAGTCGGTAAAGCGTCCGACTTTGGCTCAGGTCATGATCTCGCAGTTTGTGAGTTCGAGCCCCGCATCTGGCTCTGTGCTAAAAGCTTTGAGCCTGGAGCCTGCTTTGGTTTCTGTGACTCCCTCTCTCTCTGCCCCTCCCCTGCTCACACTCTGTCTCTCTCTCTCTCTCTCAAAAATAAATAAACATTAAAAAAAAATTGTTTTTAATTAAAAAAATTTTTTTAAAAAGGCATCTATTTATTGCCACTGATGCACTATAACATCAATTTGTAAAAGCACAAGGAATCCAGTGGTCACTCTGGCATTATAATTAAATTTACTGTTATTGCTTTTTACCAGAAATGGGTAGGAAAGGAAAAGAAGTGCCAGGGCGTATTTTCTGGCAAGCTCTTAGAAAGAAGACCTCAATGTCTATTAGGCAATAATTCAAGTACAGTCTGGAGGTAGTGAGGAAGAGCAACAATTATACCCTATGTTTTGTAAAGTTCAAAGGGGATGATATGATTAAAAACTCACTCATTCACTGCCTCAATTCACTTCAAGGGGCAGACTTCAGCTCTAAGCTCCAGACTCTCTCAGCTAATAAGATTCATGTCTTCATCAGTATATAATTCATAGCTATTGATTCTAATTTAATAACTCTTAGCAAATTTTACTCCTGTTTGTGAGCTAAAGATAAAGCTGTTAAACCTGAATTTAAAGACAACCAAGTTAAGGGCGCCTGTATGGCTCAGCTGGTGGAGCATGTGACTCTTGATCTTGGAATTGTGAGTTCGAGCCTCACGTTGGGTGTAGAGATTACTTAAAAATAAAATCTTTTTTTTTTTTTTTTAAAGACAAATTAAAAATGACTTTGGAAACATCTGGAAAGCCAGCAATTTGAGAAGAAGGATTCAAACATGTCACCCCCTTCTCTCAAAAGCCTACTACTATTAAAGACAAAAAGAATTAAACCAGCCTAAAGAAGCTCCTTCTGGCCAAAGGGCAATTTGAGTACCAGTAAAAGTAATAACTGAAATGAATTTAAATGTATCATATATATTTACATTTTATCATAAACATTTACCTTTAAATGTGTATAAACATTTATATTTTCAGTTAGTACACACCCCAGGTGAAAAGCCCTATCGATATAAACAATAATTGGAATGGACTGAAATACACACACACACACACACACACACACACACACACACAGGCACTTTTTTCATTCAGTACCACCTCTGGGGGGAAATCCAATGATTTGTTACAGATGGCATGAAATGAGATATTATTTTATTTGTCTTTAATAATAGACATCAGGACTCAAAGGGTAACTCCTAGTTCCAGCACTCTGAGATGTGGCAACTTGTGCTTACATTGGCCTTGCTCTTAACCACGTGATAAACTCTCTCTTTCTGAGTTGTTCCCCTCTGAAATCATAACCTAACCTCCACAGACACTCTGCTAAGCTTTTGCTCATTTCCATTACTCTCTCTTTTAGGAGACTATGGAGCAAACTGGAAGCAAGACCCTAAGGAAGTGAGAACTGGGGCAGAAAGAAGAGAGAAAACAAGTAAATTGTCTTTTTCGGTCTGGTGTTCTTGACAGTGTCTGGCACAGAGTATGGGTTCATAAATATCTACTCAATGAATGGATTCAAGAATGGATGGGTGAATAGACGGAAGGATGCCCTGAACACAGTTACTTGAATGAGCTGGTCTTGAGGGAGCAGTAGGAATGTATAGAATGTTTGTGTGCCCTCGCGTACTTCATTTTGCAGAGTTCTGTACAAAAAAGATAAAGCTTCTTTTTGTGCCTTTACTGTCCTTCTGACATAAACAAATACTATTTTGTAATATTAATTTTAGCTCATGTCGGTAATATTCCTTAACATTCAGGTTAGGATTTAGGGATTTAGCAGACATTTCTTGCAGTACGATTCATTACGTGCAAGACACATTAAGCTGTAATTCTATTTTTCTTCTCTTCTTGCAGGGAACTGGGAAGTATTTACAGGAACCATTATATCTGTTGGCAGGACAATATATTAAGCTTAAAACGGTCAGGAGAATAGCAGGACTACTAGTCCAAGCAAAGAATTACACAAGATCTGGGTTTGGAATGCACTTTAAAAGACAGAGGAGGAGCGGATGATTTACTGAAAATATTTTGTCCCCTTCCCCCAATCTTTCTGCTCCATCATACTTGAATAAAAACATAATTCAATAAAAACATTTTCATCCCACAGATCTAAGAAATAAATAGATCTTTGGTAATGTTTGTGGAATGTGGTAGAGGCCTAGCACTCGATTCTCCTTCTGGTGTTCCTGAAATCGTTTACATCATCTGCTATCCTTTATAAGGCATTTAAGAAATAGAATTTTTTTTTTTTTTGGTCCAGAATACGGAATGAGGCAAGCCCTTTGCTGCCAAAGAAAAACTCGACATGGGCTTTGTACGGCCAAAGGTTATCACCATCTGTATTGTATCAAGCCTCTGATTAGCTTGTATAAATATCTGGCAGGGAAGGAAGCTCCCCTTGTCCAGCAAAAGTCATTAAAATGATAAAAATGCAGGGTTGTGTAACATTGTTCTAACACCCGAGATTCATCACCATTACACAAGACTGCAACGCCACCCCTACCCCCTAAGTCAGGCCACAAGGGAACTGTTTGGAAAGATGCTCTTGAAAGAAAAAGAGAAGTCACAACAAATCTGACGTGGCGACAATATTTGCCCTTGGCCTCCATTAATTAAAATACATGTCGGTAGAATACCAACTGTTGCACAGCCCTGCGGTTGTGGCCCAACCTAACTGCGGAGACCAACGAGAGAAGCTCAGAAGTCACCCCTGAAAGACGTGGACTGGAATCCATGCCTGGCGTGACTCTCTCGGGGCCGCTCTCAGTCAGTGAGCAGGAAGTTAGTAAATACTGTCAGCGTTTCAACTGGTTTTGCACATGTATTTTTTTTCCTCGTTAGGAAACATTAAGGACAAACAAGACACTGGAAGCTACTTATAACACTGTCCTCATCCTTCACAATCTAAGATTTCACCAAGCTTCATCTGTTAGGTACTTCATATTTTTAATCTGAAGACTCAAATATTCTTCAATTCAAGGAATGCTTACTGTTCTGCATCTTTGAATAACACCTCTGGGGAAAGAGGTTATCGTCTGTTGGCTCGTCATTTTCTGGACTTCATAGATTTTATCCTGTTTTTTTTTTTTTTTTCCCCACTTTTATCTCATCTTCTTGCCCTTCTGAATTTGGTGGAAATGTCTGAAGTTTTTCTTCCCTATCACCTTTTGTGCCGGATGCACAATCGTGCCTCCTCCTTTGCATTTCTGACTAAGAACTGATGCTGGCCTCGCATTTTATTTTTCTTGTGACGATATTTCTTCCTCTTGCACATTCTTTCTTTGTTCCTTGCAGCTTCTCGGCCACTTTTGTTTTCATTTCAGTCTGTTGTCTATTCCCTCATTTCTCATCTTATTTCAGCGTTTTATTTACTCAAGTTCATGGAACAAACGCTTTCTAGGATTTGGTTCTGCTCTGTGTAGTGAATTCTTGTGCTTTATCTGTATCTTACATTCTATTTTTATTTTATTTAGCAGAAGCCTTTCAAAGAAGCCAGGTAGAGAGGGGTTCTACTGGATAGTGCAGGTCAAGATAGATATAACCTCATCCCAGGAGAAAAAGTTACAAAAAGCCAAGAGCAGGCTCACTGAAATCTTCCGTAATATTTTTTAATGTTTATTTATATTTGAGAGAGAGAGAGAGTGTGTGTGTGCAAGTGGGTGGGGGTGCAGAGAGGAGACAGAGACAGAATCTGAAGCAGGCTCCAGGCTCCGAGCTATCAGCACAGAGCCCAACAGGGACTCACACTCACAAACCACGAGATCATGACCTGAGCCGAAGTCAGATGCTTACCTGACTGAGCCACCCAGGTGCCCCTAGCCAAAGATGTTTTTAATTATAAAATTGTAGGGGTGCCTTAAGAAATAAGCATGGATACACAGAAAACATTGATTGCAAAGGATGTGTATCCCAAAATAATTTGCAATATAAAGAAATAGAGTATAAAATTCCAACAATAGGTACAGGTTAAATAAATTACAGGGCAATCATGAATGATCCTTACAATGCTACTGTTGTGTAATAACAAATTTTAAAACTAGGCAACCACATACAATGATTTTATTACATTACCTGTGCATGTATGTGTACATGTACTACATGTATGGGCATGTATGTATTAGTATGTTTGAAAGTATATACATCCAAATGTTGACTGTCTCTGGTAGTATATTTAGGAAGTTTTACTGACTCCTATTCTGTAGTTTTATATCATTTCTAAATTTTTACTTTTTTCTCTCTAGTCTTTTCCTGGGGAATGTCATGTGAGCTCAGAACTTTGAATCTCACCTAAAGATAATGACTCCTAAATAAATCTATGTCAAATTAAACTCTTTAACTCTCAAAGTGAAGTTCCATTGTCCCAGTGGACACCTCTGCCTGAATATTTTATAGTACTCTCAAACTCAACCTATCCTCTCCGTGCAAAAGTAAAGGTTCCTTTCTCCTGTTTTCAAGATACATGAAACGTGGCACCATAAACTATCCCATAAACATGGCACCAGAAACTATACAAGTCTGTATCCAAGAGCAATTATGATGCCTCCTTTCTGATCTATCACCTTTAGTAATCCATCTAGACCTATACCTTTCACCTCTGAAATATCTCCCGACCTTGAAATCCTATTGCCCTAGCCTTGGTTCAGGTACTTGTGTCTGGACTATTGAAAAGCAAGAGGTGTTTTCAGCATCTCTTGCTGAAATTCCTCCTTTCAAGTTCATTTTCTGACCTACCATCAAAGCTATCATTCTAAAATATTGATCTAATCATGTTTTAAGGCTTTCATTATTTTCCCTGTCTCTGAAGTTTAAATTTCTTTACATGTCCTTAGACAATTCAGCCCTAAATAATACTTCCAGCCACATCCCTTGTCGCACCCCATCTCCAGCCTACTTCCCCAACCTACCTCTTATATTATGCCCTCAACACACAGGTCTATTTGAAGGTTTTGGAACATACCATTCTTTCCTTATGTTTGCCCTACCTGAAGTTTTTAACAAATCTTTCTCATCTCCTAATATGTCTATATCTTCATCAATCCTTCAAAATCCAGATCGAAGTTCACCTTCTCTTTGAAACTTTCCCCAAGTCTTCTGCTGTACAGAAAATATTAAGTCAATTCAACAATCCCACAGCACGCCATTACACTAACCCCGTCAAAATTATAGGTAACTTGTCTGGCTACATCCTTAAGCTAACTGCAAGATTCTCTACGGCATAGGTTGATTCTTACATTTCCACTCTGTTGATGATCAAAAAAGGGCTATGCAACCAGTAGATGAAAAAAAAAATCAATAAACAAATGCCTTAATTTTCACTAGCTACACGTTTAACACGCAGAATAAATGAGTAAGTTCTAAGCCAAACGCTACTGTTACAGTAAATCCTTTTCTGTTAATTGTGACATGAAAACTCTTATAAAGATTATGCTTAAACTTATTTCACTAAATCCGGGCAGAGCCTCTATTATATATGAGGCACTGTGCAAGGGTTTTTAATTGTACTATTTGATGATACAATAGAACCATTAACTAAAAACAAGCCAAAACTAAAACAATGACAAAAGTATACCTGGCAAGAGTATCCTGCAGTAACTGAGTTTTCCTATTTATATTACAATACCAAATAAATCATATTTAGGTATTTAATGTGTCTCATTTATTTTAAGTATTTACTCAGGCTTCACAGACTGAAATTCTAGCATGAAAAGAAAATCTTGGCTCAAATAACATTTAGGCTATTTGTTACAGTCTAGCCAAATCACAGAAGAGCCAGAGGGTCAAAAAGAACTTAATCTCAGATTTATGGTCATAGAATTTTTCCACCCACATACATGTTTTTGTTATTAAACATGGACACAAATCATTTTCAAATGGACCCATAGGGACAGTACATCACATTGGGAAATGGTGTGCACAGGAGTTGATGAGTAGAAGACTCAATCCAGACTATAAAAAACAACAGAATAAATAGGCAAAAGCCCAAACAGATTTCCAATAATGCTGAATTCCATCCACTATCCATTCTATAGACACACAAGGAATAAAGGAAATGAAGAAAAGTCAAGTCATCAGAATCCAAATAAAAATGAAAGAGGGCTAAATGACTTTGAATGGTTACCCTTGAATTAAAGGTATTACTCGGTGATCAAGAAAAAATGAAATCTTGCCCTTGCAACAACATGGCTGGAACTAGAGCCATGCTCTATGAGAGCTATGCTAAGTGAAATAAGTCACTCAGAGAAAGACAAGTATCATATGATTTCACTCATACGTGGAATTTAAGAAACAAAACAAATGAACATAGGGGAAAGGAAGGAAAAATAAGATAAAAAACAGAAAGGGAGACAAAACGTAAGAAACTCTTAAATACAGAGAACAAACTGAGGGTTGCTGGAGGGGAGGTGGGTGGAGGGATGGGCTAAATGAGGGATGGGCATTAAGGAGGGCTCTTGCTGGGATGAGTCACTGGGTTCTACTCCTGAAACCAATACTACGCTATATGTTAACTAACTTGAATTTAAATTTAAAATTTTTTAAATGTTTATTTATTTTTGAAAGAGAGATAAGAGTGCAAGCGGGGGAGGAGCAGAGAGAGACTGGGAGACACAGATCCCAAGCAGGCTCCAGGCTCTGAGCTGTCAGCACAGAGCCTGACGAGGGGCTCAGACTCCCAAACCGTGAGATCATGACCTGAGCCAAAGTCAGACACTCAACTGACTGAGTCACCCAGGCGCCCCTAATTTAAATTTTAAAAACAGGTATTTGCACGGTTGCAAGATAAAAATTTAGGGAAGGATGTCTTAACCACACTTGGTTGTCAGTAAAAATTGGATATCCGCTTTATTAGCTTCAACAAAATGGGAATTTATTGGAAACAGAGAGGACTATCCCTCCAAACCCAAGAGCAGGGAGAAGAACTGGGCCTCAAGAGGACCAACCAAGCTGCAGGAACCAGTGGCTACTCCCTTCAGCCTTCCATCTGTTTGCCTGTTTGCTTCTGCGGCCATGCTGTGTCTCGTCTCAGTTTCTGTCAACACATCCTCACTCACTCCTAACATTGATGGCATTCCTCTGGTTCTCTGTGCACAGTCTTAACTTTATATTCCCTACCTACTGGCAAAAAACAAAACAAAACAAAACAAAACAACTATGCTCTCAGAGCTCTTTGTCCCCTCTTCTAAATTCCTAGGAGAAAAAATATAAATGATCCATCTCAACCTCTAGATTGCACACCTCCCCCCCCCCCCCCAACCCAAACAGAAAAGGATTGCCTCTCTAGGCTGGGCAAAGGACTGACGATGCGATGCGTGTGGTTCTCAGTGAAAATGGTTGCTGACGGACAGGGACTACGGAAGAAATGAGCTTCAAGGAGAAGAAAGAATTGAATACTATGCTTGGATTTATCCAGGAGAAAAATAGTTGCAAAAGTATCAGAGCAAATTCTCTTTCTAGAAAAGCACAAAATGCCAGGAAATGATGTAGAGATTTGGGAGAAGTCAACTGTAAACATTTTCCTCAGAAAGAAGAAAAATCTTCTTTAGGATTCAAAGCTGTCAGCAAAGAAACACTGTCTTACTAGGTATATTAATAGTAACTATGAGGGAAAAATTTATCAGGAGCTTAGAATATATAAAAGACACAGAGAATCTAACCATTATGTGGCAAACACTTGGGCTTCAGGAACAACCTTACTTTTCAAAAAGCCAGATATACTTCAAATCAAATGTACTGACACGTGGGAATTCACAGGGAGCAGAGGCTGAGGGGAAACTTCAAGTTCATGAACCTACTGTGTATTTCATTTGTTACAGTTATCCAAAATTTATCAAAAAAACACTTTTAATTGGGACATTAGCATTCCAAATAAATGACATTTTGTTTCATTTTTCTTTTTTTTTTTTTGTTTTGCATTTTAGTTTATATAAATGACCGCATCAATTACCATTCTAGGGCAAAAGATTCTGTGTTTCATAGCTTAAGAAAACCTGAAGTTAAACCCAAACAATTTAAGGTTGCATAAATTAAAAGATTCATTGTATCTATATACTTAAATAATCAATGACTCAAAGTAATATTTACATATGTAAGTGTTCAAAGGTGTTGACTTTTACTTTTTAAAGTTTGTTTATTTATTTTGAGGGGCATGAGGACAGATTGAGAGGGACAGAGAGAATCCCAAGCAGGTTTTGTGCTGTTGGCACAGAGCCTGACATGGGGCTCAATCTCAGGAACCGTGAGATTATGACCTGAGCTGAAATCAAGAGTCAGACAATTAACCTGCTGAGCCACCCAGGTGCCCCAAAAGATGTTGACTTTTAAAATTACTTTGAGAAAAATATACCCTGGTGGATTAGCCAACTTCTTTTTTTTAATGTTTTTGAGACTGAGAGAGAGAGAGAGAGAGAGAGAGAGAGAGACAAAGTGCAAGCAGGGGAGGGGCAGAAAGAGAGAGGGAGACACAGAATCTGAAGCAGGCTCCAGACTCTGAGCTGTCAGCACAGAGCCCAGTGCAGGGCTCAAACTCATGAACTGTGAGATCGTGACCTGAGCTGAAGTTGGACGCTTAACCAACTGAGCCAACCAGGCACCAACTCTTATCATTTAATTTTAGCCAACTCTTATCATTTAATCACATGCTTACACTAACAACAGTGACAGTTTTCCCTAAATATGCACTGGATACATAAGTGAGTCTAGTTCATTACCTAAAGGATTTGAAAAAAGATTTTTCTAAACACTGATGATCATGGAGCTGATTGCTAAAGTGAGCATTCTTTTGACCTGAAGAAACTACTAGAAGAGTCATAAGGGAGATTTTTTTTTCTTTTGTGAAACGGGATGGCGTATGGAAACCAACAAACAAACACACAAACAAACAAGGAATATTATGATGCAGGGGGGAACACTGTGTATCCCAGATTGGGACATACTGAATTTAGTTGGAAGACCAAATTTTATGTGGAGGTTTGGCATAAACATTTATAAACTTAAGTTTAGGCTGTATGGTAATCTGAGAAAGGGACTAGATGTACCTAGGATTGGAAAAATGAATTCTCTTTGACTCATATTTTTAGTTTCGTGGAGAGTGTGAGGTTGAGTACTGACCATGGATTACAGAAACCTAAGAATTCATTCAGGAAACTAGATAAATGAAGAGGACAGACACAGACGTGTTGCAAATAGAAGATGATCTTTCACTTCCTTGGTCTCTGCAATGGTTGGTAGACACATCAGTTAAGGCACACAAAACGGGAGGTGCTAGCCAATCAAAGTATACTGTATACAAATGGCACACGAGAGGCAATTCCCTGGGCTGGACGGGGGTCAGAGGGGTGGGGGGTCAAGGTGATCACTTGGGACTACCAGATAGTGAGAGAGCATCCATTCAAATGATAGTCTCCAAATGCTCACTCCTCTTGGTCCTGCATCTGCTCCATGTGGCCTTCTGCTCCGTCACCCATATACCTAGGGCCCGTCATGGCTGCCCTCTCTGCCTCGTGTCTTCGCAATGAACTTCAACGATAAGTATGTATCCGGGGGCCTTGTACCTACTAGATCTTCTGACAGTACAGCACAGGGTAGTACTACACGGTGGTTAAGAACTTAGACCTTGGTTGGAAAACCTCCAAGAGCATGGAGGTTAAAGAACACCCTACTAAAGAATGAGTGGGTCAACCAGGCAATTAGAGAAGAAATTAAAAAATATATGGAAACAAACGAAAAGGAAAATACAACAATCCAAACGCTTTGGGACGCAGCGAAGGCAGTCCTGAGAGGAAAATACATTGCCATCCAGGCCTATCTCAAGAAACAAGAAAAATCCCCAATACAAAATCTAACAGCACACCTAAAGGAAATAGAAGCAGAACAGCAAAGGCAGCCTAAACCCAGCAGAAGAAGAGAAATAATAAAGATCAGAGCAGAAATAAACAATATAGAATCTAAAAAAAACTGTAGAGCAGATCAAAGAACTTAGACCTTGGCTCCGACTGCCCTGATGTGTATTCTAATAACTGGACTTACTAGCAGTATAACTTTGGTCAAGTTACCGACATTCTCTGTGCCTCAGTTTCCTCATCTGTACTTAGGGGATAATAATACTAGCCTACAGGGGGAGATTTTTCTGTTGTGAGGATTTAATGAATTCATACAGGGAAAGTACTTAGCATGGTACCTGATAAGCACTGATTGATTACTCATCGCCATTATCATGATGAGTAAAAGAAACTGCTAGCACATTGCCGGGATGTCTGTCAAGCAGATAAACCATACAATGGAACCAACATTTTGTCCAAAGCTGTGAATGGAAACAAGTAATCGTATTTGTAGGAGCTGACAAAGTGGGACAGGGGATTTAGGAGAATTATTATTCTGTAACCAAGGACCACACAACCCTACCTGAGCCAAGAAGGTGATAATGCTTTGGGCGGAAGACCAGAAAAAATAATAACCTGACTTTTGCAGTTACTGAGGATGATACTGCAAGGTTGGTAAAGGGCAGTGTGGACATCGACACGGAGGGAGGATGTGAATTCACAACGCAGAGGCCTGCAGATTCCCCTTCTGAACTCACGGCATGGAGTTCTCCGCAGAGGTGCTGTGGGGTTTGCCCCCCTTGATCAGATTTAGTGTGGGTGTGCGGGCGGGGAGGTAGGGATTCACACTTGCCTGAGATTCTATTCAACAGTTTATGTCGCTCCCTTGGGAAAGTGGTCTGAAGGGTAAATTTGCTAAAATCATTATAATCCATCATTTCAAAAGTCGAGCATCCCCTAAGTGGTCCTCTGAGAAGATGTCCTAACTATCCTCATTTTAGTGTGAAATCAGAGCACAGTACTACCCTTGATATACTAAAATTTAAAATGCTAAACAGACTAAGGTATGTCTTTTCCGGAACACCAGGGTTATAATGAATGTCGTTTGCTAGGTCGTGGAGCACAGATGAAAATCACGTAAGATGTAATTTTTGTCCTCCACAAGTAGAGGGGAGACAGGCATCACACGACAAGTGCTATTTGCCACACTTCCCTGTAATTTCCTTAATCAGATACGTCCTTACAGTGTTTCTCCACGTTTTGGGAACATGGCAAATGAGTGAATGCAGATTACTCTGCAAATCCCTGCAAGGTTCTCTGTTGCTGGGACTTCATCAATCTCTGCCTAGTAAATTCCGATAATGGGTCTTACGCCTTGAAGGTGTAGGAGAAAATGGAAATTTCGAAAGAGCAAAATGTGAAAAGAAATAAAGAAAAAGGTGTTGGCGCTTTCTGGGTTTGTGGACCACCAGACGCTCTGTGCTTTGGAGACTTGCACACCTTTACTCAGATCCAGCTCCCAGGAGAGCACTCCACAACTTACTACTGGAGATGTCTTGCTTAATGGGGAACCAAGTGACTCAATTCCAGATACTTTCTGTGGTTGTCCTTCCCCCGTGGAAAAGTCACACCTCTTGGCTTTACAAAGTGCTACTAGGGCAGGCCGTTCCTCTGAGCCCCCTTTCTGCCTGCAACAGCAGACCCTGTCCATCCCTCCCTGTTCCCATATCTCAGACTTCCAACTGCCAGCATCTGTATCTCTTCATCTGAGGGCTTGTTTTGGTGCCTGGAGACCACTCTGCCCACTCACAGGGGAGGTGACAGTGACAGAGAATTGACGCCCTCCGGAGAGCAAATCTCGACAGCGACAGATGAGACTAGGTCTTTAAATGCCACAGATCCCTCTCAGGTGTGGTCATTCTAAAGCCTGAACTCTACAGTGCCCCCCACCCCTGGTACAGTTAGCCACTCTTAGCTTTTCTGCTGTTGGTTCCCTTCTCTGTCTCATGGCCTCAGTGTTTAGTTAGGATCACCTCCCAAACAAACAACTGGCACCTGAATCCTCATCTCAGGTTCTGCTTCTGGCAAACCCAAAACTGAGACATTGGCCGTTGTCTCTAGCTCACTTCTTCTCCATTACACAGGCACAGGGACAAATGAAAGCTTCTGCCCAAGGACATTTCCAACCAGTATATAGAATGCCGGTCTCTTCTTTGCTAAGTTGCTGGAAAGGAAAGAACTGGACAAAGGACAGAAGAGATCTGCTTTCAGTACGAACGCTGCTCTCCCCCAGGGTCCCAATGGCTGCTCTATTTCACTGTTTATCTCTTGCTCCCAAATTCTCTGTCCGGTGGTACAGACTAGAGTCGGATGCTGGGCAGGAGGTGAGGGGGATTGAGTTTATAGGGTCTGTGCTGCACAGTCTGTGAACTCTGAGCGAATAAATCACTTTCGGTTATTGGTGGCTCTAAAATGTGGAATGCTCAGTGTTCTTTCGTTTAAGCCGTGGGTCCTGGTGCAAAATCTGGGGCAACAGAGAGTCCCACATAACATCCTGTTGCAGATGAGTATTTAAAACACAGATTTTTACTACTGACCAGATACACAAAGCCTAAACTTTGGTATCTTTATTGCTAGAAAAGTCCAACAACGGTCTCAAATTATTACTTTTGAAGTGCCATTTAAAAGCCAAGCACACATATTTTGAAGGAAATTGTGACTAAAAAAAGAGCAATCTTGGCTAGAAAGAGTAATGTGAAAAACATAAACAAAAATTGCTTCGCTTCTTTCAGAGTGAATTTCAGGTTCAATTGGAAAGGTGAAGCCTATAAAATAGGATTAAAATGATGAGGCTTTACTTGCAGATATGACTCAACTGGCGTAGGTCAAAATATGTAAGCCAAGTTGAAAGAAATGCCAGGATCAAAATACACTATCAAACAACACCTCTGAATGTGCCTGAATGTTCTCCATCAACAACAGCAGGCACACAGACGGTCTTTTACTGCACAGGACAAAAAAAAAAAAAAAAAAAACTCACAATAAAAAATGAAGCATGAGAGCTACGAAAAGAGAATGAATTGTGGGAAACGGGTCCTTTGAGGCAACCATTTCATTTACATGTGATAACATTAGAGGGTTACAGTCTTTCTTCCCTGAGAATGTTCTTTGATGAGCATTACCAGTAAGGATGAGAGATGCTGACAGAGCAGTGGGCACGGCGTCCCTCTCGGTGTGTGACAAGACAGAGGAAGGCCACATTCTCCCGACCTCTCAGAAAGGTGATGGAGGAAGTTATTTCCACCATCCGCAGCCTCAACACCCTGCGCTGTGTCACCTCATGGCCAGCTGTCCGGGCTCATCTCCTCAGCGAATAACTGAAGGCAGCTTGCCAAGCAGTGAAAAAACCACCGTCATCTGTGTGCACAGTTGTGTGGGAATCTGGGTTCTCAAGAGCCAGTGTGGCACCAGGAGGGAGGAGAAGGACAGCTGGGGTGGGGTGACAGCGTCTGAAGGGTCAGTGCTTTCAACCCAGTATGATTCTCCAGTCCTAACAGACTCAGTGCTACAGTACTTGGCATCTGGCGAAAATAAGACTAGAATTATATCATTTTAGTTTCTTGATAATTAGCTAAAGCTCCTTTCATTTCATAAGGCAGAGCTATGCTGCGGGATAGAACACCATATTCTCCTGAATATTTAAGAGAAAAGCTGAGCCATAAAAGGACTTTCATACTTGAGACCGATCCCTTCAGGCTATGCCTCCAATGCCCCCAAGGTACGTCTTCAATCACCTGTGCCCAGGTAGACATTGAGATTTCACTTCCTGTTATATAATACATGTTCATTGTAACTACTTTTTCAAAGGCAGTAGAAATAATATAATTCCTATAGATAACTACTGTTAACATTTAAAAATTTTTCTTCCCAGTTTTTTTTTCTATGTTATAAATACAGTTCTATATACTGATGCTAAATACACACACAGAGTTCCAGCTCATTTAATATGCCATTTGGCCAATGTATTACATCATTAGGTAGCTTTCAAAAATGTGATTTTATTGACTATGAGACATTTCATTGTGGATAGGATATTTGATTAAATTGTCTTGAGTTGTGGGAACTTGGTGGTTGCTGCCTCCAGTTTCTGTGTGGGGTGGCAGCAATTACAGTTACCTTCTGCCCCCCCGCCCCCCCCCCACACACACACACCACTTCTCACTCTTCTCCTGAGGAAGAGGGTTTCCCCAGCCCCTCTCTGCCCCCTTCTCTTTGGCCTCTGGCTGCCAGGAAACAGCTAGGTTTTACAGGGGCAAGCTCCCATGTGCCCAGAACTGTCTTTCCTGGGGAGGCAAGTCAATCTAATTTCAAGATTCAGTATTAGAAAGCTGTGCACCTAAGCTACATTCTCCATCAGCAGGAGACAAGGACATGTTTGATTCTCCACCTGCCTTTTCCGTTGCATTGTAATGCAATTGATTTGGAACTCAAGAGAGGTGAAGAAAAGTATAATTTACTGAGCCTTCCCAAACCACAGCCAAACTGTTTCTAAATTTTCCCTATTCCAAGCAATGCTGGGATGAATATCTTTTTAGAGGAATCTTTCACTATGTCTTGGGTTATTATTTTCTAAGAAACTCCTTGACTGGTAATTACTTAGTTTTAAGATATTTACTTTGAAGACCTGTAAACATACCGACAATTTATCATACTGCTCTGGAAACATGCTACCATGTTGTAAACACACAGATGTATTGTGAATGCTCCCCATTGGGAGGAAGATCTTGAAGATGTAAGAAAGAAGGGGAAATACTTGGTGGAAGGTCTTCCTTGGCTGAGGGAAGAGACCCTTACTCTGATACGTATAAGGAAGCATTGATGCACGCTGACTTTGTGGAACTAGAGGAACTAGTGAAAATTTGGAAGAGTTCACACCTGAGAAAATGAAGCATACGTATTTTAATCACATAAATGTATATGCATTTAAAATATCATATTTGAAAGTAGAAAATAAAAACTACATTTTGCATTGGCGGCTAGTACGTCCTATAACCAGGTGCTACAGGATGGACATTAAAATAATGAAGGTTATCAGGAATGGTTCAGCAGGAATTAAGAAAATAGTGCATCAAATGCACGTATCGCAAAGTATATTTTATATGCTCTAGCAACAACTTACAACTGGAAAAAACATCCAACTTGGACTTTACTAATTAAATGACTAAGTTTACTAAGTAACCTTACTTAGCAAATGATTCAATCATGTAATAGCTCCTGCTAAGAACTTTCTTTAAAATGTTTCTATCAGTATTGTGGGAAGTTATTTCCCCCTTAGTTTTGAATTACATCTATTCACGTGAAACAAGGTAACTATCACTATTTCAACATATACAGTAATGAGAACCTATCCTCAGGTTTATAGCTTTCAAGTTTACTCCGTCTACGAAAGAACTATATGCTCTGAATTTGAAAACTCCTTACTGTTTAACACTACAAAATAAAATAGCAACTGCTTGAATGACCTCATGAGAAGGACTGATAACAAAGAAGATACATGCTATAAAAATCTTTTTATGAATATTGATAAGAAAATTACCTACTAATGTGTTGCAGATTTCATTTGCACTATAGCTCATCTCATGTGAAGAGCTGTAGCAACATTGAACATACATCATCAACTCTCACAGAGTTTTTCCTATACACATTTGGCCCCCAAATCATAGCAGGTTACTGGATATAAGCAGAGTCTATGCCAGAAACCCACTTTTCATATGGCCTGGGGAGCTTTAGAGAACAGTCTCAAAAAATCTATGGGAAAGGCAGCCACAATACAGAACAGGACATTCCTTTGAATGTAAAATTCTCTTAACCTGACAGCTTACTCTAAGAAAAGCCAAAGAAGTACCATGTTTTCCTGAGAAGTGTTCATTTGGGTTTACTTAATTAATGACAAAATATTAAAATTAAAATATTAATTTTATTTTATTGTGTGCATTTTCCCCCATCACTTTCAGTACAATATTTTATTTGGGAGTTAATGCCATATTATTTAGAAGCTTCTGGCTCCCGGGAAAATTACATAAGTAGCTTTCGATGCCAAAATTTAAATGGATTGCTCTGGAACATTGATAGTTTTTACTAAAAGAAGTGGAACCTAGTACAAGGAATAAGTTAGGCGAGGCCTGACTCTTCCATCTTGAGCTGAATCAGGCCAGTGCCACTAAGGAAGAAATGAAGTGGGATTTCCAAAATTTCCCCAGTTAGACACAAGCTCTCCCTGACACACTGGTGTGGCAAAGACTGTTTATAACTTCCTCAGCATCCATTCTCTTCTCCCTCCTCAAGGATGGATATGAACCCGAGTTGTTCCAAATGAGACCTACGTGGAAGTGTTGTGCACATTCTCAGAGTCTCCTTAAAGAATGGTGTAACTCTTCCAATCCATGAGCAGGGAATGTCTTTCCATTTCTTTATATCTTCTTCAATTACCTTCATAAGCTTTCTATAGTTTTCAGCATACAGATCTTGTACATCTTTGGTTAGATTTATTCCTAGGTATTTTATGCTTCTTGGTGCAATTGTGAATGGGATCAGTTTCTTTATTTGTCTTTCTGTTGCTTCATTATTAGTGTATAAGAATGCAACTGATTTCTGTACATTGATTTTGTATCCAGCAACTTTGTTAAATTCATGTATTAGTTCTAGCAGACTTCTGGTGGAGTCTATCGGATTTTCCATGTATAATATCATGTCATCTGCAAAAAGCGAAAGCTTGACTTCATCTTTGCCAATTTGGATGCCTTTGATTTCCTTTTGTTGTCTGATTGCTGATGCTAGAACTTCCAACACTACGTTAAACAACAGCGGTGAGAGTGGGCATCCCTGTCGTGTTCCTGATCTCAGGGAAAAAGCTCTCAGTTTTTCCCCATTGAGGATGATGTTAGCTGTGGGCTTTTCATAAATGGCTTTTATGAGAATAAATATTGTCAAAATGTCAATACTACCCAAAGCTATCTACACATTCAATGCAATCCCAATCAAAATTGCACCAGCATTCTTCTCGAACCTAGAACAAGCAATTCTAAAATTCATATGGAAACACAAAAGGCCCCGAATAGCCAAAGTAATTTTGAAGAAGAAGACCAAAGCAGGAGGCATCACAATCCCAGACTTTAGCCTCTACTACAAAGCTGTAATCATCAAGACAGCATGGTAATGGCACAAAAACAGACACATAGACCAATGGAATAGAATAGAAACCCCAAAACTAGACCCACAAACGTATGGCCAACTCATCTTTGACAAAGCAGGAAAGAACATCCAATGGAAAAAAGACAGTATCTTTAACAAATAGTGCTGGGAGAACTGGACAGCAACATGCAGAAGGTTGAAACTAGACCACTTTCTCACACCATTCACAAAAATAAACTCAAAATGGATAAAGGACCTGAATGTGAGACAGGAAACCATCAAAACCCTAGAGGAGAAAGCAGGAAAAGACCTCTCTGACCTCAGCCGTAGCAATCTCTTACTCGACACATACCCAAAGGCAAGGGAATTAAAAGCAAAAATGAATTACTGGGACCTTGTGAAGATAAAAAGCTTCTGCACAGCAAAGGAAACAACCAACAAAACTAAAAGGCAACCAACGGAATGGGAAAAGATATTTGCAAATGACATATCGGACAAAGGGCTAGTATCCAAAATCTATAAAGAGCTCACCAAACTCCACACCCGAAAAACAAATAACCCAGTGAAGAAATGGGCAGAAAACATGAATAGACACTTCTCTAAAGAAGACATCCGGATGGCCAACAGGCACATGAAAAGATGCTCAATGTCGCTCCTCATCAGGGAAATACAAATCAAAACCACACTCAGATATCACCTCACGCCAGTCAGAGTGGCCAAAATGAACAAATCAGGAGACTATAGATGCTGGCGAGGATGTGGAGAAACGGGAACCCTCTTGCACTCTTGGTGGGAATGCAAACTGGTGCGGCCACTCTGGAAAACAGTGTGGAGGTTCCTCAGAAAATTAAAAATAGACCTACCCTATGACCCAGCAATAGCACTGCTAGGAATTTACCCAAGGGATACAGGAATGCTGATGCATAGGGGCACTTGTACCCCAATGTTTATAGCAGCACTCTTAACAATAGCCAAATTGTGGAAAGAGCCTAAATGTCCATCAACTGATGAATGGATAAAGAAATTGTGGTTTATATACACAATGGAGTACTACGTGGCAATGAGAAAGAATGAAATATGGCCCTTTGTAGCAACGTGGATGGAACTGGAGAGTGTGATGCTAAGTGAAATGAGCCATACAGAGAAAGACAGATACCATATGGTTTCACTCTTATGTGGATCCTGAGAAACTTAACAGAAACCCATCGGGGAGGGGAAGGAAAAAAAAAAAAAAAGAGGTTAGAGTGGGAGAGAGCCAAAGCATAAGAGACTGTTAAAAGCTGAGAACAAACTGAGGGTTGATGGGGGGTGGGAGGGAGGGGTGGGTGGGTGATGGGTATTGAGGAGGGCACCTTTTGGGATGAGCACTGGGTGTTGTATGGAAACCAATTTGACAATAAATTTCATATATTGGAAAGAAAATAAAGATTAAAAAATGTAAAAAGAAAAAAAAAAAAGAATGGTGTAACTCTCTTTGCTCTGTCCTTCCTGGAGTCTGGAGTAAGCCCCTGGTATCTTAGTAAGCACTCCAGCATCCATCTTGGACCACTGAGGTGCCCTGAAGATGACAGAACAGAGAGCCAAAGGAAAGACTCCAGATCCCAGAAGACATCACAGACTTGCCATACTAGAATTTTCTACTTAAAACAATTCGAGAGAGAAATAAATGTTTATTGTGTTTAAGCTAGTGGCACTGGAGATTTTTCAATTACATCCAGCTAAACCTACTCCTAGCTAATTCACTGGTTAAAAAAGGAAGCTCAGAAGATAAATTAGAAGGGACTAGGCCATTTCAGGCTCTGCCAAGGATTAGTCTATGTTAGACCATGGAAGAGCAATCAAGGACCATGAAATGAAATTCCCTGTGCCAGGTCTCTGATGAATTGAGACAGATCACACCCAGAATTGCTACATACTACAATTTGTTAAAGGGAGGCCAAAAAGTCAGATTTTTTACAAAATGCTATTTTCTGATTTTAAAATCTCTGCTAAAGTTAGAAAATGTATTGTATGTATACTATATAGAGAGAGAAATGGATATTTAAACACACACAAACATGAACATATACACATATCTCCAACTGAAATGCACCCGCAGAATGAAAAGGCCTGAAAGCCATGGTTTATGTCTTCTGGGTTAACATGTTTGGCTTTATATCTTATGTAACACTTCAGCTTCAGAAATGGAATCTTCCACTTCTCCCTAGCTTTTGATATAACTCAGGACATGGCAGTAACACAGTAAAATGTGGGAAATGGCAGGGGACACAAGGAAAAAGACAAGATGACAAGTCAGAAGGCTGGATTGACTCTGTCTGTGGCGTTTACTTAGCTTTGTGATTAGCATTTAGTTACCTGACTCCTAGAATCTGATGCTGTTCCTGTAAATCTGTAAAACTGACTGTAAAATCGTAATATGAAAGCACTTTGTAAATTATAAATCACTTTACAAATTAAAGGTATAATTGGTCAAGAATGATGCATTTAATAATTTCATGGCCACTATTTTTTTTTTTATTTTTTAAGGTTTAATTATTTTTGAGAGAGAGAGCGTGTGCATGCACAAATTGGGGCAGGGGGAACAGAGGATCGGAAGTGGGCTCCATACTGTCAGCGCAGAGCCTGATGCAGGGTTCCAACTCACCAACCCTCAGATCATGATCTCAACGGAAGTCGGACACTTTAGCAACTGAGCCACTCAGGCGCCCCCATGGCCACTATTAAGAGAGATCGTCTCTTAGCACGTTTGTACCAGGAGGACATGGCAGGGAGTAGGGGGTGGGAGGGACTTTCCTATCCTTTGACCACAGAAGTGAAGTAGGACAGAACAGTCTAACCTCTCTCTGTGTCTAGGCATCCAAGCCTTTGACCAAGAGTTCTCAAGATGCATTTCAGCCAAGCATAATGTAATACTGGCAGCCAATAATGGTAAGTGTCTTTAACAGAAGCAGGAGGTGTACATTCTTATTGCATACCTATAATAATAATACAGTGTCCTGTATGCTGGGAAAAGCAAAAGGATAAATAAAATATATGCAAGTGGGGAATTAAGAACTTTGGATGCAATCGTTATTTGAGAATTATTTGCTCTCTCTCTTCAAATGAACAATTCTGGAACCATCTTTGCCTGGGAAATATACATGAGGTCTGGATCTATTTTATGCACTGAGGACTCATTCCATTCTTTCTTTCTTTCTTTCTTTCTTTCTTTCTTTCTTTCTTTCTTTCTTTCTTTCATGCTGCTAAAGTTCCTATAGAAGACCAAGGCAATAGGGGAACTGTTGAAAAGTTTAAGTAGCACAAAAAAGAGAACATTTCCAGAAGTACATTTAGAAATAGATCTTCTCAGGATCGAAAAAGAACTTAGCTTTTGCATCAGTGAGCAACTCTTAACATCTAAATCATGCTCTCAGTTTGGAACAGCTGAATCTACTGCAGATTGTATGGCTGCCCCCGCATTTTCCCAAAGGAAAGGAAAATTCAAACCTTCCTTATTCCTTTAGCAGTTGGGCCACCAGAAAGACTGCTGGAAAATGCCCAATGGCTATTATCAGCTTATTGTCTGAAAACAAAATGGCCCTAATTTTATTCATCAGGGTTTTAATCTAGGGCCATCTCACACATCTCCAGATCTTATTAGAAAACTTAAAAGCAGATTCTTTCTTCCCATGAGGCTGACAAAGCAGATTCGTGTCCTGGTAACAGTGTGAATGTGTACTACTGTGGACATATAGCAATGATGCTCTTTGCCTACAGCCAGGAAGGGCTGCCCCCATCCATTCCCAGTTTTCTGGCCATCTCAAGCTGGAATTTTTGGTGAGACAGCACATTCCCCACCAAAGGATCCTATTTCTGGAACTCTGAAACAATGGGGAAAGCAGAAATTTTTTTCAAAGGAAGCTTCATGCTATTTGTTTAAGAGATACTTAGCAGGGCACCTGGGTGGCTCAGTCGGTTAAGCAGCCGACTTCGGCTCAGGTCATGATCTCGCGGTCCGTGAGTTCGAGCCCCGCGTCGGGCTCTGTGCTGACCGCTCAGAGCCTGGAGCCTGTTTCGGATTCTGTGTCTCCCTCTCTCTGACCCTCCCCTGTTCATGCTCTGTCTCTCCCTGTCTCAAAAATAAATAAAAAAAAAAAAGTTAAAAAAAAATTAAAAAAAGAGATACTTAGCAAAAGTGAAGTAGGAATGAGGAGATTTTATTATGACTTGAAATGCTGAAGAGGTGGAGAGCTTTGCATTCATAGTGGGGTTGATCCAAAATATCCAGTTTAGGAAAGGCAATTTATAAGAAGTACCTGGTGGGGAGAAAAACTAAAACGAAAAGTCATGAAATTGTCACTCCTTGAAAAGGAAAATCTGAAGAGATTTCTGTTTATTTTGTAAAAGGTTTTCACATAATTAAGTTCAAGGTGCTAAATTTTACCCCCATTCTCTTGGTTGTGCTTCTGGAAGGATCTGTGCTAAGTAGATTTCACTGCTTTAGTCCTGTACTCTTTGATGAGTGCCGGGAGATGGTGTCTAAAAAGAAAAGGTCTACGTTGCGGTTTACTCTTCGAAATAAAGTGTGATAAGGGTCCACACATATACTTTCCATTAAGCTGTCCAATTCTGATACCAAATAAAAAATGAAGCCCACTGTTATCTTTCTGTTTAGTCGAAAAGTCATATGTGCTGAAATATAACAGCAAATTTTGCGTTGGCAGAAGAGATTCCGTATCTTGAGATTTTTACAGAAGAGGAGTAAGGTGTATGCATTGTGAGGGGTAGCTGTGTGCTTACAGGCACATCCTATATCTACGTTTATGTGTCTGTGTATTTGTCTGCCTGTGTTTGTGTCTGTGTATCATTGTGTGGACATTCAGTTACAAGTGGAAACGTTTGAAAAACTAATTTTTCTGGGGAAAGTAATTAATAACCTCAGAACTGCCCCTATGATTTTCAATTTCCCAGATCATAAACACAATCAGTTCCAGTAATACCATTGTGCACACACATGGGAATCTGATGAACTGTCTCATTTCCATGATGAAATGTATTAAGTTTCATATCCAAATCCAAACGACAGAGCTAACCATTTTCAAACTAATTCCCCAATGAGATATGCCTCCCTGATCCCCGTGTAATGAATCCATATTCAAACCTCTACTAATGTCATTTTCAAACATCAGTCACCTTCTAATCAATTTTCTCCAGACGGCATACTTTAATTACACCTAAGAATGCTCATCGGGGATGTGGAAAGGTTACAGTAAAGACATGTAAGTCTCCAGGTTAGACAGGGACGGAGTCCAGCTGACCCTCTCCTGTACCTTCTCATAACCCAATCAAAATGAGAAAAGAAAAATAAAATCAAGGGGAAGTTGAGTTAACAAAAACTTTTGAAAAGTCTCTGCTTGTTAATTACAAATGGATCTAGGCTGAATTAAGGCACTGGGAACCTTGTTGGCAAGTTCATTTTCCAAGACAGGATGTAGTATTTGGAAGGAGAAAGCTGAAGACAGAGTAGGTCTGGAGGCAAGCAGTGTGTACTCGATTCATTACCCATATAACTGCTTTGGATCAACGTACTCAGGGGCCCCAAGCCAACCTGGCCAAGCTAAACAGAGGAACGGGTATATGGCAAGTTTTTCCCTGATGCAGCAGGGTTCTTCTCTGATGGCGTGGGTGGTGACATCAGGAATAAGGCCAGCCTTAGGACCTCATGAGTACTTGGAGTGGAGGCCAACAGAGGACTGGATCTGCAAAACTGAACCCTGACTGGTGAAACAACTTCAATAAAAAGAGAGCATCTTTAAGGAGTTATTTCATCTCTTAGAGGCAAAAGCTTTTGAAACATCACAGGAAATGAAAAAAGCACAAATAAAAAGAAAAATAAGTTCAGTGACAGATTTAGAAGGCAAGTGAAACACTGAGAAAAACTATTTGCCTCATACTTAGCAGCAGGAGGGTTAATACCATTATGATGCAAAGAGCATTTGCAAATCGATAAGAACCATCCTCAAATAAAAAATAGGTAACAGTCCCAAAATATTTTAATGGATATTCAAAAAAGAAGAACTATATACGGCAAATCATATATGAACAAAGTGTTGGCTGCATCCCAGGTACCAACCCAGATAACTGCACATAGCTGTGTAATTTGGTACCGATTTTCTGCAGGGAAACTTGGCACATGTACCAAAGGCCTTAAAAGATGGGCACACTTGGGACACCGGAACAGTTTAGTCGGTTAGGTGTCCAACTCTTGATTTCGGTTCAGATCACGATCTCACAGTTTGTGAGTTCTAGCCCCACGCTGGGCTCTGTGCTAAGAGTGGAGCCTGGTTGAGATTCTCTCTCTCCCTTTCTCTCTGCCCCTCACCCTGCTCATGCACTCATGCTCTGTCAAAAAATAAGTAAACTTTAAAAAAATGAGCAAAAATTTAGTAACACAGTGTTCTTTTTAACAGCCTAAATATATAATAATAGGTATTTATGTGGTAAAAACAAAGGCATGTTCTACAGTGGAATACTAAGCAACAATGAAAATGATACAGTATAATTCTTTTTTTATTTTTATTTTTTAATGTTTATATATTTTTGAGAGAGAGAGAGAGAGACAGTGTGAGCAGGGAAAGGGCAGAGAGAGAGGGAGACACAGAATCCGAAGCAGGCTCCAGGCTCTGAGCTGTCAGCACA
>NC_064807.1:69037763-69310489 GCF_023721935.1 Panthera uncia
AGAATCCGAAGCAGGCTCCAGGCTCTGAGCTGTCAGCACAGAGCCTGACGAGGGGCTTGAACTCACAAACTGGGAGATCGTGACCTGAGCTGAAGTCAGATGCTTAACCGACTGAGCCACCTGTGTGCCCCAAAAGTATATTTCTTTTTATGGAAAGAAAACTGAAAATATGGTGGAACAGAATGTCAAGTTACAAAAGAGAACATACAACATGATCTTTTGGGGGCAAACACTGTTTATACATGCACAAAATCATCCCTGTTACCTAGATAACTGCAAAGCCAAGAAGGCTGTGTGTCATAATATTACAATGTATTTACAGAAAGTTTGTCTGATTATTTTATTTTCTGGTTATAATAACTATTTATCATCAGTAAATAAAATATATTTAAAAAGAAAAAAATGAATCAAAGAAATTTCGACAAGAATCCAGATACAGAAGATATATTCAGAAAACCAATAACGTTTCTGTACATCAAGAATAATTCTTTAAAATTTAATTTGACAAGGTGTTATTCATGGTAGCAATATTGAATAGAATATATTTAGATCTAAATTTGGAACTAGATGTAGGACTTATTAGAAATCTACAACTTTACTGAACAATACAAGAAGAACTGGTTATGTATGGACATACCATATTTTTGACTTGGAGGGACTATTATTATAAAATATAAGTAATTCACAACTTAGTTCAGTATTTTTCCATATTGATTAGCACCACACTCTAACCAACTGAGCTAACCGGCCACCTAGTATCTTTCCATATTGAAATGAAAATCCTGGGTGCTTTCATTTGAAATATGTGAAAATGAATTAAAAATTCATATTAAGTAATAAATACATAAAAATTGATTTTAGAAGCATAAGAAAGAGGGAGAATTTGCACTACCATATATTTATATTGTAAAGTTATAATAATTAAATCACCTTTGCAAATTTAAAAGTGATAAATATATAGTAAAAATTAATAGAAAGCCAGGAGAAGATAAATACCCATAAGATTTAATATATGATAAAAGTGATGTTCAATTAAACTTGAAAAGGATGGATGACTTTTAAGCAAATCATTTGAGGACAACTTGTTAACTATTTACTAAAAAATAAAATTAGACATCTTTGTCATGCCATACACTAAAATAAGGTCCAGATGGATTAAACTGTTAAATGGAAAACCATGTCTCCAACTTGGGAAATGAAAAGACCATTCTAAGAGTATAAGCAAATACAGGATCTTAGGGACAATGTTTGATAGATTTGAATTATATAAAAAGTTAAATCATCCATCTAATGACATTGCAATAAAGACAAGTAAAAGGCAGTGAACATTTGCAGCATATACAAAAAAGAGTCACCACTCTTACTATATAAAGAGCTGTTATAAATCATTAAAACCACACACATACACACACACAACCAAACGTGTACTGTCATTGCAAAATGGGCAAAAATTATGACCAGGTAATTATCAAAGGAAAAACACAAATGCCCAGTACATACTGGAAAATGTTCATCCTCAATAAAACTTTTTTAGTTTCTGAATTTGCTGAAATGATACCTCTATTCACCTGTGAAATTGGCAAAGATATTTAAAAAGTTAGAGAGGGAGGGAGCCAAGCCATAAAAGACTCTTAAAAACTGAGAACAATCTGAGGGTTGATGGGGGGTGGGAGGGAGGGAAGGGTGGTTGATGGGTATTGAGGAGGGCACCTGTTGGGATGAGCACTGGGTGTTGTATGGAAACCAATTTGACAATAAATTGTATATTAAAAAAAATAAAATAATAGTACATGTTATTGGTGACCATGTGGCAAACTAACTGCTGTGATACTCTGCTGGTGGGAATGTAAATTGAGACAACCCTCCAAGGGAGAATCGGACAATACGTATCAAGAAGTTTACAAATGTTCAAGTTCTTTAATTCAGGAACTTCTATAGAAACGCTTCCTAAAGTAGTTAAAAGGGTGCACAAATAGTTGTGTCTACCATAACTTAGTTGATAAAAACCTTAAGTGTCCAATAATAGGTGACAGGTAAATTATGGTGTATGTATTCAATGGAATATTATACACCTAATGTTGATATTTAATACCTGTATTAGATATGTAATATACTAAAGTAGATCATTTTGATAGAACATGAAAAATGCAGGCTACAAAACAGCAAGGCATCAATTGGGTGAAAAGTGTGCACAAATGTGCATACTGGGCAACTGTCCAACAACACGTAAACAGTGGTTTTGTAAGGGTGACGGCGTTACAGTTTTTCTCCCCCCTTTTCCTCCTTTCTGTTTCATTCATTCCACAAACACTGGCTTGCTATTATGTGTCAGGCATGTCAATATGTTCCAAATTTTCTTCAACTGAATATGTATCACTTGGTAATCAGAAAAAGTTAAATGGTGTAAAACCCCATCATCTAAAATGGACTTCCTCTTGCAGATGCTAAAAATTCTGTAAAGGTCTCAGAGTAAAAATAGGAAAGGCACGCAAGGGTAGCAAAAGCATAAAATAACATGAAAAGGAATTGAGAAACTATTCCGTTTATGCTACGTCTTACCTTCAGAGACACTTCATAAAACACACTCACCTGTTCAGCTCGGATACGGTCTGTCCTTACAAGTGTGAATGCGAACCGCATCTTAAGGATCCCTTCCTAAGAAGGCCCTCAAAGAAGACCACTCCCTCAAAGAAGACCACTCCGTGCCATCACGCTGAGGGGTTAAAATCCATGACCCCCGAGGACTCCCACCTCTCCCCCCCCCACCCCCCAACAATGGGAGGCTAGGTATGACTCTGATTTTGTGCAGGGGAACTTGACCTGGGGAGGCTGTGGCTCGCCCGAGGCTGAACCCCGGGTTGGAGGGGAGCGGGCAGCAAAGGGTGGGCAGGGCCGGGGGCGAGGGCCGGAGCCGGGAGGGCGGGCGCCTTACCGCGGCTTGCTGGAAGGCGCCCTTGGTGTAGGTGCCGCCGCCACGGTAGGTGATGGCCGGGATCTCGCGGCTGAGCAGCGCGCACTTGTGCTGGTGCGCGCGGCGGTGGGAGATGTAATCGACGCGCGGCACCACGTTGTTCTTGGACGAGAAGGTCACGATGGCCACGCGCGTGGCCGTGGGCACCACGGGGAAGTCGGAAAGCAGCTTGCGGACGAACTTGAGCTCGCTGAGGAAGTTGGCTTGGCCCACGCTGGACGACTCGTCCACCAGGAAGACGAGCTCCAGGCGCTCGCTGAGCTCCCGCAGCCGCCGCACGCGCCGCCGGAACGCCTGGCCCAGCCGCTCCACTTTGCTCTCGGCCGCGTCCTCGCCGGGCGCGGGCGGCGCGGGCAGCAGCCCCGGGGCCCCGGGCGCGGCCTCGGGGAAGAGGCGGAAGCTGAAATTGCGCGACGGGGACATCTGCTGAAAGGTCGCCCAGCCCGAGACGAACGCCAGACCCCAGCAACAAAAGGCCAGGCGCGGCCACATTGCGCTGGAGACGGAGCGGCCGGCCCGGAGCGCGGGCGTCGGCCCCGGCGCGGAGAGACGCTCGGCCGCCCGGCTCGCGGAGGGGCGTGCGCGGCGCGGGCGCGGGGCGGCGGCCGGAGCCTCGGCGCCCCCTGATCCCAGCCGGGGGACTACGGGTGGGCTCCGGCGCCTCGGGGGCTCGCAGGGAACGGCGCGCGCTCTCTACCCGTCGCGCTCTCGCCCTTTTTCTTCCCCCTCTCCTCCTTCCTCTCTCCCCGAAGCCTATAAAATGTTTGAAGGAAAGGGGGCAGTCAAGAAAAATCTCCCGCGTCCCTCCTTCTCCCTCTCTTCCTCCTCTGTCTTTCCCGCTCCCCTCTCCTCTCTCCTTCCTCTATCTCTGCCTCTATCTCTCTCCTCCCCCTCTCATTCTCCTCCCGGGATCCAGCCAAAGTCTCGGAGATTCCATGACACCAGAACCCCGCGTCTGTCAGGCTGTCAACATTCCCGCAGCAAGCGCACCAGCGCCGAAGCCCTGATTGATCCCATATGTCTGGCAGGAGCTGCAGAGGAATTCACTGGAGATGGATCCAGATACCGAGAGTGCCACAGTAATTGGAAACACTTTGTAGAGGAAAACACACACGGACCGGCCAGAGAGTTGAAAGCATCCTTTGAAAACTGCTTGCTCACCTTTTGTGTGTCTCTTTCCCACCCGCCCCTCTCCGGTGCCCCCAAACCCTCACCAAATACATGTGTGACTTTCCTGGTGGGGATTTCTGATCAGTTGCTGTGTGTGCGCGTACAGACTCTTGAGGTCCCCTCAGACCACGCTGTATCAGGGACTGCATCGACCCCCACGCACCTCAGGGAGATGATTTGTCCCGCTGCTTCATCCGTGCATTTATTTATTCATTCATCTGTTCATTCATTCAACAAGTACCTTTGAGCACCTATTATGGGGCCAGGACACCAGGAAGATAATGAGGAACAAAAAATTGGTGTGGATCTTTGCCCCAGGGAACTTAAAGGGTAACAAGTGAGGTGACCATAGCCAGATGTTCCACAAACAACATCTATAGTTACAGTCCTCCATGCTAAGTGCTGTGGAGGAGATCTTAAGTAGACAGACTCGACCTTGAAGAGGTCAGGAAAACCTCTGAGAACATTTATGCTGAAATCTGAAGAATGAGTAGGGGTCCTTTTCCCCCAGTCCCCTTTCCTGTGCTTGTGGTCCGTTTCAACAAGCAGGACCCAAAGAGGTCTACTCCCTTGACTTTGAGCGGTAGTCAGCACACAGCTACTGTGAAACATAGTTGCTACCTGGGTGTGGTTTTTCCAAAGCAATATCCCCAAAGTAAAAGCACACTTTGCATTGGAGAGAGAGAGAGAGAGAGAGACCTTCATTAAACTATCCCAGCTAGGAGCCGGGAGCCTTGTGGAGAAAGTCCCGGCAGTTACATAAACCACCTGAACCAAGTTACCGCCAATTCTTGGCATCAGCTGCATCTATTTCATGCTAGAATTCAATGATCTTAAAGTTTCCTCGCTCTCTAATATCAGGTGATTTAATTCCATCTATAATTATTGAAATTCCTTCAATGAGAGATATCACAGGGCATTGGCTGAATTGTTAGGGTTCTGGAATCAGTTTGCCGGGGATGAAATCTTGGCTCTGCCATTCACTAATGTATCACCTTGACATCAGTTTGCTTATCTGTAAAATGGGGCAACAAAAACAGTCTGTTAGGGTGACTATAGGGACTTAATCATAAACACCTAGAGTTCTTAGGACAGTGCTTAGAATATAGTGTGTACTCTATAATTGCTGATTCTGTCATTGCCATCTTTCATCATGAAGGTTCTTCAAATTCTGATTTTTCTAACAATATTTATTGACCATCTATCATGCACCAGGATGTTAGATACTGAGGTTTTAAAGCTGAATAAGACCCAGTTCCATCCAGTCCTCCAGAAGTTCAGAGGATATCAGAAGAGAATGTAATTTGCAAGCAGTTACAGAGCAGTAAGATGACTGCAGGAATGGAGAAGGGGTAGCAGGAAGGAGAAAGGTCTGAATCCTCCTGGGGGGTGAGCAAGACCTCATGTGAGCTGAGACTTTAAAAAAAGGGAGAGTTTTTCCAAATTGTATCTCCTCTGTGTTATTTCAAACACATCATTAAGAGCTAACATTTCAGGACTTGTATGTGTCAGACTCCATGGCAACTACTATGTGTACTAGCCCATGTGTTCTTCACAAAAATCCAGGGAGGTAGACAATTGCTCTAGGATTATTTGGTTGCAAACAATAGGCACCCCCTTCTCCTCATTTAAACAAAAAGGGATTTCTTGGCTCACACAGGAAAGGGTAGGGGGCGGAGCTGTTCTCAAAAAGGCTTTGGAAGGAAATCACAAACTACTTAGATCTTCCATTTTTCTCTCCTTCTGCTTCTCTTTGCATGTTACATTTAGTCTCTATCTTCAGATTTGTGATCTGAGAAGGAAAGACTCTTCTTCTCAAGTTTAACTTTAAAAAGTTATCAACACAACCACCACCATCACCTTAAGGAAGGTCTCCACTAGAGCAGGCATGGGTTATATGCCAATCCCTTAACCCACTCTGTGATCAAGGGGATGGGCCAAGCAGAATCACCATACTTATCTCAGATTTCCCATCTACCCACTTGATATTGACCTTTCTGTCACATGCAGCTGAACTGGATCCTGACTGATAAACCCAAACCTGTAGCCAAGGGCTGTCTTTCAAAACAGGCTTTGCTTTACATGAGTGCTGTGGCAGAAAAAAGGAGAACATAATGAATCGTTCACGGCCTCCCAAAGTTGTCCCCAAAGGTGATACACATCACTTCTCCATTTCATTGGCCAAAAAAAATTATATGGCCATCTGTAATTCCAAAAAGGAATAGGGAAGTATAATCCTACCATATTCCAAGTAGAAAGCTAGAAATATTTGATGAAAAGAACAAATAATTACCATATTGAGTCACGTGACAATGAGAAGACAGATGACTTCACAAAGCAAAGGAGGGGAGAAGGAGTGGGCAGGGGAAAAGGGAAAAAAACAAAAACAAAAACCAGAAAGCAAAGGAGAGATAAAAGCCTGGAAAGCTTAGCCTACCCCAACATTTCGGAGGTTCCTACAGGAAAGAGTTATCAATCAGTTTCTGGAAGAGCTTTCTGATCTTTGGTTTGGGACAGTAAGTTTATCTGATGACTGCTATATTTACATATAACTGTGGTGAATTATGTAACGGTACCCAATTTTCACAGGAGTTTTAATTGAGCAGCCATGGGCATTAGGTTAAAATCTTCTTTTCTCTGTTTTTCACCCCAGCCCATCTAGGAACCTTTGTCTTTCTGTGCATAAAAACACTGGATTATATTAAAATATGGTTATTAAAATGTTTTTTATTCTAAGGTTTTTTTGGATTTTTTTAGATTCAAGTTAGTTACCTAAAATATTTTTTAAATTTTTTAAAAATATTTATTTATTTTTCAGAGAGACGGAGACAGAATGCGAGTGGGGAAGGAGCAGAGAGAGAGGGAGACACAGAATCCAAAGCAGGCTCCAGGCTCTGAGCTGTCAGCACAGAGCCCGACGCGGGGCTCAAACTCACGAGCTGTGAGATCATGACCTGAGCCGAAGTCGGATGCTCAACTGAGCCACCCAGGTGCCCCTAACTAAAATATTTTTTAAAGTTAAATGTGTCATGTACTTCTTCATGATCACATTAAATAACATGTGTCAACTGTCCTGTAAATGCTTTCTTTTTTTTTTTTTTTAAGTTTATTTATTTATTTTGAGAGAGAGAGAGAGGGAGAGAGCAGGGCTGGGAAGAAAGCACAGACAGGGGAGGCAGAATCCCAAGTAGGCTCCTCACTGTCAGCACAGAGCCCAACGTGGGGCTCAAACTCACAAACCATGAGATCATGACCTGAGCTGAGATCAAGAATCGGATGCCTAACCCACTGAGCCACCCAGGTGGCCCTGTAAATGCCTTATTTTCTAAACAGTGATGAAGGTAACAATATTTTGAGGTATTTGGCGTGGGTCTAGGCACATTTGAAACTCCCTAGATGATCCTGACACATGCCCTAGGGGTGAGCATATAAAGTCAACACGGCGTCGTGTCCTTATGATAGGCTGAACAGTCAGGACAATGTTCATCGTCCTCATGGTAAGAAAGTGGGGGCACAGGGAACATTATTCAGACTCCAGCTCCCATCTGGGCACTACTCCTCAAAGCTCTCTACGTATTCTACTCTCTAGTCTAAAGCAGTGGTCCTTAACGGGGGTTGACTTTGCGGAGAGCATCGGGCAAAATTTGTAAATATTTAGGGGGAGAGCAGTATTACTATTTGGTGGGGTGGAGAGCAGTGTTACTAGTATCTGGTGGACAGGCCAGAAATGCAACTTAGCATCCTAGGATGCACTAGACAGCCCCCACAACAAAGAATCATCCAGACCAACATGTCCATAGCACCAAGGTTCAGAAATCCTGACTTAAACAGGGTTTAAACAATAAGTAACGGACACAGAAAATGATAAACTTTCACTATACCCAAAAACTAAGATTGAGAAGCAACCAAAAGCTACTCAAATGACTCAGCTGAGAAAGAAACTACCCTGGCTTCATCTCATGAAATAAAGATTTCTGTGAAAGAAAGTGTGTTGGTGCAGTCGGGGAGGAGGAATGCATTATATTTCTCTCACCCTGACTCAGAGTCCTATGGTTTGATCAACCAGAGACTGAACTTCCATCCCTGTCTGTCCACTGACCGGTGACAGAGGACACTCACCTCCATCCCACCCTTCGGTGGCAACCATCTTTCTACATTAAAGCAAGTGCTGAAAAAGACAGGACGCGTGTGTGTTTGGGGAAACATGGAGAGGGGACCAAGAAAGGGAGCAGAGTTATGCTGGCAAAGATCCTTCTGAGACATCAAGAATCGAGTCCAGTAAATGGAAGGGGAGCAGGAAAATTTTCAGATTCCACGTGCGCTGGGAAAAGTGTCTGGTTTTGTTTTAAAATCTGTAACACAACGTTAGCTAATCACAGCGACAGACAGTAAGGACAGGAGGAAGATGCCCCCTTGTGACTCTTTTCTATAAGAGTATCTTTTTGTTGTGAGTTTAACAAAGACAGTCTCCCACACACAGAGGTTGGAAAAATATACCACCTTGTATATTTCTTTAAGTAGAATTACCCGAAGACAGAGCTCAGTGTGTGAAATACAAAAGTATCAGTAAAGATAATTAATTTCCTAATAAATGTTGTAAATCTGGTTACAACACTAGATGCAGATAAAAAAAAATTTTTAAGCATCCTGTTTATGTGTTTTATCTCATTTAATCCTCCATAAATCCTGAAATAAATATCATGGTTACTCCATTTTTATAGGTGAAGTGATAGAACTGTAAAGATGCCCATAAAGCCTGAAGATATAAGCGGTTTATTGCTATCACCTTCCAATTCATGGCATGTTCAACGTGCTGTGCTTTGTTAGCAATGCAAGCTTGCAGTGAATGTGGTGCATTACTATATCATTCGTGTCAATCTCTGCATTTGTATCTATGATGTACTGCCCTCAGATAATTTGGTCTCTGATCCCCACAGGCTAAACCTGAGCCTTTAACAAACCCCAGAAGAAGGAATCAAAAAAGTTCTGATCTGGCAGTCTACACCCACATCAGCCAATCCAGTGTTGGAAATTATCCAATGAGTCCCTTCCCCTTCTGCCTTAATGGGGTGCTGTGCCAGCCTGTTGGAACCCAGCCCAAGCCTGTCATACGCGGTCACTAATTGGTCCTTTTGCATGATGAAATTCATCTCTTCAGACATGTCGCTTCAAAGAAAATGGTCCCAAGACACAGGTCATGTCACACCATCGCTCTGCCTTGTGTTTGGGTGGCTGAAGTCCAGTGGAAGTTGTCTGGATTGTCTCCTGGTCCATCTCCTTATTTGTGTGCCTCCCTTTCCAAATGAAAAGTAGCTTGGTCTCAAAACAGTCTTTAGAAAAGCAGGTGCTCTTGTCCAGGAGACCTGAGTTCCATGAGCATATTTCCAAACAATAGTTGGGGTTATCCTTGGCTAACCTTTGCAGGACTTGCATCTTGAACTTGCAAAGGCACATGTGTTGAGAATCTTACATGGGATACTGCTACACCCCAAGGTCAAGGCCTGAACCCAACTCTATTGGTGATTTCTACCATAATTCTGGAGGTTGCTCTGCTAATAACAAATAATAATGATGGTAAAAGTTTTAAAAAGGCATATTTTTCTTTATCTCTTTTCCTTCTCCTACCAGTGTGTGAAATACGAAAGTATCAGTAAAGATAATTAATTTCCTATTGACAAAGTATATCACCATCACTCTCATTTAGAGGCACTTATAATATGGTTACTTTATAAATTTTATTTTTAAGATTATCATACAGTCGGGGCGGCGCCTGGGTGGCTCAGTTGGTTGAGCCGCTGACTTCGGCTCAGGTCATGATCTTGCACCCCGTGGGTTCGAGCCCCGCGTCGGGCTCTGTGCTGACAGCTCAGAGCCTGGAGCCTGCTTCAGATTCTGTGTCTCCTTCTCTCTCTGCCCCTCTGCCTCTCATGCTCTCTGTCTCTCTCAAAAGTAAATAAACATTTAAAAAAAATTTTTTAAAGATTATCATACAATAAAATTGACTTCATGTGTATACAGTTCCATGAATTTAGACACCTATATGGATTCATGTAACTACAACCACAATCAGTATACAGAACAGGTCCATTCACTCCAAAAAACTCCTCGGTAATTATGCCCTCTCCTCACCCCTAGTCCCCAGGCAACCTACTGATTTGTTCTGTATCCCTATAGTTTTACCTTTTTCAGAATCATATAAATGAATCATACAGTATGTATTTTTTTGGAGACTTTTTTTTTTTCACTTAGCATAATAACTTTGAGAGTCTTCTGAGTTTGTATACAGGTTTTTGTGTAAACTTAAGGTTTCATTTATTTAGGACAAATGCCCAAGAATGGGATTACTAGATTATATGGGAAAAGTATATTTAATCTTATAAGAAACTGCCAAAATGTTTTCAGGGTGGTGCAGGTACCATTTCTCATTCACAATAGAAACAGAAATGTGTGGCTGTGAATTCTACCCAACATTTGATTGTGTGTGTGTGTGTGTGTGTGTGTGTGTGTGTGATTGTCACCATTCAAATAAGTAGGTAGTGGTATCTCATCATGGTTTAATTTGCATTTCCAAATGGTTAGTGAACATCTTATTCTTTCTTCATTCCTCAAGTTTCAAATTTCCTTCTGTCTGAAGAACTTCCTTTATAAATTTTTGCAGAGCAGATCTGCTGGCACAAATCCTCTTAGTTATCTTTCATCTGAAAATGTGTTTTTTTCACCCTAATTCCTGAAGGATATTTTGCTGGATATGTATATGATACATATGTAAAAGTATACAGATTATATAAAGACCTATATCTATATCTATATCTGGATCAATAGATACAGATACACTTACATATGTAATTACATAGCTGCGTATAATTCTAGATTGCTAGTACTCCCCATTTCTCTGTTATCTTCAGTCTACTGTTGGGCCCATTTAAATTTTAAATTTCAGTTATTATATATTTCAAGTCTCAAATTTTCCTTTGATTCTTCTTCATATCTTCCATTTGCTAGGATTATCTGTTTTTCCATTTGCTTCATGAGTACTTGTTCCAAGAGTGTTTATGACCTCAACATAGAGTGTTGAGGTATCTCTATGATACCTTCTCTGAAGTCTTTGTGAATTGGAAGTATATAATTCTAATATGTCATCTTTTCCCATGCAATCTGTGGCTTCTTTTTTTATATGGTGGGAAATTTTTAATTGTATCCTGGACATTTTAGATATGTTATGAGACTCTGGATCTTGTTTAAATCCCATAGAAAGGGCTGATATTTTTGTTTTAGTTGTCAGTTAACCTGACAAGGTTCAGGTCACAAGATCCAACCGGCCTTTTGTGGGTGTTCGTTCCCATGTTAGTTCAGATTCCAAAGTTTCTGCAATGCTATTAGGACTTTTTCCTATGGGTGAGCTCCCCAGTGGTCAATCTGGAACCTGGGTGGCTGGCGTCCAGTTACAAATCAAAATCAAATCCATGCACGAGCAGCCAAGAAGATCCCAAGCCCTTTGTTTCCCATGACCTCCCCATTACATTCCTATTTTCTAGGGCTCCTCTTTTCAGTCCTCTCTCCAAAAAGCTGATAACTTTGTTACCCTGCTCTCCTGCACACTTTTGTGACTGTGTTTTTGCATTTGGGCCAAACAGCAGGAAGACAGAAAGGCTTTGCCCCATCCTCCCGGATTTACAGCTCTGCTGATAAGAGAGGAAGGCTCTTCCTCCAAGATTTGGCTTCTGCAGATTCCTGTTGCATTACAGTCTCTGCCATCACTGCAGTGCTCAAGAGATTGCCTGAAGTTTGGGAAGTATGAAAGCAGAGAGGAGAAAAACAAACACTCTCTTTCTCCCTTTTTAAGCCTGAACTAGAATGCCTTCTCCGGAGCTCACTCGGTATCAATGCCTACTTTTGGGTTTCAGACTGTTGCATTCAACCTTGGGGGATCCTGGAGGGGAAGAAAATGATAAACTCATTGCTGGTTCAGTGGCATTCTGAATTCGCCTTCTTCCCAAGTCCCCTGCTACTATTAACTTTTCTGAGTTCTCAAATAGTGGCTCCATGCCTCCCATACAGACTTTATAGTTGTATTCAGTGGGAGAGACAGGGTGGAGTAAACTTACTCCAACTCATGCAGAATTAGAACATTATATTTTGAAAAACAACTTAATTTTCCTTCATTACTCTTCCAAGGTTATTTGTTCATTTAAAGTTTTATAGCTTTTCTTAAGAAAGTTATAGTAATTAGCATTTTCTTAGGAAATTGTCCTGATTTAGATGCAAATTTAAAAATTTATTAACAGAGATTTAAGTAGCATATATTTCCAATTATCATATTCTCTTCTGTATGTAAGGTGTCAGGTAGTTTCTTTCTAATGTTATACCTGGGTCAATTTACTTTTTTTCTCTTGATTACTTGTGTGAACACTTAATCTATTTTGCTGTGCTTTATGGAGACCCAAAACTTGTGGGCTTTTTGTTTTCTGATATATTAATTTATGCTTTTATCCTGAACCATTTCTTTTGTCATTCTTTGACTTGAATCCTTTGTTCATTTATTTTCATTTATTCGGCTTTTAAAATAGAGCTCTTATAGATGTCATTTTCCACTCAATCTCATGTGTAGTGCATGATTATTTTCTAAACACCCTATAATTGGACTTTTATTTCCTTTTGGCCAAGAAATTATTGAAATGGGTGATCTTATTTTTTTTTAAGTTTATTTATTTATTTTGAGAGAGAGAGAAAGAAAGAGAGAGAGTGCAAGCAAGAGAGAGACAAGGAGAGAATCAGAAGCAGGCTCTGGGCTGTCAGCACAGAGCCTGTCATGGGGCTCAAACTCCTGAACCGTGAGATCACGACCTAAGCCGAAATCAAGAGTCGGATGCTGAACCAACTGAGCCACCCAAGCACCCCATATTTTATTTTATTCTTACGTGATCATTTTAACTCCCAGTGTTTGTATGTTTTGTTAAACTATTTTAAAATTAATTCCCAAGTTTATTTCACGGAGGCCAGAGAATAGGACTGTCCTCAACTGAACATTTCTGTGACCTAATATATGTCATATAGTAACACATACCATTAGGTTTTGAGAAAAACGAGCATTTTTAGTTGTAAGATATAAATTCTTCTCTAATAAATCAATTTTACCATACACATTATCTAAATGCTCTGTATCTTTATTCACTAGCTCATCCGTTCAAGACTGAAAGTGTGTTAAATTCTAGTACAGCCATTTTTCGACAATTTATACTTGTATTTTAGGGTCTGCCTCATAGTTTTATGGTATATTAAAGCTTATGCATAAATGTTCATTATGGCTATATGTTCTCTGTGAATAAAGATATGCTCATTACCAAAGTAACCTCAAACTTCAACAACATAAAAGTAGGCTTCATTCATTTAGCATATTCACTTTGAATTTTACTATGTCTGGATGGCACCTCGGCTTTATTAAAATTATTACTATTATTATCATCAATATCACTATTTTCAATTTGCTTGATATTTTCTTTTTTTAATACTTACTTATTTTTTGGAAAGACTGCAAGTGGGGGAGGGGTAGAGAGAGGCAGACAGAGGATCTGAAGCAGGCTCTGCACTGACAGGCTGACAGCAGTGAGCTTGATGTGGGGCTCGAACTCACTAACTCCAGTATCATGACCTGAGCCCAAAGTCAGATGCTCAACCAACTGAGTCACCCAGGTGCCCCACAATTTTCTCGATATTTTCTTATTCAATCTTTTTACCCCCTCTTTTAGTCTGTCTCTCTTTGATATGCCTTACGAGGATAGTTGGTTTGTGATGGATTTAGAGAGAGAAATATAAATTAAATCATAAATAAGACCAAAGAATATACAGATGAACATTTAGAAGATTTTAGGGTAGGAAGAAATGTTTTAAACATGCAAACAAAAGACAAAACCACGAAGAGAAACATAAATTTGTTTGACCACATAGCAACGAACACCCTTACTCATCATAAAATATCATAATCATAAAATATCATAAATTAGATGGATAAAGATTGGATCATGGCAGAAAAAAATCTCATTATCCTTCCATATAAAGCACTCTTGTGAGTTCACATTAGCAAGACAATTGAAAATATGGATAAAGGATAATGGAAAAGCAATTCACAAAAGAATAAATTCAGATGGTCACCAAGCATACGAAAAACCATTCAACCAAATTTATAATTGTGGAAATAGGCATTATAATGAAAACAAAAAACTTTTTTTTTTTTTGGATTTCATGTTGGCAAAAATTACTGAATATGTACTCAGCCCCAGACTGGCTAAGGCTGAGTAGCGGACACAAATCACATGTGCTTCTATTCTTCCATCCTTCACTGAAGTTAAACATCACTAATTTATCTTAGCATCCTTAACTGCTAAAGATAAACTACATGTGGTCTTACAGCCAGTCCTCATAAAGGAAGACCAGGTCACCACTACTAATTCATTGATGCTAGTACTCCAGATTGAATCAATCTGGCATCCCTAAAGTTTGATGAAAGTGCCTGTTATACATGGTTAGCCTTGGCAGCCTGATTCAATAATATGACTTTTTAAATGTTTATTTATTTTTGAGAGAGAGACACACACACAGTGTGAGCAGGGAAGGAACAGAGAGACAGGGAGACACAGAATCTGAAGCAGGCTCTAGGCTCTGAGCTGTCAGCACAGAGCCTGACGCGGGGCTCAAACCCACAAGCTGTGAGATCATGACCTGAGCCGAGGTCGGATGCCCAACCAACCGAGCCACCCAGGCACCCCAATATGATTTTCTTTTTAAGTTATAATGATCATATCCTTTAACCAGGCATCCTCTCTAAGTAATCAAAGATGAACACACATTTATGTACAAGGCTGAAATTCAGAGTACTAATTACAAAAGTGAAATGCTGGGAATATTGGCAATTATCTTAACGTAAAATAATAAGAGAATGGTTAAAGCACATTCAATGCATACGGAGAACATTTACAATTAGTATGCTTATGTTTTCAAAAAAGTGTAATGCTATAAAAATGCTCAATACGACTTGCTAAATTGGGAGGGGGGAGGCAAGAAACACACTCGTGTAATGTGAATCCAAAAAAAAAACACATAGGAAAAAAAACTATGCAAGGAAACACATAAATATGTAATAATGTTCATCTTAGGATAGAGCAATCACTATGGTTATTTTATTCGCTGTATTTTAAGCCACAGACTATACCTTTGTGTCCATATCCAGACAGTGTTGAGGAAGTCATACGGAGGATGTAACTGCCAGTTGACCCTTGAGCTGGATCCAGGCAACTGAAGGTTCCCCACCACCTGCCCTGTCCTTGGAATATACCTTCTACCTACCATTCCCACCGTGGGAAGCATTTTCAAGGAAGTAGCCTTGAGAGAGCAGAGTGGTGCTGAGGCCCTCTGGATGGTATATGTGACTAAACCCAGGTCAGGCCTCTATATAAACTTTTAAGATTCTGGCAGGTGGGTGCAGAGGTCTACTGATCTTTCAGCCTGCAAGTCTCATACCTAAGTTTGCTCACTTATTGAACCTGCCATCTATCAATCTGGAGTGGTCTGCCTCTTTCTTAGATCTCTTTGTGCCCTCCATGCCTAGGGGCAAGTTTCAGATTACTCCTGGGAAACTTCCAAATTTGAGAACCAACAACATAGATATTATGAAATATGTATCAGTGGTATGCTATGGTTAAGTAATTTAATATTGTAAACCTCCCAAAATGTCTACATCTTTGTTTAATGCTCATTTGTTTACTTTGAGAGAGAGAGAGAGATAGAATGTGTGTGAGCGGGGAGGAGCAGAGAGAGAGGGAGAGAGAGAATCCCAAACAGGCTCTGTGTTACTAGCACAGAGCCTGACACAGGGCTTGATCCCAGAAACCATGAGTTCATGACCTGAGCCGTGATCAAGAGTTGGATGCTTAACCACCCAGGCATCCCTCAAAATGTCCATGTCTAATACAAAAATGTTTTTCAAATTCTGGAAACATCATGGTTTCCAATGATCTATTGTGTATAAACCACTCTAAAACTTAATGTCTTAAAATTATTACTATTATTATCTTTTATGATTGTGTTGGTTAATTGGGATCAGTTGACTGAGTCTCACTTGGTTCTCATGTGATTCCAATTAGACAGAGGCTCTGGCTGGAGTTACCTAGAGGGTCAACAGGACGTCCAAGATGGCTTCTTCACTCACATGTATGAAACTCAGTGCATCTCTCTGTAGTTCTTGCTCTAAAAGAATAGCCCAGACTTTTTACATGGTGGCTCACAGCTTCAGTAGACAGGAAGCAGAACTTCTGGATCTGTTAAGAGTGATGACTGGAGATGGCATGGCATTACTTCTGTCATATTCTAATGGTCAAGCAGATAGAAAACCTATCTAGATTCAAGGGGGTGGAAAAATACACTCTACCTCTTGATTGGGAAGTAGTGAGATCACATCACAGAAAACCATGGGGAATGAAAATGATTATTGTTGACCTCTTTGGAAATTATACTCTGTCCCTCAGTATTAGAAGCAAATATGTCACTTATTTTTTTAGTTTATTTTTGAGATAGAGAGAGAGAGAGAGCGAGAGAGAGAGCAGGGGAGGGGCAGAGAGAGAGAGGGAGAGAGAGAATCCCAAGCAGGCTCCACACTGTCAGCGCAGAGCCCGATGTGGGGCTGGAACTCCCACAAACTGTGAGATTGTGACCTGAGCCAAAATCAAGAGTTAGATGCTTAATGGACTCAGCCACCCAGGTGCCCTGCAAATCTGTGACTTTTAAAGATATCTTAGCTATTCTTCATCTTGCCAGCCTCATACCTAAGGATTCTAATCCTTCAAAGAGCGTTAATGTACTCAATGTGTCTTAAGCTGATGTAAAGTCTAAAAAACAGGAAGTTCTCTTATTTCACTACTTGATAAAGGACCAATTTGCAGTAGCTTAATTTATCCCTTATGGAATGTGATTTGATCTCAGACTTACAATGTTTGCAAACTTGAACAGTTTAAAATGAAATAACATACTCCACTAACTTCTGTTCATCCTGTTAATCTGTGCCTTGTTTTCCTCTAGCCAGATGTTTCTTATACTTCATTTGCCTAACAATATTCAGACTAGGAAACGATTCTAGCATTAAAATGATGCAGCAAACATACCCACATTTATTTTCCATATCCTTGGCTCTTTCTAGATCTGTCTTGCATTTTTCAACATCCTTAATTTCTATTGAACCCAGATGGAATCTATGTTTGCCAGGAAAAAAAGAAAACCAAACATGCGACAGTATTTTATATTCTTCCATGCTACATGGGTGAGGTCTGAAGATATAATATGCTCTTTAAGATCATGCACACCAGGCATTTGGTTGAGGAAAGTGTGGTAGGCAACTTCTGAAATGGCCCCTGAAGACCCCTCCCTCCTGATATTCATGCCCTTTGTAATTCTTTCTCCTTGAATGTGGGTTGCACTTCATGACTTACTTCCAACAAATAAAATATGGCTAAAGTGTTGGGATGTCACTTTCACGATTAGGTTACAAAAGACTCTGCTTTCCATTTTGCTCACGCTCTTTGACTCTCTCCCTCACTTGCTCTGAGGAGAAGTCACAGGATGCCCTATGGAGAGGTCCGCGTGGCAAGGAACTCAGGTCTCTGGCCAACAGCCAGCAAGAACCAGCAGCCTGTCAATAGCCATGTAGCGACCTTCAGAGTGGAACTTCTGAAGCCTGTCCATGGCCGTATGTTCCGAAGCAGAGCCTCCCACCGCCCAGCCCGGAGATGACTGCAGCCCTAGGCAGCATCGTAACTGCAACCTCGTGAGATGCTATGCACCAGAAAACCCAGCTCAGCAACACTTAACATCCTAAGCTTCAGAAAACGTCAGATACTAAATGTTTCTTGTGTAAAGCCCTAAATCTTAGGGCAGTTTGCCACGGCAGCAGCAATTTGGGTACTAGGATCCATAAAGAAAGCTCATGTCTTTGACTATAGAACAAAGAAGAGGGCCTCTGTGGTCCAAAGAGTATGGAGGCAATCAGCATTATTATTCTTTTCTCTTTTCTCTTGCTTCTTCATCCTGAGGGCAGTCCTGGTAGCAGGTCTGCACACAGAGTGGGGGGGATCCAACTCTGAAAGAAACTCTGGCTGTCTAGTCAGAGGACCTGGAAAAGGCACCACAAGGGGCAGAAAGTGGAGGGAAGATCCCAGGGAGTAGACTACTGGAGGAAGTTGTTCTCATTCATGAACCACAAGTGAGTGGAACAGACATGGAGAAGCATGGCTTTGAGAACCGAACGACAATATAAACCACTAGCAGCCCTGACTAATCCCTCTAAAGGGCATGGACGAAGCAGACCCAAGCAACACAGAAAAGTCTTTGAAAACGAAACTTATGTTCGAGTCACCACCCACAGAAAGAGAGAACTTGTAGTCTAAACCTAACTGGATTGATGGCCTGCTAAAACAAAACAAAGCAAAATAAAAATAACTGACATCTCCAGAGGACTTTAAAAGGACCCAGAATGTCACAGTGTAATGTCCAAAATATCCAGGATATAACCGCAAATTACTTAAGAGAAAAAGAAAATTCTGACCACTCTTCAAAGGAGAAGACAGGCAACAAATACAAACCCAAAGATCGCCTAGATATTTGTTATCAGACGAAGATGTTCAAGCACCCATTATACCCATGCTCCCTAAAGAAAAGGTGAATTTTCTTCCTGTTTTTTTTTTCTTTTCTTTTTTTCTTTTCCTTAACTTTTACTGTTGCATGCAGAGATAACACTTCACCTACCTAGAGGTATTTCTTCTATAGAGCCTTTGTGTTCAAATTGTTTTTTTCCCCTTTTTCTTTTTGCTTTTTTTTCTTAACTTTTACTGTTGCATGCAGAGATAACACTTCACCTACCTAGAGGTATTTCTTCCATAGAGCCTTTGTGTTCAAATTGGTTTTTTCCCCTTCTTAGCTTTTACTGTTGCAGCAGAGATAACACTTTACCTACATAGAGGCATTTCTTCCATAGAAAGGCGGACATTCTGAAAACACATAGAAAAGTAGAATTTTAGAGCGGAGAAACTGTAAAATGAACCAGATAGAAACTTAAAAACTAAAAAATACAATATCTGAAATTTTTAAAAATTACTGGATGGCTCCAATGGAGGAAGGGATGACAGAGGAAATGGTTAGTGAACTTGAAAATAGATAAATAAAAATGATCCAATCTGAAGTGCAATCAAAAAAAGATTAGGAAAGGGGTGCCTGGGTGGCTCAATCAGTTAAACATCTGACTTTGGCTCAGGTCATGATCTCATGATCTTATGGTTCATGAGTTCAAGCCCCATATCAGGCTCTCTGCTGTTAGCGCTGAGTCCTCTTCAGATCTTCTGTCTCCCTCTCTCTCTGCTCCTCCCCCATCTCAAAAAATAAATAAACATTAAAAAACAATTTTAAAAAAAGGGGGGACACCAGGGTGGGACAGTTGGTTAAGTATCCGACTCCTGATTTCGGCTCAGGTCGTGATCTTATCGTTTGTACGTTCAAGTGACACGGAGCCTGCTTCGGATCCTTTCTCTCCCTCTGTCTGCCCATCGTGCTCACTCGGGCTCACTCTCTCACTCTTTCTCCCAAAATAAATAAATAAACATTAAAAAAAATTTTTTTTTAAATATTAGGAAAAAAAGAATAAAGTCATAAGTACCTTTGGGACAATATCAAAGTCCTAATATTCACATCACTGGAGTCTCAGAAGGAAAGAAGAAATTGATTGATGCAAAAATGCATACATTTGAAGAAATTATGTATAAACACTTCTTAAGTTTTGTGAAAGACATAAATTTACAGATTCAAGAATTTCTGAGAACCCTACATGGGATAAACTAAAGAACAAAACAAAACCCATGCCTAGCCAGACATATCATAATCAAACTACCAAAACCTAAATATATATATATATATATATAATATATATAGTATATATATATAGTATAGATAAAGACAATATATTTATATTACATAAAACACACAGGGAAACAATTTGAACGACTATGGATTTCTCATCAAAAACCATGGAGGCCAAAGACAGTACTTCAAAGTGCTAACAAAAAAGGAATCGTCAACCCCAAATTCTATATCCAATAAAAATCTTCAGGAGTAATGGCAAATGAAGACATTTTTGGCTGATGGGAAACTAGAACTAGGAGCCAACAGACCTGTTCTAAAAGAAACAGTAAAGGAAGATCTTAAAGATGAGGAAAAATAATGCCAGAGGGAATCCTGGAACCACAGAAATAAAGAGTAACAGAAATGATAAATATCAAGGTAAATATAATAGGTTACTTTTCTCCCTTTGAGTCCTTTAAATATAACTATCAAATGCAAAAAGTGTAACATTGTCTGGTGAGCCTTTCAATGTCAGTATGTGAGTATATATTACAACTATAATACAAAGAAAGGAGTAGAAAGGGACCTATGTGGATGTAAGGCTTCTACATTTCTACATGTTCCAATTAAAAACAGAAACTGGCATATTAGATTGTAAAGCAGACTCAGCTATATGTTGATGACAGGAAATCCACTGTATATATAAACATATAGATCGATAAAAGTAAAAGGTAAAAGATATATTATGAAAACAATCAAAAGAATACTGCAGTAGCCATATTAACATCAGATAGAGTAGACTTTAGAACAAGGAAATATTATCAGGATAACAAAGGACATTAAATTTATTGTTAAATACTAATAAAGGGATGAATTCTCTAAGAAGACATAATAATATTAATACATATGCTCCTAATAACAGGCATCAAACTATGTGAAGCAAAAACTGATACATCTAAAAGAACAGATTAACAAATATAGTTGAAGATATCTACAGTCAGTGATCAATAGAACCAGATGGAAAATCAGCAAGGATATAGGAGTTTTAACACTAACTGCCATTTATAGAACATTCCATCCAACAATAGCAGAATACAAATTATTTCCAAATATTCATAGGACAGTCACCAAGATAGATCATATTCTAGGTCATGAAACAAGTCTTAACCAATTTACAAGTGTTGAAATCACACACAGCCCTACATCGTATGGCTCACTATAAATGGAATTACGCTAGAAATGAATAACATAAAGACATCAGGAAAATTCCAAAACATTTAGAAATTAACCCATGGGCAAAAGAAAAAAAAAACTCAAGGGAAATTAGAAAAGATTTTTACCTGAAATAAAATGAAAATGCAATGTATCATAATTTATGGGATGTGTAAAGTTAAATGCTTATATTAATAAAAGGAAAATTTCACGTTATCTAACCTCACATGAGGAAACTAGTGAAGAAGAACAAGTTAAACCCAAAATAAGCAGAAGGAAGGAGACAATGTACACATTACTATGGAAGTGCACTCTCCAAATATATGAACAGATATAAATGGAGTGGTAAACAGAAAAATAGTAGAGCAACCAATCAAACCAAAGAGTAGTTCTCCAATAAAACTCTAGCCAGATGAAACATGGAAGAAAAAATATGCAAGTTACCATAATCAGGACTGAAAGGGGAGATAAGACTACAGATCCCTCAGATAGTACAAAGACAATAAGGGAATACTACGAACAACTCTATGCACATAAATTTAACAACTTAAATGAGATGGACCAATTTCTTGAAAACTATAAACTACCAAAAGTCACCCCAAACCAAATTTTTGGTGACTGGAAGGTGTTCATCTCAAAAAACTCCCCAGGCTTTATTCAGGACAATTGCCTGCTCCCAGGTGCTGTTTCTCTAGCCTCAAGCTGATTTCCCATCTCCACCCTCCAGCTACCATCAAAGTTTAGTCTCAAATTCTGGCCATTGATTCTCCAGTCCACCCTTTTCCTTAGAAACTTCTAATTTCATACCTTTGCCCTCCCCAGGCTATTTTTATTGAGAAGAATTGATACAATCTTTGGAATCTTGGACAGCGTAGGCTTCCACAGGGAAATTTTTGAAGAGTGTCTGATCACCTTCTCTTTCTAGGAGTCCCTCCCCTCTCTCCCTATTATCTGTTGCCAAAACTTCCTCAGCAGCAACATGTGCACTTGGTATTAGGGTACATTCAGAAAGTTTCAAAGCACTTGCTTGCTACTCTGTACATGGCCAAGCCCTCAGTCAAGGGCCTTTCTTCATCTAGCCATACTACGCCCCAAATCAACCAGTTTTCAGGAGCATGTGATTTGTCTCAAGCGTTTTATTTCCTGCTTAAAAGGACCCACAGAGTCCTCAGAGGAACTAAGCTCTTTGTTCAAATAATTGTGGTAAGATTAGGACACTAAAAGGACATCTGCTATAGCTGTTCCTTCTAATTTAAGGAAGAACTCAATGTGTTCTACACAACTTACATCCGTAGATTCTGGTTTATGGATTAACTTCTAGGGCCCCTCCTCTCTTGTCAGCTTTCCAGTTAGTTTGTGTGAGTGTATAATATGCTGGAAAATACATATACCAAAAGCATAATTCTTGTCTCTGTCTGAAAGTTGATTAAGTAACTTTTATCAATTTCTTATAATTTTGGAGTGGCATCTCCAAATACCGATACTGGACAGGTATCTATTCTCAGGCAGCATTCGCCACTGCCTTGACAGGTATGACAGGTACATTCCTGGCAATACTTTGAGAGAACACAGGAGCAATGGAGTTTGTAATAGATTCAGTAGTGAAGCCCAAAAAGTTACAATGTTTGAACTTCCCAAGAGCCGCCCCCTTATTTAATATGAATTTCTTTAAACCACCAGAACTGGGCCTCATTCCTCTCCCACACTCCCTGGGAATTCTGAATCCCATCCAGGATCTTCCTTATGATTTAAGACCAGGAGGACATGATCTTTATGGTGTCTCCCAAACTGGACTTCTCCTCTTAGTTACATACAGACTACTAGTTTCCCATTGAAGTGATCCCCAACTTTGCAGAAATACCTGAAGCCCTTGCCCTGTCTTTTTTGTTTTTTTATAACCAAAACCTGTGGCATGTGCTTCTTTAAGAAAATACAACGTCTGCTCTCCTCTTTCTGTCTTTCAACAGCTAGTAGGCATGGCCTACTGTCCCTGTTACACATAATTACCTCTTTATGCGCTACCCCTTCTTTAAAGAGGTATTTCCCTCTTCTGTTCTCTTGTATCCTTTTCTAAAGCCCTAGGCGTGTTACATTTAGGGCTTGGATTTCACTCATTTTCCACATTTGTAGCACAAATGTCACCAGAGGATTTGTAACAGATTAAGTGAAGAAAAACACAGAGTTCAAGGTGAATGAAGAATTTTAAAAAACTCTCCTGCAACAGATGAACCAAAAGGCCAGTCAATTATTTTCTGCTAGAACATAATTTCGTCAAATAAGTCATAGTTATTCTGAGAACTACAACTAGTTTGATCAATCAAAAAAATCAATTTATATTATTTTTCTCCTTTAGAATGCAGATTTTCAAATTTGAATGCCAGAGGAATTCTTAAAAACACTAACACCTGATTCCCAGGCATGAAGACTCTGATTTAACTTGCATGAGTTGCAACCTAGACATCAAGAATTTTTAAAGTTCCCCGGGTGACTCTATTTTGCAACAGAACGATTTTATCGTGTGCAGCAAATTTATCATGATCAGAACCACCAAGATTTTGATAAGACACAGATTGTTAGGGTGTCTGCTAGGTTTAGATGGGACCTGAGAATTTCCATTTGTAACAAAACCCCAGCTGAGGCAGTTGCTCTGGAGATCTTCTGTGGGAAGCCCTACTTTAGAGCACTTTTCACGTGCATATGAATCACCTTCTTGCGCCTATGATTCTGTTAAAAGGCAGGCCTGATTCAGCCAGATTGGAGTAGAGATTCTGCATTTCTAGTAACCTCTCCGGAGATACTAATGATACTAATCTGTGAACCATACTGGATACAGCAAAAGATTGGAGTATGGGTAGTTAACCATCAGAGCAGGGAATTCATTAAATACATATGATTTTGTGAAATAGTGGGGAAAAAATTTAGTACCAAAGCACTCTTTTGAAGCAAGTTTTCAACTGTAGTTTCAATATTATTACATGGATACATTAGAAAAACTTCATGATCTCTGAGAAATGACAACAAAACCTGTTTTATGTCACAGAATAAGAAAACCAAAAGTACTTTCTTTTCAGGCTTTTTATATTTATTCTCAAAGTGATTCAACTATGGAGTGATGCATTTTTAGCACTATGAAATCCAGAGTTTTCAAATCCTTTTCCCCTGCAATTCTGTTCATTACAATTCTATAGGCCTGAAGAAACTCTCTTATCTGTAGTTATTCATGCATTCAAGCATTCAGGATGATGTCTGATATGATCAGTCATAAAGGTTGCAATGAAGTAGTAGCTATAATAATAACCCTCTTGTAATCTGAAAACAACAGGGACTTTGTACAAACAGCTATGAAGTTACCAGGTAGTAACTGTCCATCTGAAAGGAACTGGTCATCTTTTCCTTGGTCAATTAGCACGTCTAGCTGAGAACCTGGATAAGACTTCAAAAGATGAGAGGCATTATAAGCCTTCCACTTACTTTGATCTCTTCCCAAATATCCACTGAAGGCTTTTATGTGTGTGTGTGTGTGTGTGTGTGTGTGTGTGTGTGTGCGTGTCCCAAAGACAGAGCACTGGGTTACAAATTGGAGCAAATGCTGACACAGATTTGTACTTTCCAGGATTCTTCAAAGTACAGATTAGAGATTCATGTGCTCCCACAGAGTGGCCAGAAATTGACATCCTTTGTGGGTCCACTGGAAAATGGGCATTTATGAGTTGGGCAGCTCCTCAGTTACCTAAGAATACATTCTATAGGTAATTTTCCAAGGATCTTCAATAGCATCCACATAAAACCCAGCGCCGTTGCCAAAGTCCCAGCTCTAGCCTTCTCCTTTAAAATTACAGACACGAGGGCTGGTATCTGGAGCAAGGACAAGGCCATGTTCTGAGGCAGCTTGATGAGAACCAGACTTTGATACAAAATTTTGTTCTGTGCAAGTTAAACCAGACAGCCAACTCAGTGCAGAGGATTTTCCAGTTTCTGCCTTTGGTAGTAAGTGATGTGGGAATGCGGGGGTTCGGAGCTGACGGCCAGGAAAGAATTCTTGAGATATCTTCGGTGCAAAAAGGTGGTTTTATTAAAGCACAGGCACAGAACCCGTGGGCAGAAACAGCTGCGCTGGGGTTGTGATGGGTGACTGCTTATGCACTTTCAAGTTGGGCGGAGGCTAGGGATAGTGTCATTTTCTAAGGAATCTTCCTTGGGAGCAAGGTTTCCAGGACCCTGACAGGGCTAGCTGTTATTGTTAGGAAGAGGTCATTTATTTCTGTTTAGTAAATACTCAGTCATGAGACCTGTCAGATGTACATCAGCGTATGCTTGGAGGATGATTGCCAACATACATTTGGGGGAAGTTTCCAAAGGAATTTTTACATGTTAAAGTAGACTTCGAGGAACCTGGAAGTCAGGATAATGTTAAGCTGAGGTTGCCTTTTGCCCTCAGCAAAGTGTCATCATGGAGGCAGCTGACCTCCTACAGGAATGTCACTCTGCCAGTCTCAAGGACTCCTCAATGGGCTGTAAATCGTCAGGAGACTTAATTTTTTTCCTTTGCCTTTGTTGCCCACATCAGTAAGGAGATAGCCAATTTTATTTTGCAGTTCAGTTCAACACTGTCATGTTCCAAACCTTTCTACAATCCTCCAAAGCCTTTGTTGCTAGAAATCTGTTTGAATGTCATTCTTCTCCTGACCTATTGATACCTGCTTTTTTGTCTGCACTAAAGAACAGATCTGGGATTGGCGGCGGTGGGGAAAGAAGCAGCAGCTGGAATGGAAAGGCGGGGCCTCTGCTCTGTCTTTTTAAGGTAGAAGTGTCTAATGCCCCAGAATGCCTCCCAAAACATTGATAATATATATGTTTGCCAGTTTTACTGAAATATAATTTACTTACATAAAGCTCACCCAATTAAAGTGCAAAATTCAATGGTTTTAGTCCATTTACAGAGCTGTGCAGCCATCATTATGATCTAATTTTAGAATATTTTCATTATTTCGAGAAGAAACTCCCTACTGAGTGGCAGTCACTTGCCATTCCCGTCGTCTCCCTTACTCTGTGAGCCCTGGGAATCACTAATCGACCTTCCGTCCTTACCTATTCTGAACATTTCCTATAACTAAGATCACACAGGATGCGGTCTTTTGTGCTTGGCTTCTTTCATTTAGCCTATGTTTGTTTCTCCGTTATATAATTCTGTCAGCATTACAGACAGGTTTTCTTCAGGTGATATTTAAGAATACTCAGTTTTTTGAAGTTCTTAAATACTGAGAACAAATAGGGTTAATGGGGGTTGGGGGAGAGGGGAAAGTGGGTGCTGGGCATTGAGGAGGGCACTTGTTGGGATGAGCACTGGGTGTTGTATGGAAACCAATCTGACAATAAATTATATTTAAAAAAAGGAATATCCAGTTTTTATATCTGTTCATTTTTTTTTCAAGTGCAAATTATCAGCCCTAACCAAGAATGTAAGAGTAAACCAGTAACCCATATTTATGCTTTTAAGTACATCATAAGAAGTATCAGATTTCACTCTGGCTCTTCTGAGAAGTGGGAGGAACACATGAAGATTCTGTTTGTGATGTAACTGGCTTACCACCACACTAGTGAACCTTCCTAATTTGCTTATCTGGAGTGACAAGCTTCTACGGCTCTAAGTGCATTTCCTGAACTTGAACATGTACAGCTAGCACCTTACTAAAGTTTGCCACCATCCCTTTCGAGGCCTGACAAGTTTTCCGACCAAACGCTATCAGGTAAGTTCATTTGGAAGAAAAAAAGCAAATGCCAAGAACCTTGGAATAAAAGCGTAAGTCTTGTGGTCATTAGTAAAAATCAGTGCCTGAAAAGTACCTATTAATGTGACGATTGGAACAACCAGGGTCATGAATAATGATCTGGGGGCCATTTTCACAGAAGAGTTCTAATGTTACAATCTCATAATTCAGCTTCTGCTAACTACTTTGTATTTTTTTAATTTTCTATGCTTAAACTTAGTAGGCTTAACAATTTCTATGCTCCTTCTACTCTGCAAGTGTTTATCCATTTTTGCATAAATGACGAATCAATTCCTGAATTTTGTTTAGTGCTTTCTATTCTTTGGATAATGAAGGTCTTATTATAGGGTGGAGAGAGAACATTTGGTTTCTTTTGTGTACTTCGCAGGCACACGTTAAAGCAATGACTTCACTTTCAGGAACTGATGGATTTTTTGGGAAACATCTGAATGTCAGACTTTCAAATTCTGAGAAAATATGTGAATAACCAAATAAAACAGCATCGTAGTGTGATAACCGAACCTTTCAGACTTAAGGTTCTGGATTTTAGAGGCAGTGACAGATACAAAAATGGCAAGAAATACCAGAAAATGATAAAGAATTTGATAAGGCCACCTTTCAAAAATAGGAATAAGATACTTAGCGGATGTTAGTGAAAATAAAATCAGTAATATGTGTATTTCTCTCTTGCAAATTAGGATTATTTTCACCAGGCTGAGAGCTCATGGGTGAAGGTATAGAGGCTTTCGGGGATCAATGCAAGTGAACAAGACAGGTTGGGGTGACACCCCATCTGAGCTCTCTGTAAAACGAGAAGGTTCTATCTGACACCGTTTCCTAGTCTATGGGGGCAGTGGCTTTGAGCTTCTTAATGCTTTGAGAACCTTCCGAAGGCTATGGATCTTCTCCTCAGAAAAATTCATAATTTGCACATAATTCCATAGATTCCAGATGCCCTGAAGATGGCTAATGGGTGAGGGTGCCTGGAGCCCAAGTGAGTCATAGACTTCACACAATTCAGCATAGAATAAGTTACATATGTTGGTGATGATGATAATAAATAGCTTTGGTTCACAAAGTGAAGAATGAGGAAAAAACCCACTTATTTTATAAATGGGGTTTCATTTAGGATAGTGACTAGTGACAATGCCTCCCAGATTCTGGCAACAGGCTGTCAGCCTATACTGTTGATACGTTATTTTGAATGCTCATTCTTTTCTGTTTTTAATCAATAATTTTTGGCAACTTGGGAAAGGATCCATGTAAGAACTACTGGCGATTTATTAATGACCTTGTACCAAGCACTCTGATAAGCAACTAGTCTGCATTAGCTCATTTAATACAAACAAATCTTAGTAAACAGATCCTTCCTACTAACGAAGAACTTCAGAATTCTAGTAACTCCCAATGGTCTCACAGTCTATTGTGGGACAGGAACAGCTTTGTTTCATGAAGGGAAGAATGTGTAGAACACAAATCATTTTTTTAATAAAGCCATCTTCGTTGCCCCAGGAATTACTGAAAATTTCTTCCAGATTCTAACAACAGTCTGTTAATACTGCTTTTCACCGTTTGTTGTTTCGGACTGTCATTATCCTCTGGCTCTGTCAGTATTTTAATGTGAACTCTGGACACGGTAAAGTCGGAGCTGCTAGTCAGAGGCCGTTTGAGCCCTTCTATGCACCATTCCGACCAGAATTGTCATTTCCATGGCAGAATTCCAACACTGCCATTTGGCTTTCCTATTAGCTTTGGCTTTTCCCCAAAACCAGCTACCTGCGTCATAAACTGAAACTTATTCTATGTTTTATACATGCGTACCTTGTTTTCTTTTGCATTCATCCTGGTTTCATGCTAAATACGAAATCAGCTAGAAAACTGCCACTTCCCAATGTTCATTGCAAGGCTGTGAAGAAAAGAACACCGTTTTTGTAAAGACTATCATGCCCACGTTTATTTGGTAAATATTTGCCATTAATGGCAGCAGGTAATGGAAACTGCTCGTCCTGTGATCACCTGCTTTCTTTTTTTTAGTCTTCTAGCTTCTGTCATTTCCTTCCACCACTCAAAAGCTTTCCTTATGCATATTCCTTTTTCTGGCCTCATATTTTCATGCCCTACACATTCCCCTTGAGTGACTTCATCCAGTCTCTGGCAGTCCTCCACTCCCAGCCCAGACCTCTTTCCAACCTCTTGACTTGTTTAATCATTTACAACTTGGATCGGCCATCCGGTTTTCCATGGGCATCTCAAACTCAACACGTCCAAAATAAAGTTATCACCTTCAACAATCCTTCTACTTCCCGAATCATCCACTTCCCTCCCGCCATTCACCCATAAAGAATTAACCTCTGATGTTGCGCGCTACCCCATACTATTCACCTTCATTAATTTATCCACGTGAAACTCAGAATCCCCTACGTTCATCGATCCACGTGGTATTATCTCGTTAAACGCCATTTTCTGCATATGTAAGTAGGAAGAATAACATCCACTTATCCCAGCGGGGTGGGGGGAGTTGCTACTGTTTTAAGGCTCTTTCAAATCTATTTTTGTGTGATTAAAATGATGGACTATCGTTGAATGAATTTAAGTATAAAACTATCTCTATATGTTTTTTACTTTTGGCTTAGAAAATGTTAATATTTTCATTCAAGCCATCTGGGTGTTGGAAATACGTGCTTTTGATGACTATATGTGAAAACTATTTTTTGCATCTTTAAAAATTATTGAAGGAATGCTACTTACTAAATTTGCTTTCCATTTTTCTGACCACAAGTGACAATTAACTTGCAGTTCAAAAGACAAACTTGAAGTATATTTAAGCCGTCCCAAGTGAACACCACAGATATCAAATGATCAGATGAAGATAGGGATAGCTGTAGATGACTCAAATGTTTCCTTGACTTACCACTGTCTTTTGTCTGCATGTAATTTTCTTTCATATTAAAAAAAAAAAAGTCCTTTGGTACCATCTACTCCTGTATTGCTTTGCCACGCTTAAAACATTTTATTCCCGGACACTACATTTTTGAAATTACTCCCTGCAAGTCTCTTGAAGAAAATAAATTGAATTTCCATTCCCCCAGCTTGTTTCTTAACAAACAGCAGACGGAGAAAGTTTGAGACTCACGAAACACAGAACTACATGAATATTTTGTTATAATCAGACATTTCCCTTCTGATTCTTCCTCTGACCCTAAGGCGGCACGGTGCCCGAGGAAACAATATTTTATGTGCTAGGTACACAATCTGTGCAACAGTTTTCCTTTAAAATATGGAGATCTACTTTTATAATCTGAACCATAAAATGGGGCGAATTTTCAAGTAGTCTCATCCATTTTATGGATAAACATTCAACAAATGACTAGACTGCCAAAATAAATTCTCCGAGGGAAGTTGGCTGAAGCAATAAGACCGGTAAAAGAAATCCAACAAAGTAAACAGAGTCTTCCTCTATGCAACACATACACTCAGATGTATGTAAAACTATGTAAAACATACACTCAGATGAAAATCAGACTTTTCCAATTTTTTTTTTAACGTTTATTTATTTTTGAGATAGAGAGAGACAGAGCATGAACAGGGAAGGGTCAGAGAGAGAGGGAGACACAGAATCCGAAACAGGCTCCAGGCTCTGAGCGGTCAGCCCAGAGCCCGACACAGGGCTCGAACTCACGGGCCGCGCGATCGTGACCTGAGCCGAAGTCGGCCGCTTAACCGACTGAGCCACCCAGGCGCCCCCAGACTTTTCCAATTTTTGACAGTGGTAAGAGAGGATGAATCAGCTGACATCTTCAGTGTGTGCAACTCCAAGTGGGTGATACTGATTTAGAAGTAAAAGTAAGTGGTATTAAGACAGTGATATTGAAATGGTCATAGATGGAATAACAATAGGCCAAGTATAGGTTCATCCATTTAGTCATTATTCAATATACATTGAACACCTGTTATGTCTAGCGTCCGTATCAGTTTCTGGAAAGAATCAACCATTTTCTTAGAATTTGTAACAAAAATTTACTCATCAGCTTGTAGATGCAACTGGACCTCCTTCCTCCAGTATATTCTATTTGAATCCATTTTCCACATACAAGCCAGAATTAACTTTGTAAAGTTAAAATTTAGTTACATGGTTAAGCTCAAACTCCCCAATATGGTTTACAAAGACCTTTACGGTGTGACTCTTGCTTACCTCTTCTGCCTTGCTGTTCCACCTAGCTCCCTGATCATAATGAATTACTAACCATTCACAGAGTAAGTCAGGCCTTTGCATTCTGTTTCTCCTGGCCAAATGCTTTTCCTCCTCTCCTTGTCTCACCCTTTTCCTCTGACCTTCAGTTTCTAACCTAAACATCTCCTTGGCTAAAACTTCTCCAAGGACTAAAACATGGTTAGGTGAGCCTCTTAGGCAGCAAATGTTCTACTCCCGAGCTATACCCACAGGCGAACCTTTTTTTTTTTTTTATGTTTATTTTATTTTTGAGAGACAGAGGGAGAGAGAGAGAGAGAGACAGTGCGAGTGGGGAAGAGGCACAGAGAGAGGGATACACAGAATCCAAAGCAGGCTCCAGGCTCTGAGCTGCCAGCACAGAGTCCAACACGGGCACAAACCCAGGAACCAGGAGATCCTGATCTGAGCTAAAGTCCGATGCTTAACCAACTGAGCCACACAGACGCCCCCTGCAGGTGAACCTCTTATGCACCACATAACACCCCAGGCCTTATACCTTGTAGCCCCTAACACAGCAAGTGATTTACTTGCCTGCCTCCTACTAGACTATATATCCCTCAAGGACAGGAAATATCCCCTCATCTGCTCTGGAAATCTCCTGATGTGAAATAGAGCCTTGGCACATCTTAGTGATGATTTGCTAAGTGGAAAATTAAACCGTGTATTCTTCCCCTTGATTTTGGTAAGACCATTTGACGGTGGCAGCCGTGGGAGGTAAGGGAAGTTATCCCCAGCCTCACTACTTGACTACATGAATTGAGATATCCGATGGTGGGGCGCCTGGGTGGCGCAGTCGGTTAAGCGTCCGACTTCAGCCAGGTCGTGATCTCGCGGTCCGTGAGTTCGAGCCCCGCGTCGGGCTCTGGGCTGATGGCTCGGAGCCTGGAGCCTGTTTCTGATTCTGTGTCTCCCTTTCTCTCTGACCCTCCCCCGTTCATGCTCTGTCTCTCTCTGTCCCAAAAATAAATAAAAAACGTTGAGATATCCGATGGTAAATGCACACACTTGAACATATTCCCTTTTCCCCTCCCTCACACATTTTAGTTCTAATTTATCATTAAAATGTTTCATCCTGAAATCAATAAACACCCCAATCTTTCCCACTGAGAATATTCCGTGACTTCTTCTTGCTCTATGTTTTATGATGGATCAAAATACAAGGCATCTCCAAAATCAACTTAAAGCTTTTTCTTTTCTTTTGAGAGCAGGGTGAAAACTAAAATGAACTAATCTAGAAAAATAAAAAGAACTCCGTCCAAATAAATTGTTGTGGTCTGCACAGTGTAACACATAAAAAGTACTGAACTTCTTAAAATGTTTTATGTCATTGGTATTTTTCTTTAAATATTTATTGATATGGATATGGCACTTCAGTGTTACAGCATAATTTTAAGCTATATCTATAGATTCCAAGATCAAATCCGGAAAGTGAATAAACCTCCATCTATGTATATTTGACTGGGAGGGATTAGATCAAAACACAACAGTTATCTATGGTTGAATTTTATTTTCATTTTTCACTCTTCTATATTTTCCCACACTTTCACAATGAGCAAGTCAAAAAGAAAACCAATAAACATGCTTACACACAGGAATGAACAGAAAAGATAGTGACATCATTCAAACAGAAATTAGTAAATATGGGTGGTCTGTAAGTTTCTTGCTATCTTTAAAATTCTATAATTTTATGACTTCTCAATATACTATGCACACATATGTAGATTTGTCTACACTAGACACAATAGGGATCCAGATCCCTACAGAAATGCGTGGCAAATGTTCTTTCACAATAGAAGTAATTAATGGAACAGTTTACATATGACTTTGGTCATAATAAACAGTGAATGCCTTGCACATAGTAGGCACTCCTTAGGTGTTAAATGAAGAAATCCAGCAATTGGTCAACGAATGGTAAATGACCTTGGTGTTAAAATTCTGTCTCTGCTGCCCTCCAGTGGCTCATGTGCTTAACTCTGAAAGACTTCAAAAGAGAAAATCAAGTGTCTTCCATTCCCAGATCCTTATTTGAAGGGACTATTGACTGTTCAGATTTTGGGGGCTTGGTATTCATTTTGGACAAAGTTTTATATACGTCCTCTGTGATATTACCTTGGTAGGTCAAGATCAAATGCATTATCTGTCTCCTCCCACCTGAAGAAGGTCAAACTGAAGCAATAGTTATAGATGGGGTCAATAAACACGAATATTTGTACATTCATACTTCATAGAGATTTTTCATTTGTGTCACCATATTAAACTTCTAGTAAGAATCTGTGCTGATAATAATGAAAATAATTGCAACTCTTTTATTAGAAAGTTCTAGGGGCGCCTGGGTGACTCAGTCGGTTGCGCGTCCAACTTCGGCTCAGGTCATGATCTCTTGGTTGGTGGGTCTGTGCCCCACATCGGACTCTGTGCTGACAGCTAAGGGCCTGGAGCCTGCTTCGGATTCTGTGTCTCCCTCTCTCTCTGCCCCTCCTCCGCTCACGCTCACGCTCTGTCTCTCTTGGTCTCTCAAAAAATAAATAAACATTAAAAAAATAGAAAAGAAAAAGAAATCGTTCTGGCCCCTTGTTCAGATACAAAGGCATGATAGTGTTGTCAAGTGCCATTAGGCATGAAGGTTCGCATCCATAGTACACCTTAAGGAGCATCCCAGAACTCTTAAACTTACGTATCATCTTGGTGTAGTACTGTAGAAAAATGTTAACTTAGCAGCGAACACCATCAGCAAATATCAGCGCCGCAATCGGTGAACTTTAGAACCGTATTTTTATATCGCCTTGGTCTGTGGGGGTTATATCCTGAATTCAGGTAGTTGGTCAGTAGAATGATCGCAGGAAGAAACCTTGTTTCTAGAGAAACCTTGTTTCTGAAACCTTGTTTCAGTCTCAGTGCTTTGACATTAGCTATGATCTACTAGATATCCTGCTTCTGGCCTCATCCTGTGGTTTTAGACAACAATCTCCAACTGAGTTATCTTCTACATGACTTCCTAATGTGTTTATCTTCCCCTGTTATTGTAGTTCTTCTGGAATATCCTTTTAGTGTTAGCCAAGGAGTCTCTCAATTCTTTCCTCGTCTGCCACCATACCTCCAGGTGAGGCGATTATTTCTATCCTTTTGCTCATCTGCAGTCTATCTTTTTGAATTAGAGTCTTTTTATGTACTTTTATTTATTTTTATTGTATTTTTTTAGTCTTTACTTTCCATCTCTTACTTCTGTCTCTTACTTGAACAATTTCTTCCTTTTCAGTACTATGGAAGTATGTGGTATTATCCTTCATAATAATGAGTATTTTTTCTTATTCTCAGATTACTAGAGTCGTGTGGATTTCACTGATATTTTCATAAGCTCTTGGGTTTATTTAGCCAATGTATCATTTTTGTGCTTTTTACATCACAGTAATTTAGCAACTTGTTTTCAATTATAATACTGGCAATATTATAAAAGAACATTTATTTTTAGAACTAATCCTAAGAGAGTAATTTTTTCACAAAAGGTTTTTTATTTATAAAACTGAAGCATTTAAAAAATAAACTAAAATAAGGGCACCTGGTTGGCTCAGTCAGTTAAGCATCTGACTCTTGATCATGGCTCAGGTCATGATCTCACGGCGTCAAGAGTTCAAGCCCCACATCGGGCTCTGTGCTGACAGCATGGAGTCTGCCTGGGATTCTCTCTCTCTCCTCTCCTCTCTCTCTGTCCCTTCCCAACTCGTGCTGTGCCCCTCCATCTCTCTCTCTCAAAATAAATAAACATTAAAAAAATAATAAACTAAAGTAAATGTCCAAGAGATGTATGATATAAACTCAATAGTATCATAGAATGCAGTAATATTCAGGAATTCAAAGTTTTAATTTAATTATTCATTTGCTTGTTACAAGTCCCTAAAATACCAAGTGAAAGTTAAAATTATAAGAGATTTTGGGAGTTAAAAAATAAAAACAAAGTACTAAGTACAAACAGTATTTCTCCCATTTTTAGAAATGAAGGTGCGTGTATATATTGTGTGTACGTTTATGTGTTATGTATATGTACACTTAATGTCTGAAAGAACATACTCTGAGCTAATAACAGTGATTTTATCTGCGATGAGGTTGTCAGATAATGACAATCTGACTCTGTAACCAAAAACTACCCCAACTCTCATTATTCTTATAACAATGAGGACTTTAAACTGTCCAATTGTGGGGGTGCCTGCGTGGCTCAGTCGGTTAAGCATCCGACTTCGGCTCAGGTCATCATCTCGCGGTGTGAGTTCCAGCCCCGCATCGGGCTCCATGCTGATGAGACTGGAGTCTGCTTTGGATTCTGTGTCTCCCCTTCTCTCTGCCCCTCCCATGCTCATGCTCTGTCTCTGTCTCTCAATAATAAATAAGTGTTAAAAAATAAATAAACTATCCAATTGTGCCTTAAACTTCAGCACATATTTTCATACAATTTCTTAAACATTTTCAATCAATTTATTGTAATGCAATGAAATCTAACACATAACACCATCTCTAGTCTATCAGTCCCCATCAATTATTAGGAGAATATATTTGAGACTAGCACATTAAGATAATTTCATTGATCAATGGGCATTATTAAGCAAGAAGGGGAATTCAGAAGCAGAAATGCACCGCGTTTGAGAAGCAAAGACATCAAGCTTGGTTTGTAAGTACAAAATGATGAATTAAGAAGATGTGTCCTTAAGACCTTACGGAGACACACACAAAAGGAAAAATAAATAACTGAACTGTGGTAGCCTTTACATTTTTGTGGCAATGAAAGTGAGCCAGGAACACAATGAGAATTTGTTTTAAACCACCAAGTTTGTGGAACTCTGTTATGGCAGCCATAGGACACAAATACAATTTCCTTAGGAAATTATCCATTTTATCAAGGTTTTAAATTTTTACATGTATAGACATCTATAAAGCAGTCCCCTGTGATTTTTAATTGCTTTCTGCTTCAGTTTGTTTCCACTCAATTTCTCATTTAGTATTTTTTAACTTTCTTTTTCCTTAAGTTAGTGTTTGTCTAGTGTTTTATTTTGCCACAAAATGGGGATTTTATTTATTAATTAGATCTACTGTTTTCTATTCTGAACCTCAACAATTCCTGGTTTTATCTTTACTACTTCCTTGCTTATTTCTTTCTTTGGTTTGCTTTATTTATCTTTTTTTTTCTTTCTTTTTTCCCCTTTGCATTTTGAGCTGGAAATTTATTTATTTGCATTCTTTAAGTTTTGCTCATAAAAGTGTTTAACGCTATGAAGCTTCCTCTGATCGGTACTTTAAATATACCAAATAGAGTCTGATATGTAGTGTTTTCATGTCATTATTTTTCGAAAATTCTGTAATTTCAGTTTGTATTCCCCCATCACCTATTAAGCAAGAACTGTTGAATGGAAGGCTTTTAATTTTCCAGCTGGACTTCTGTTGTCAATAATTTTTATTTGTTGGCTCTGTGATAAGATAATGTATAACATTTCTACTTCATGGTAATGATTGATATTTTCCTCATGACATATGATCAGTTTTTGTGACTGCCATGTGCACTTGACTAGGTACACTCTATTAACAGAGTTTGAAGCTTTATATATCCTTGAGCTTTTATTATCAACTTGGTATTTGTGGTCTCAAGTTTATCATGGTATTTTATAATTACAGTGTACATTTGCTGAGTTTTTTTTCTATACATTGCATCTTTTCTTTGTTTTGTTTTTTACCTTTTAAAATCTCTTTCTATTTAGAAAGTTCTAGTGTTATCCTTATCCTTACGTATTTTTTAATACTCTTAGTTCTCTCTTCCTTCTTTAACCTTTAACTCAACATTTTATTAGTTATTTCTGATATCCATTTACTCTCCTCCATTCTCTATATTTAAAAAAAAATGAAATTAGCGGGGCACCTGGCTACCTCAGTTGGTGAAGCATCCGACTTCAGCTTAGGTCTTGATCTCATGGTTCATGGGTTCAAGCCCCACGTTGGGCACTGTGTCGACAGCTCAGAGCCTAGAGCCTGCTTCAGATTCTGTGTTTCCCCCCCGCCTCTATCCCTCCCCTGCTTGTGCTCTGTCTCTGTCTCTCAAAAATAAGTAAACATTAAAAAAGTTTTATAAAAGAATAAAATTATTCTACCTTCCCCTTTTGCTGTCCCTTCTCCCATAGTTTAGTTGCATTGTTTATATTTGTCAAAGAATAACTTACACAGCATACAACGAGTTCTTCTACCACACTTGTCTCCATTTTTGTTTTGATCTTACTTAGATCTACAACTGAACATATTAAATGTATGCCATCTTTTTTTTGCTGAAGCTTCCTCAGTCATATCTTCAGTTATGAAAAGCTCCTGTTCTAGTAGATTTCTCAGGAAGGGCCGTTGGGTACAGAATGAGCTGCTCACTAGCATATTAGCATCAATATCTGAAAGGCAACTTGCCTTTCTACAATTCTTGGTTCACACCTCCTTTCCTTAAGCTGTTTGAAAACGCTATCAATTGATGCCTCGCTTTACTTATGCTTTTCTGAGAAATTTGATGTTGGTCTCATTATCTTGTCCTTGGAACTTTTTTAAAATTTTTTTTTAACCTGGTGGCCTTGAGAAGCTTGTTCCTAATGTAAAAAAAATTTTTTAATGTTTACTTATTTTTGAGAGAGAGAGACAGAGCACGAGCAGGGGAGGGGCAGAAAGAGACAGGGAGACACAGAATCCGAAGTAGGCTCCAGGCTCTTAGCTGCCAGCACAGAGGCTGACGTGCAACTTGAACCCACAAACCAGGAGATCCTGACCTGATCCGAAGTTGGATGCTTACCCGACAGAGCCACCCAGGCATCCCTCTTTTTCCTAATTTTTAAAGTCTAATAGTTTCAGACTAATAGGTCTAATAGGGTATATCACAGCATTTATCATTGTGGTTCAATTTTGCCTGGTGGGTCAATTTTTCCTCCTTCTGAAACTGCAGTTATACGTAAGTTAGTTCTTCTTTGCTTGAATACCATCTCAGTCACTTTTCTTTGGCCTTTTAAAAAAACTCTTCTTTATTTTTCATTCACAAGGTTGTTTTCTTACTATTTTTCATTACACTTTATTAAGTGTTCACTCACATCTTTTCTTCCTTGGGTTCTCCATAATTTAGTCTTTATTTTTTATATGATTCCCCTCCCCCTCCAATTCAATCAATTCCCATTTCATTTCCTTCTATTCTTGACTCTTGGATTTTTGATGTAACCTGTTTTTTGTTTTAATTCCAAAAGACTGGTTTAAGAATATTTAATTCAGCTTGGAGCACTGTTTTATAGTTTCCTCCTACTTTGCTCTTCTTCTGTTTGAGGAAAAGTTCATCAGATAAACTCTTTCGATTTGCATTTTTGTTTTCTCTTAACAGTAAGTTGTACAAAGACTATGTCCTTGCTTGGGACTCTTTTGTTTTTAAGGTTTTATTTTCAAGTAATCTGTACACACAACGCAGGGCTCGAATTTACAATACCAAGATCAAGAGTCACATACTCTACCAACTAAACTGGCCAGATGCCCCTTATGAGATTCTTACTCAAAAACACCTTCTTCTGTCAGTATAACAAAGTGTAACTTCTTTTTAGATGGTGCTTGATTTTCTGTAGAGAGTAAAGAAAATGTGTGCTCTTTGACATTTTTATTTCCTTTTGTCTTTCAGGATCTTAAATTTCTTTTGCTTCTTTTTCTCATTTACGCTGAATTTTTCAAGACATGTCTCTCTCACCTTTTTAACCCTTATCTTTCACCAAAATTTGTTCTCTTCCAATTGCTTTCTTATATCCTCTTATACATTTTTAAGCCCCTTTCATGAAATTACTACCCTTTTTCAGCATTTTTACACTTAGGGTTGATTTCCTTTCTCTGGAAGTAATTTTTAGATCAATCTTAGGTCCACTGACATTTCTCTTTTTCTCTCACGCAGTTTTTAATGGGCTGCTGTTGACCTCAAAGAACACTTCTGTCATGAGTATGAGATATAGTTCACTGGTCTTTTTAGTCTTCTAATTTTACATGTAAACTTTGGACCTTCTCTACTACAAGAGTTTTGCATAGTTTTATTTGTTCTTCTTGTTATTCTGATTTTTTTTTTAAGAGGCCATGTTGGGAGATTTGAATTTACACCACTGTCTTTGCTTTGGGCTCCTCAGACTCCCACAATTTTAAGTGGTGGATTTTAACATATTATAGTGATTTTGATTTTGAGCCTAAAATAGTGTTACAGAATGGCTATTAAAAAGGTAACATGTGAAGCACTGGTTGAACATCAGTTTATTGTGAAGAAGTACTATCAGGTTATCTAGACTTTTTTTTGACAGGATAGCTAGATTTGGGGATTGTTGTAAATATGAATGTATCTGGATGTGTGGTTACATTTGACAAATCTTTTATTAAACCCCTTCAGACAGAATGGGAAAATGGAGGCTGTATGTTTCTTACTGTTTCCTATAAGCTATTAGACTTATATTTGTGACAGATACTCATTCCTTCCTACAAAAGAGGTAGGAACACATTCTTTTTCACTACTGTTTCACTATCAACACATTCTTTTTCACTACTGTTGTCCTAACCAATTTTCCCTTATCTGATCCTTGTTTGTTTTTACCCCAGCTTCTGACCTGTTCCATTTTCCCATTTATGACTTTGCCTTGAGCCTTGGCATTCATTACAATTTTCTGGCTAGCAGTGACACCTGGCTAGAATTCACATTCTCTTGGATTACTTCTTAAATTGAAGATGATAAAGCTATAAAGTAAAACAAAGGGATAAAAGAATGACAGAGTCCATATTCAGATTTTGAAAACCATTTTAATGGCACCATATGTAAGTTAAACTAAGTGAATTTCATAAGATTTCTTCATATATATTCCTCTTTTCCCTTAAGTATGTCACAATGTTTAAGAATTACTGACTTCCCAAATTCTGAAACTTCTTGTTGTTCTAAAGAAACAGCAGATGGCACTGCTAACTTGAAGAACCAATTTCTAGATGCATTAAAAATTGGAGACATGACTTCTTAAAACTATTAACAGACACTATTGTTTTCACCGTATATGTGTATTGTAGAATGGGAAAATAAAGTTAAGCAGATGGAAGAAATTTAAAATCCATAATTACAGATAAAATCACTATGAACATTTTAGTGCACAGCCGAGTTTTCTATTCACATGTTTAACAAAAATGGAATATATCTTGCAAGAGCTTTGTAACCAGGTTTTTCAAATGAACCACGTATTAGAAACAAATTGCCTTGTCATATTTCAAAAACCGGTTTTTTATGGCTGTAAAAGTATATCATAATTTAGTTAACCAATTACATGTTGTCTGAAATTTGGATTATTTCCAGTTTCCTGTTCTCATAAATAACACTGTCATGAACATCCTATTGCCTAATTCCTTAATTACAGGGTCACATGCTTAATTGTCTCCACAAGATAAATTCCTAAAAGTAGAATTTTTGTTTTAAAATATATCTCTATTTTTTAAGTATTATTTTTAAATTGGTCCCAGGACCAATTTTTCCCTTTGATTTACATATACTCTATATTAAAATACGTTTGTTTCAAAGTAAGTATAAAGTATAACTTTTAAAAAATTCTGTCTGATTAAATATTTTCAAACTTTTTATAGGTTTATGGCCTGCTTGATTTTTGTGAATTTCACAGAGTTCATGTCTTTTACCCCTTTTTAAAAAACAGAATAATTCATGATTTCTCTACTTATTTTGTAAGGATTCTTGATATATTAAGGTTATCATCGTCATTAAGGTTATCCTAAATATCCCAATACCGTTAACCCAAAAGTAATGTAGGACAACATTATTTTACTTTAAAAAGAATATTATTTCTTATTTTTAAAGTTTATCGAATTTTTCTTTGAGTGTTATTTTAGGGTTAATTTTAATAAATGTCCACAGGGGCTACGAAAAGAGTTAGTCTATACTTGCATTCTATAGAATTCAAAATTTATAGTTCTGGCATATTTCTCATATCCTCTACATAATGTTTATTTCTTGACCACTTGGTTTTTCATGGAAAAACAGTTATGTTTCTTTTCATTTTCTTTTTTTTTTTTGCTTTCTCATTATATTATTTGGTGCATGAAAGCTCATAATCAACATATTGTGTAGATTTTGCATTTTGGTTCAAAAAAAAGCTCTTCGCCGTATTTCACTTGCTTCTTTCTCTTGCTCTTTTTTTTTAAATCTCAAATTACACTACTTAGTATGCTTCTTAATTAATGTATCAATTAGTACATTATTAATATATCAATCAATAGATACTTCTAAGTGGTTGAAGAGTTTGATCTTTTCAGTAGCCTTAAACATTGGATTGATAATGTTTTCTAGGTGTTTTCAATGTCTCCCTTCAAACTAGCCCTACCACAGACTCATGTCACCACACACAATGGATTATAAGGGTCTGAATTCCATAATATAAATGCTATAAAGAAGGATGTGAGTATCTCTTATGTACTCACTGCTTAGGGAACTGCTTAGTTGGGATAGAATATTCTCATTTAAATTAATGGCTTTTTAAAAAATAATAGTCATTCACTTAAGGACAGGGTTTTCAGGAATAATTTAAAATCTTTAAGCACAGGATGGTGTATTTCCTTATCAAACATCCACACAAGGTAGGTATTATTATTATTACAATATTTTACAGATGAAGAAAGAAAGAGATTAAATTACTCCCCTCAGGTAAAGCACCAGAATCCAAACCCACACTACAAAAATATCTGAGTTTGTGGTTTTATTCCCACAACCATGCCAGAGGGAGAAAAGCCTGTGAATTTTTATGTCCTTTGCTGAATAGTCAATTGGAATTTTTTTCTTATTTTATGTAGTTTACATAAGCTCTTGATGTGCTATAGTTAGTAATCAATTACGATTTCAGTAACAAGTATTTACCCTTAATTTCTCTTCAGTAGAGAAAGGTTCTACCTCATTCTTGATGTCTATGTGTGAATCTATTTGCATAAAATCCCTGGATATCTTGACCTTGTTATCACTCTTTTCGAGGGAGAAAAAAGCATCATGATCCCATCGATGAGTTTGGGAGCAAACTTCCCTCCAGTGAGACAAGAGAAACAAGTTCTGTTCTGCTCTTTCATGCTGTGAGTTTGATAGGGGCAGGCCCCCCGTATTTTGTGAAGGCTCTGGTTGGTCCAAGGCTAGCTGTGAGTGGATGGGTATATCGACCTAATTCAGCGACTTTATATTAGCACACACCTGCCTATTACTATCCAGCAACACCCTCCAAGATTAGCTTACTAAGAAAGGTGATATCTTGGTCTCTACTGACCGATCTCTTTTATTTTTCAATAGGTCCAGAAATGGGACAGAGTAGAGAGGTACGATTTTTTGGACAATTTGAATTTCAATAATTTGGTGTTTTCTTAACGATTTTTTTATAATATAAAATATTTTAATTTGGGGGAAGTAAAATGTATTGCTCTTTTTTTATTCTTTAGGTTGCTTTTATCCTTAGAAAATATTTACCCATGCTAAGATCATTCAGATTTATCTATATATTCCATCCAGCTATTACATAGTTTGGCTTTTTGTTATTTAAATTCATGTGAAATTAGCTTATGTACAAAAGATGGGAAGATTTATTTTCTAAATAATTAAGAAAATACCCTGGCAAGTTTTAAATTTTCTTTTTTATTCACAAAATTGCTATAATTTCATAATATAACATCTATTTATGTGTGAGTGTATATGTGTATGTATATGTTATACATGTGTGTGTGTATATGTATGTGTGTGTGTGTATATATGTGTGTGTATATACATATGTGTGTGGGTGTATATATATATATGTGTGTGTGTGTGTGTGTGTGTGTGTGTGTGTATATGCACGTGTTTACCCACATATTAGTATATGTCATGTCTCCGGACTGTCAATTACATACTCTTTTGATTCTTTTACCAAAGTTCTATTTGTCAATTACCCTAACTACATATATATATATTTTTCATTAAAGTATAGTTGACAAGCAGGGGTGCCTGGGTGGCTCAGTTGGTTAAGCGTCTGACTTTGGCTCAGGTCATGATCTCATGATTCGTGAGTTCGAGCCCTGTGTCAGGCTCTGTGCTGATAGCTCAGAGCCTGGAGCCTACTTCAGATTCTGTGTCTCCCTCTCTCTGCCCCTCTCCGGCTCATGTTCTGTCTCTCTCTCTAAAATAAACATTAAAAAATTAAAAAACAAATAAAGTATAGTTGCCATGCAATCCATATATATTTTTTAATCATGTAAGGAAAGTTCTGGTTTGCGTGATCTGATTATGCGAATACATGATATAATCCACAACAAAACATAAAATACTATTTTCCAGCTATAAAGTTTGCAAGCAAATGTTTAAATCAATTTCCTGGGGCGCCTGGGTGGCGCAGTCGGTTAAGCGTCCGACTTCAGCCAGGTCACGATCTCGCGGTCCGTGAGTTCGAGCCCCGCGTCAGGCTCTGGACTGATGGCTCGGAGCCTGGAGCCTGTTTCCGATTCTGTGTCTCCCTCTCTCTCTGCCCCTCCCCCGTTCATGCTCTGTCTCTCTCTGTCCCAAAAATAAATAAAAAACGTTGAAAAAAAAATTTTAAATCAATTTCCTACAACAGCTTTTATCACTTTATAATTATAATATTTAAGCACTGTCCATGTGTATGAAGAGTCTGTGAGTCAGGCCATAGACTGTATTGCGGATTGTGCTGCCAGCTGGCCTATTGCATGACAGAGAACGGTCACCACCAGTCACAAATTACATCTGTTTGTGCCTCTATTTGTTAGACAATCTGGCACCAGTAACAGCTGAGAAGAAAGATTTGCAAACAGCTCGTTTGATTGATGTGTCTAGAGTCATCTCTAAATCCAAATGAAATGTTAAGGGCTATCAAGAAATCGTAAATCAGGCATATCTCTCTTTGAGCCAAGAGAAGGTTTTGCTAACGCTTTTATGGCACCCATGTGTGAGAGGTATGATTGGCTGATATTCAAAAAGAGAAATCGGACCTGCTTGTTCCACACAATTAATTAGGTCACATTTTTAACTTTACTGAGCTGTGAGGTGTTCCACAGGGCCTAGCACTTAAGTCATGATCATAAAAACTGTTGGAGTAGGGTTTTCAACCAGGTAAGAGGAATACAGCATCAACTAAGGATATAGAAGGTGGTTGATTCCAAGGAGTATGTTGGGAAAGCAGATAACCTGTGACCGAGGTTATATGTTCTGGGGTAGCCAGACATCTATCAGGACAGGCATGTACAACCAGGGTAGCTGAACCCTAACCAGCAGGACACAACCTTGGGGGAGATGCCAGCACTGAACCTTCACGGGCTATGACAAGAAGTGTTCACATTTGGTACCTGTGAAAACTCGAAATGCCCAGGAGAGAGTGCAAAAGTACCTTTTTGTGAGGTAAATCTTAAAACAAAAAATTCCTTATCTGTTGTATTAGATGCTACTGATTAATACCACCTCTGCCTAACTGAAGGGGACAAGTAATTACTGGAAGAAGATCATGAATCTCACAGAATCCACACGAAGCCTAGAGGATCAAACTTGAAAAATGGGTAAAAACCAAGGGAAGTTAGGCGGGAGGCACTGTGTCAAAGCAAGGGCCCGGGAGACGTTGGGCTCTGGTGACACGTTGGCCCTCGCACTTCTGTCCTGAACTCTGTGGCTGCCATGTGCCATGACAGTGAATAAGTTCTAAGGTATCCTTGGCTTTCGTTTTATTCTTAGAACTTAAATTCCTGGTTAGGAGCATCTGATTGGCAGATGCTCTTCATGTGCCAGCCTGGTTTGGAAGCAAGGGGGGAGAATCTGAAACCTTAGGCTTCTTTAGCGTGAGGAGTGCCTTGACTCCTTAGAGAGTCCCTGAGAGTAGGAAGGGAGAAAGTCTGGGTGTTGGGTAGGTTGCAGGGGGAAAAATGGAGAAGAAAAAAAAAGAGAAAGAAAAAGAAAACAGGCGCACACGCGCGCACACGCACACATACACACGTATCAGCAATGAAGTTCTATACCTGAAATTTTTAAAACATTTTGAATATTTGTTACTTAGACAATAAAAAAATTTCTTTTTTCCACAATAATTTGTTTTGAAAAGGATATTTCTTAAGGTCTGGTTTTTTTTCTACTTTTGCTGAAAGAAATATCTTCTCTTTGTTCATTCTTTTGATAAGCGCCTGGTATACCTCCCAGAAACAGGGTGCTTGTTTGCTCCTTGATTTCCCCCAAGTAAGGCTGATCTCTAGCTCCTGGATCCAGTAGTCCAAACTGAGTGCAGAGGGATGTGGGGTAGTGGACAGTCCTGGTAGGTAAATCTCATTTCTGGAGAATTTCTCATCTGTGTCTCTCAAAATATCTCATCCTGTGTGGCTGGATGTCACGGCATAAGCTGTGGAAACCCACGCAGAAGCTGTGCCACCTCCAGGAGACTATTCCCCACCTATGCCCATGCCTATTTCAGCCCTCTGAACAGTGAGCGGTCTAGACCTTGACCAAAGCTTTTTAACGTCACCACTGTTAGCAGCCAGTGACTTGAAGACTTCCATGGCTCAGAACTCTCGGGACAGTTACTCGTGAGCCCTACTGGACTCCCCTACAGCACTTACACCATCAAAGTCTGGTAGGCAGCAGCTGGCAAAGGCCTTCCAGGAAGAGGATTTTCCTATGATCCCATGGTCCATTTCCAACTCAAGCCATGGACCATATAAAATAATGTATGTTTAGAATTCTTAATTTTTGGAAGGCTCTAATTTCTAAGGCAAATGATTTGCAAGTCAATCTTGATTAATCTTCTTTAAACAAGTCTCATGTGCCTTATAATTAGAAATTCTAGCATTTGGATGGTACCCTTCCCTAGTTTCTTATATGAATGTAGTTGTTTCTCCATTCTTGGCTGATTCCCCTAGTTACTACGGAGGGAAATGCTGGACATCTGCTGTCAAGTAGCCAACTTGTCCAACAGATGGCAACGTGATCTGCAATTGTTCTTGTTATATTTTATTTCACCTCCTCCTTTGAATTCCTGTCTCCTTACCTTCTTTTGGCATTGACAGAAAGGCAGGAGGCAGAAATGAATTAGGCAAGAAGGGAAATAGCACATTTCTCTCATATCCCCACCTCTTCAAGAGGCTGCTTTCTGTGAGCTTTGCTTCCTGCCCTCACATCTACCTAGTGAACAACTGTTCAGCTCAAATGCTACCCTCTCTGGGGAGTCATCTTAGACTGCCCTCAACATTGCAGGAGCCCCCATAAGTGCCCAGAGTGCTCCCCTAGAGTGCTCTAAACATGTCTCTCTAGCACTTATCCACGCTATCCTAATTGTTGATGTATTCACTCATCTCCCTACCCAGACTCTGAGCTCCCAGATAGAGACGGACTCGTCACTGTACTCCCAGGGCCAAGTTCAGTTAGTAAAAGGAATAAACAGGTTTGGGAAGGAGACAAAAGAGTCAAGAAGGAGCGTTTTCCTAAAACCTCTAGATTGTTCTTAAATTGGTACCACTGAAGCTCTCCCATGCTTTTGTTCGACCAATTTGAGAAGACAAATGTGAAGAATAAAGAAAGAGCTGGATTACTGGAGCTGGTAACTATTTTTCGCTTATGCCCTGTTAAAAACATAGTGCGTGTGTTAGGTTAATTTATTGATTGTAAATAGTTACTAACAGCAAATAGCAATACAACATAGCTTTTGATAATAGGCTCCACATAATCCCAGCTCTTTATAATACATGCACTATTCTGCACTGGTAGAAAAATAAGTTGTTCACTGTGAAAATGCCACCCATTAGTGCCACCGCTCCCAAACGATATACAATCTTGTGTTTTATGGCTCTCAGCTGCACACTGCCTGGAAGATGCTTTAGACATGAGCCGACTTTTTACATCTAACAAATGCCCAGTAAAAGACACTTAGAATTCCAGTTGGACTAAACTTGCCCCTTCTCCAGAGGGCACATAAATGAATAAATACAAGGAAATCCCCTCCCATTGCACACACACACATGCACGCACGCAATCCTCAGAGCAGCTGTGTTATATTATAAGTTGGAGGCCTTTTGTTAGTTCAGATGTTTCAGGTCTGCAAAGGCACTCTGGAGAAGAAATAAATATTATGAGTAAGTCTCGTTTCCATGCTTGTAGTGGGGAAACACTTACTAGCACCGTTTACTACAGTCTTAAACTGAAACAATCTCATAAAAGAATACCAGCATTACTCACTCAGCACATGACTGCTAAGACAAGATGGTGTCTGTTTTATTCCCTAAATATTCAAAACATGATTTCATTCAGACTCTTTCCCAGATGGACTTCCTTTTCAGTTAAACTAATCAGAATAATCATGGATTGTGTGCTTGCTAAATCTATTTTTTTTTCTTAAACCATTCAACTCTCTTTTATTTTACTAAGTAGTGCATATAAATAAAATTTCACAAATGAGAGAGCTTGGGTATTAGCATTAACTTATCAAAGGAAAGGCAGGTTGGAGCTTGGTGGGAGCTCAACCTGGAATCCAGGTCATTCCATTTGAGGATTTGGTCTTCTACTGGGAAAGCTTGGCGTCTGAAGTTGACAAATTTGGTAAGAAGAAGACCGTGTGCTGGAGAGTGATGTAAATGTGGATTTAGTAATTTACGAGGAGAAAGGACTCTCGTAATAACAAAAACACTACAAGCCTGCACAATCAGTGCATTCTCTTATTATTGTTAAAGTATGTGTGAAGCCAAAGTATAATAAAATTTTTTCGTGAACATACAGTCAGAACAAGGGGACACGGAGAAATTTATTTTTAATGGCTCTGAGAGCCTGATACGTCCATCTCTCTATGAAGCCTTGTCAAAGGGATTAGAAACACTTTGCCATGCTTCTCCCAAAGCCTGGTACATTCTCTCCCCATTCTTCACTAACTTTTACTAATCCATCTAATCTTAGCTTCATTATCACTTTCTTAGAGACACCTTTTTTGGTCTTCTTATCTAAGAAAGGGTCCCCACTGAACACTCCAGAGCGCTCTGTAATTTCCCTTTATAGCACTTACCTCACTTACTCATCTGTTGCTGTAAGATCTGTCTGCCTCTAGACTGTAAGCTCTAGGAGAGCAGGAACCACGTTTGTTTTGAGTCCCACTAGCTCCTCAGGGCCAACCACAGTGCCTGGCACCTCTGAAAGCATTCGGGATCTACTTGATAAATGAACTAATGAAAGCACATCCAGGAGCTGGGCAGAGTAATGGCGAAGGGCACAGGTGCTATATTCAGGCTTCCTTGTTTGAAATCCTGCCTCTGCCTCTTAGTGACTGTGTGAGCTTAAACAAGTTACAAAATCGGATTCTTTATAAAATGAGGACATTGACAGCTCCTGCCTCCTAGCATTCTAATAAGGATTAAATCAATTGATACAAAACACCTGGAACAGTGACCGGCACAGAGTGAACACTCAAGCAGAGTCAGTTCTTCATATTATCTTGTAAAGGGCAACTCTAAAAAAAATGTTAAGCCTGACTGCTAAAACTCAGTTTCCTTGGGATGTTCCTGGGATGGGTATGATTAATACTAACCTCTGAAGATATTTATTCATGTTTCCACGGTTTAGCAGTACTATATTTCTGATTAAGAATACTTCAGGGGCACCTGGGTGGCTGGGTTTGTTGAGCATCTGACTTCAGCTCAGGTCATGACCTCATGGTTTGTGAGTTCGAGCCCCACATTGGGCTCACTGCTGTCAACCTAGTGCAAAGCCCACTTTGGGCCCTCTGTCCCCCTTTCTCTGCCCCTTCCCTGCTTGTGCTCTCCCAAAAATAGATACATATTTTTTTAAAAAAGAATACTTCAATTAAATAGGTGAATATATTAAAACAGATTATGCCCAAGCCCTTCCAGCCTGGAACCTACTTTATCTTCTTTGCATGATGTTTTGTGTCTACTGATCCATCATGCATGAACATCAGAGCTTAACTCTAACGGCAGCTGTATTATCCTTATCTCCAAGTTCTTGGGACAGCCATCTCTGTAACAACGAACTACGGACAACAATATTCAAGGTGGATATTTTATAACACTTAGAAAGTAAAAAAAGAACATTATAAATACATACAATTCCGTAACAACAGAGGTAATCATTGTTTTTGTCTTATTTGGTTTTAAAGGCTTTACTGCTAAATACTATGGGGCAAAGTACCATATTTAACAATTATATATTACAATGTTGTCAGACAAAACTTGCATGGTTGTTAGAATCTTGGTCCATGGTTCATTTGTTGAACATGTATTTACTGAGTGCCTAATATGTGCCAGCCATTACACTGGGGGTGGTTTTTAACACTTTGGGTTTGAACTGAAGAATGATACAAATAGGACTCCATTATTTGATGAATTGGTATTTCAGTCATCAAACACTAAATAAATTTTTAATATATTACTGTCTGCTATTTTCAATGATAAAATGCTGATAATGATAATGTGTGAGAATGCACTGCTAAAACAACTAATGTGGGGGCAACCACCTTTTCCTCCCACCCTACATACACATGAAGTGTGTCCTTTGATCATTTGCTGTAGGTGATACTCAAAGAGCCTATTTTCATACACAGTTGAGCATTATTTACTTGAAATTAAAACACCTCTATGTCAAAACACACCTCTTCCTTACTTTTAATGTCACTATAGTAAACCCCAAATCAGGCCTTTCTGATGTGCCTTTCTATATCTGAGCCTTGATTTGTCCATCTTCTCTCTGTTCCATCTTCTTATTCCCTCATATCGGACATCTAGTGTTTTTAGTCCATAAGGTAACACTTTACCTGTGTCCCCGTGAATATCCCAAAGATTAAACTAAGATACTGAATCTCAGAATTGGGCCAAACTCAAAGATCTTACACAATTACTCATGTGTTGCTGAATTTCTCCTTGCAAAAAAAGAAAGAGAAAAAAAGAAAAAAAAAACCTAATGAAAGAAATTGAAGAAGACACAAGTAAATGGAAAATTTTATATGCATGTATTAGAAGAATCGGTACTGTTAAAATGTCCATACTACCCAAAGCGATCTGTAGATTCAGTGCAATCTCCATCAAATTCCAATGGCAGTTTTCACAAAAACAGAAGACACAATCCTAAAATTTGTATGGAACCACAGAAGACCCCAAAAAGCTAAAGCATTCTTGAGCAAGAAGAGAAAATGGCAGACATCACATTTCCTGTTTTTAAACTACACTACAAAGCTACAGTAATCAAACCAGTATGGTAATGACATAAAAATAAACACAGAGATCAATGAAACTGAATAGAGCACTCAGAAATAAATCCATGCATATGAGTTCAACAAATTTTCCATAAAGGCACCAAGAATACGCAATGGGGAAAAGACAGTTACTTCAATAAATGTTGTTGGGAAAACTGGATATCCATATGAAAAGAATGAAACTGGACCCCTATCTTACACCATACACAAAAATCAACTCAGAATGGATTAAAAACTTAAACATAAGACCTGAAACTGTAAAACTCTGAAAAGAGAACATAGTGGAATAGCTCTTTGACATCAGTCTTGGCAAAGATGGTTTGGATTTGACACCAAAAGCAAAGGCAACAAAGGTAAAAATAAACAAGTGGGACTACATTAAATTAAAAAGCTTCTGCACAGCAAAGGAAACCATCAACAAAATGAAACAGCAATCTATGTGACAGGAGAAAATATCTGCAAATCATACAGCTGATTAGGGATTAATATCCCAACTATATGGAGAACTTCTACAACTTAATAGCAAAAACGAAGAAACCATCCAATTACAAAATGGGCCGAGGGCTGAATATCATTTTTCCAAAGAAGACATACAAATGGCCAACAGGTACATAAAACGGTACTCAATATCACAAAGCATCAGGGAAATGCAAGTCAAAGCCACAATGAGACACCATCTCACACCTATTAGAATGGCTATCATCAAAAAGACAAGAGGTGACAAGTGTTGGCAAGGATGTGGAGAAAAGGAAATGCCTGAATGCTTTCGGTGGGAACACAAATTGGTGCAGCCACTATGAAAAACATTATGGAAGCTCCTTAAGAAATTAGAAACAGAACTACCATACCTTCCAGCAATTCTGCTTACGGTATTTATTCAAAGGAAACAAAATCGTTATCTCAAAGAGACATCTTAACTCTCATATTCATTACAGCATTACTCACAATACCCAAGAGAAGAAAACAACCTAAGTGGGGTGCCCGGGTGGCTCAGTCGGTTAAGCATCTGACTCTAGGTCTTGACTCAGGTCATGGTCTCAGGGTTTGTGGGTTCAAGCCCTGTGTTGTGCTCTGCACTGACAGTGTGGAGCCTACTTGGGATTCTCTCTCTCCCTCTCTCTTCCCCTCCCCCACGCATGCACACTCTCACTCTTTCTCTCTCAAATAAATAAACTTAAAAAAAACCTTAAGTGTCCATTAATGGATGGATGGATAAAGAAAAGGTGGTATATACATACAATGGGATATTATTCAGTCTAAAAAGAGAAGGAAATCCATTTGTGACAACATGGATGAACCTGGAATGTGTTATGCTAAATGAGCTAAGACATACATTATGGTATGGTATAGCTTATAAGCAGAATCTAAAAGAAAACAGTTAAGCTCATAGAAAGTAAGAGCAGAATAGAAGTTGCCAGGGACTGCAGCGGGGAGCAAACGAGGAGAGGTTTATAAAAGGGTACAAATTTCAGTTATAAGCTGAATGAGTTCTGAGAACCTAATGTATGTCATGGTGACTATAGTTAATAATACTGTATTGTAGACTTGAAATTTACTAAGACCATAGATCTTACACATTCTCACCAAAAATAAAATTTAAAAAAGGTAACTATGTGAGGTAACGAGTGCATTGATTGTAGGAATCATTTCACAATACATACATATATCATATCATCCAAGTTGTAGAGTTTAAACATCTTATAAATTTGCCAAAGAAACCTTAATAAAGCTGGGGGTAGGGTGCCTGGGTGGCTCAGTCGGTTGAGCGTCTGACTTCGGCTCAGGTCATGATCTCGCAGTTGATGGGTTCAAGCCCCACATCAGGCTCTGTGCTGACAGCTCAGAGCCTGGAGTTTACTTCAAATTCTGTGTCTTCCTCTCTCTCTGCCCCTCCCACACTCATGCTCTCTCTCTCTCTCTCTCTCTCTCAGAAATAAACATTAAAAAATAAATAAATAATAGATAAATCTGGGGAAAACTTAACCATTTCCACTTAAATTACCAATTGTAGAGAGGTATGTTAAAATCTTCCATAGAGGCTATAGATTTGCCAATTTCTCATAGCAATTCTATAAATTTTTCTTTCATGTTTATTGGGGCTATATAATTAGATGCATAAAGCTATAGTACATGACAGTGCGTCAACAAGGAACAGATATTAACAAAACACAATGTACAAATATAAAGCATGTTTACTATTACCCTCCCATTCGTGTGCTCATGGGAGACATCAGTAATCAATTATGGCACCCTAGTCTGCTCTCACATGGCTCCAGAATGTTTTAGCGTACCATTCTATGCAATCATCTTAGTTGTCACTCAAACTAATTCCTTTTGCCTTTCCCTGGCCTACCAATTTATCGCCCTAAAGGCTGGAATATTCTAAAAAGGTGAGATGTCAGATCAATGGGATGAATAGAATATTCTTCAATAAATAGAGGTGGAACAACTTATGCTTTAAGAAATAATGTCATCTTTCTACTTTCCATGTAAAGTAAGAATAATTCTGGATTTACCAAAAACTTCAATATAAAAATTATGAACTCCTGAACAGTCTAAAAGAGAACATGGGTGAAAATGATCTTTTCTGGGGGTTCAGAGAGCTTTTATGACCACAAAACAGAGAGAGGATACAAGAAAAGAGTCTGATAGATTAGGTTTTATAAAAATTAAAATCTTTTTTTCAGTCATAAAAAACAAACTGAAAAAATAAGGGAAAGTTTAGCAGCGTACATAATAAGGTTCTTTTTTTAATGTTTGTTTGTTTGTTTGTTTAGAGAACATGAGGAGGGAAGGAGCAGAGAGAGGGAGAGAGAGAATCCTAAGCAGGCTTCGTGCTGTCAACGCTGAGCCTAATGCGGGGCTCAAACTCACAACCGTGAGATCACGACCTGCACCGGAATCGAGAGGCGGATGCTAAGCCCACTGAGCCACCCAGGCACCCCATATAACAAAGTTCTTAATGTATAAATATCTTCTAAATTAAATAAGAAACAAACATCCTAGCGGAAAAATAAACTAAGAACAACGTAATAATTTACAAGAGACAAAGTATTGATGGCAAACACGTATATTGCAAAAGGATACACTTCATACTAACAACAAAAAAACACGAGACATCTCTTTCGCCCATCAAATTACCATTAACGGGTTCAAAAATGAGAATGTCGTGACAGAGTGTGCATAGGCAAAAACATCTGGAAGGAAATTTGAATATACATACCAAGGACCTCATTAATATTCACACACTTTGACTCAATAATTCCATTTCTTTAATGATTGGAAGGCCATAATTACAGCATCACATGAAACAGAAGGGATAAGATGCTGACATTTTATTTCTAATAGTTAGAAATCAGAACTACCTACAACAGGAGAATGGCTACACAGATAATAGTGTATTTGTACATTAAAATAAAATCTGTAATAATCAATGATGGTAGAAATGTACACGAAACCATGTGCAGTGTGCGTCATATTTTATTTAACATATTTTCTGTACATAGAATATGATAGAAGTTAGGACATAAATGTACAAACATGGTAATAATGTTTGTTTTCTAAAGTCTGGGCATGTCTGTGAATTGACTGTTATTTTTATTCTCAGTATCTTATGGTTGTTTTCTTCTTATTTTTTACAGTGCATGGCTAAAATCAGCAAGAGATTTTTAAAAAGAAAATGTCAGAGGACAAAGAGTGCCTAAAATCACATCAGTTTATTGCAATCTTCAAATATTTCTTGATCCAGAGACGTACAATCAGCAACCAACTTATTCGACTATTGCCAAAGAAACATCTCCAAACAGTACTTTGCTCATGAAGATAGAAAACCACAGAAAATGTGTGTGCCCTTGAGTATGTGTTGTAATAATGCATAAAGGCCTGTGTAAATCACAGCTCAAAATCTCTAGGACTTTCCCTAGTCAGCACAGTTCAGCCCGGCCCCTGCCCTGCACTAACCTAAAGCAACCCTAAGTCTGGTCCGCAGGCCACACACCCAGGCTTTGAGAAAGAGCCAGCAGCACTGCTGGGTTGCCTACCCTAATCCTGTGATTACCAGAACATTACAAAAATAAGACTTATCTGGGGGTTTATATTTTTATTAAATTAAGTCTCCCGAGAGCATCATGGCTATGCATAAACCACATTTATTAATCCTGGCATAGCTCAAAGAGATCGCTGCAAAAATAGACTATGAATAAATTGACCACGTCATGCTTACTCAGTGTGCAGCATAATCTTCCTAGTGTTATTTTGTGCTGCTGAGCCGTTGAGTTGCTGAGGGGCTACATGAAGGATTCTCTTCCCCTGGGGTGGTATAGTTTTCAAAACTGGAAAATTCCTTTCCACGCAGTGTTGACATACATACACACTTCCTGAGCCCCTATTTACCTAACATAGTCACTGTAAGTGTACTGCATTATTTATAGAAGATGCTAGAAGATGCATCTAGCATCTAGAATTCATTCAAGATGGCTGAATTCAAGCATGTAAAGAAGCATTTTTATAATCTGTGTGTGCAACTAGCAATTACTGCTAGGTAAGGTGAAGGGCAAGTTGACTATATTCATTTTCTGATCTTTCAATCTATGGCAAAAACTAGGGCTAGTCATTTTGGGAAGCAATTTACCAAGCTACTTTAACTATGGTGTTAACAATTCAAATGTATCATGCTTTAGGTTTCTTTCTTTTCTTTCTTTCTTTTTTTAATGTTTACTTCCCAATTTTAATGGCCACTTCCCATTCCTAAACTCCCTCACCCACTCAAAACCCTCTGACCAAGCTGACCACTCCCATCTTCTCAGGGAACTTCCTTCTCTTTCCCACAAGAATGCACATGCCTGGACTTCCTCCAGCTTCTCTGGCAGCTGTTGACCACTCTCTCCTGCCTTATTAACGTGTTCTTCTTCAATACGGCCTCTCGCAGTTGACGTTACTAAGGGCTCGATCCTGGGTCCTCATTTTGGCTCCATCTGTACTCGCCCATGACAATCTGTGCTGTCTCATGATTAAACATCATCAGTGTGCTGACAACTCCCCCAGTTTATACTCAAGCCCAAACCTCTTTTCTGAGCTTCGGACCTAAATTGGTCCTACTTAGCAGACATTTTTATTTGCATTGTCACATAAACATCTCAAACTTCACATCCAAATAGAAAATCATCATTAAGAACATTCCCCCCCCCCAAACTGGTTTTTAATCCAATCTTCAGCATCTCAGTTCCTGATACACATCCACCTAGTTATTCTATCCCAGAACCTCAACATCATTTCTGTTCCTCCTTCTGCTTCACCGAGTCCTGTTGTTCTGAAACCCCCTGATAGAAGAAGAATCTTTTTAGAACCTAATCTCGTAAGTGAAATAACATCACTTTTGCTGTGTTCTGGTCTTCAGAAGTGAGTCATTAAATCCAGACCGCACTCCAAGAAAGAGGATTGTGCATTGGGGGGCCATCTTAGAGCCTGCCTGCACCACTCCAGCAACTGCCAGGGCAGGCTTGGCGAGGGTTGCTCTGACCCTTGGGCAGTGCTCTGAACCCTGCCAAGAGCTTCTCTCCTTACACTGCACATGGCCTACTGGAAGCAGTTGTCGATGTTTCCTTTGGACTCCAGGGCCTGGCCTAGTGCCTAGCCATGACCTGCTGAACTGAATTGAATTGGGCATCTCTAAGCCAGGGTTAGAAGATATAAACAGTGCTGGGACTAAACTGAGAAATGAAGCTCCTAGGACTGGATGTTTCCTTTGGAGGATCTCACGGTGCCCTAAAAACCAATCTAACATATTTGAGGAATATGTGGTAGGAGTCTGGAACACTCCAGTTATAATGAAGAAGCAGAAAGGAGACAAGCAGTGAGAAAAAGGGACGAATCTGTCAGCCTGATAGGAGCTTCCACAATGGTTTCCAGTCTTCTGTGTCTCTTCATAATGATTCAGGAAACTCCGGATGAGGTTTGTGATTGAGGGAAGCAGAAAAGATGAGGCTATAGAAGGGAAAACCCTAGGGGACTCAGGTGCCAGTTTTATCATAAGAGGAACCAAGGAAGGGCATTGGCTTACCGCTACCCTCAGGTCCCCAAATGACAAAGGCCAAAGAAGGCCCAAATCAAATATACTCTTTTCCTGTAAACAGAATATGCCTTGAATTCCTGCCCACCATTTCCCTCCTAATTTAACCAGATGAGTAACACAGATAACCTTTCTTCTCTACCAAAGCATAGACTTCAAACATGTAGCACTCTGTAACTCCAGCTCTCCTCTCTCTCCAGCATTCAGTGGGCCTCCCAACAATCGCTTCCCCAAGTTGCAAAATGCAGCTCTGTGCAACTCAAGACTCCACATGCTACTATAAAGAAAAGGGCCGGGGGTGGGGGGTGGGGGAGAAGACCTAAGGGAATAAGCCAAGGAAATCTCCTTAATGCTTCATCCCCCTATCCAGAGAATCTATGAGCAAGGCCTAAAATTCTTAGGGAGAAAGAAGGATGTGGTTTCATTTATCCAGTCTTTCATCATAAAATAGGTACCAGGGGCTACAATACATCAGGAACTCTGTTAGGCACAGGAATCACAGACATAAAGGACACAAAAATCAGTGTTCAATAAGCTCACCTTCTTGTGGAGAGAAAGAGTCAAGATCAGCTAAGAATTCTACTACCTGTGCTGTGGGTTAAGAAAGAGGTGAGCCCAGAGTGGGAGCTTCTGCTGAGAGCAGGGGGCAGGCAATTTAGACTGGGGCATCAAATGAAACTTCTCAGAGAGGCCAGAACCAGGTGGAATCTTGAAGGACAAGCCATGTTTGGCTAAAAGAAAACAGGAGAGTGACATTCCAGCAGAAAGGAAACCATGTTAAAAGGCATGGAGGTCAGAACAAGTATGGTGGTGATTCCCAGGCACTACAGTTACTCCTTGAACAGAGAGTGTGAGGAAGGGAAGGCGAGGAAAGAGGGAGGAGAGGGCAGCAGAGGACTGCCAACAAAGGGAGCGTGGAGTTTACCCCCAAAGCAGCAGGAAGTCATAAAACATTCTAAACAGGAGAATGACGTGGCCAAATTTATATACTAGAAGGAGTGCTCTCACATCGGCGTAGAGAACTGATTGGTAGGGAGACCCACTCGCTGCAGCTTAGGAAGCAGACCATAAATTAATGAGAACTAAAAGTGGCGTGGGGAGGGCAGTGAGAAAGGGACAATCCAGATAGGCCTTCAGAATGTAAACTTGATGGGTTAAGGAAAAAGAAAGGTGTCGGGGATGACTCAGAGCTCAATGGGTTAGGAAGCCGAATAGAGGATGGGATATTCACTGAAACAAGAGATAAAGGAATTTAAAAAAAAAAAAAAAGGAATTCCCAGGCTTTAGGGAAGATGATGAGTTTAGTATTGGACATATTGAGGTTATAGGACTTAGGATCAATTTCTCCAGGTGCTAGCATCTTGGATTTATTTAAATTAAGACAGATTCTTTGGTCAGCAGAAATTTAGGCTCTAGGTCTTGGGAGTCTTGGAATAAAAGTTTGAATTTCATCAGCTCTGAGACTATAACACCTTCCCAAGCTCTCTCCCACAACTCCCCATAACTACATCCCTCTTCCATACAGGGCTGGGGCAGTCAGGGAACAAACAGTGGAGAACACCATAGGTGGAGATACAGCTAGCTCTACTGGGCTAGCTCTTTTCTCGTCCTATCTTATCCCTGAGAGCACTTGAACACTGAGAATCATGTGTTACAAGTCAACCGAGAGCCATGTCAACCTGAAAAAGCTCTGAATTTATGCACAACTCGTATTTATTACACACATCGCATGTGCCAGTCACTATTCTGAAGTACCTGTTTTCATAGAACTCGCCAATAAGAAAAAGTGTGTATTTTCCAACTTTCCTGCTGACACCTTCATTTACAGGTACGTGGAACCGGGTACAGTATGTGGAGGCATGTTGGCTTCCAGCTAATATTTTAGCTCAATGACAGCAGTAGAAAGCCATTTTAGAGCTGTGGCTTGTGAAAGTGGCATTTTGTCTCAGAGAGCCTTTTGCAGCAATGGGGAGAGAAAGCAAAGTTTGAAGGTTTCCTGTCCTTCCTCTCTGATTGTATTGCTAATTCTAGTTAAATATTAAACGTTTTTAAGATTAATAATATTATATCTCAATATTATATATCTTGAGTTTCAGTTGCTTGTGAGCTAGCCACACAGGCGACTAGTTATACAGGCGTTTCCGACAGAGATTTAATTCAGAGCTACAGGTAAGAGTCATACATATTTAGATGTTTTCTAACGCTGTAAAATGGTCGAAACAACTCTTAGAGTATGGCACACTCAAGAGAGGTGTGCCAAAGACTTAACTTGGGAAAATAAACATTTAAATTCTGCATGAAGGAATGGGGCAGGGTGGGGAATTTATGAAGGGGACAACAAAAAAATAACAACAAGAAACCAGGAAATAACTCTATCATAAAAAGGCCAAGTGAAAGAGAATCTTAAGCAAAAAGAATGGCCAATACTTTCACACGTTGAGGAAAATTCAAGATACATAATGAGTATGTATGTACATATCTATTAGCTTAGCAAGTTGTGTGCTGCTTTTTTTTTTTAATTTCACTTTGATATTTAACCTTTGGCAACGTGTTTCTTTTTACCCCAGGTGGATTTTAAAACTTTATGTAGTCAAATGGAGTCATCCTTATATGACTTCTAGGCTTTGTGTCCTATTAAAGGTTTTTCCATGAGAATATATATATATATATATATATACACACACACACACACACACACACACACACACATATATATACACATTATAATGCATTTAATTAAATTTAATTTAATAAATAAATTTAATTAAATTAAATTAATTAAATTAATTAATTAATGTATAAATTAATAAATATAAATATAATATAAATAAATGTAAATATAAATATAAATAAATATAAATTAATAAATAAATTTAAATTAATTAAATAAAATACATTATATTCATATATTATACATTTATTCATTTAATTATATTTTAGATGTATATATATTTCCTACAAATAAGTGTGTGTGTGTGTGTGTGTGTGTGTGTGTGTGTATGTATCATGTAACTCGAGAGAAAGGGTTAACTTGGGAGGAAGGAAATGTTTTGGAAGGCTACTGGGCAGCTTACAAAATACACAGGAATACCGGAGAGGCAGGCAGGAACCAAGGCAGTCAGGTGGCGAGCACCGTGGCCAAGCTCTCGACCGAGGAACAGCCCGGTCAGGGTGACGCAGCTCTGCCGCTGACGCTGGGCATGGCCACCAGCGCTGCCATCACCAGACACTGGATACTGCTGAGGCGCCGCCGTGGCTGCATGCTGCTCTTGGCTCCGATGCCGTCGAACGCGTGATGCCGCCACCACTGGAATGAATTCTCACTACCTCCTTCTTTGTGTCACTTGCTCCAAATTCAGAGTCCCAGCAGACGTGTCTGATTGGCTGGGCTGAGGTCACTCATCTGTATCCACCTATCAGGGTCCACGAGAGTAAGTATTCGTTTTTCTCAGCTTACAGAGGCAGAGCTGGGACCTGCCGCTGCCAAAACCCATACAAACATACGAAACGTTTCGGATACTCAGTTTAAGAAACAAAACCAAAAATGACTTCGCTATAGAGAATAATGCTTTCCTGGCAAAGATGATTTTATGCTTTGTACTTGCTTATAATATGCCATCTGTAGTTGTCATAATTTTTTATATATAAAAACTTTAATGAAAACATAAATTGAGCGGCGCCTGGGTGGCTCAGTCAGGTTAAGCGTCCAACTTTGGCTCAGGTCATGACCTCGCGGTTCAGGAGTTTGAGCCCCGTGTCGCGCTCTGTGCTAACAGCTCGGAGCCTAGAGCCCATTTCAGATTTGGTGTCTCCCTCTCTCTCTGCCCCTCTCCCACTCGTGCTTTGTCTTTTTCTCTCTCTCTCAAAAATGAATAAACGTTAAAAAATTAAAACAGGGGCGCCTGGGTGGCTCTGTCGGTTAAGCGGCTGACTTCGGCTCAGGTCATGATCTCGCGGTCCGTGAGTTCGAGCCCCGTGTCGGGCTCTGTGCTGACAGCTCAGAGCCTGGAGCTTGTTTCGGATTCTGTGTCTCCCTCTCTCTGACCCTCCCCCGTTCATGCTCTGTCTCTCTCTGTCTCAAAAATAAATAAATGTTAAAAAAAATTAAAAAAATTAAAACATCAATTGAATAATATCATTGTACTGGACCCTTATATATATATTTTTTCAATTAGCAATAGTCATGCCTCATTGACTAATTGGCTATAACACTGCTATTGCACAGAGCTACAGATGCTTTTTTTAAGACTTTATTTTTGAGAGCTGTTTAGGTTCACAACAGTATTGAGGAGGTACAGAGATTTCTCCTATTCTCCCTATCCCTACACCTGCTTAACCTCCCCCTCTATCAACACCATTCACTAGGGTAGTACATATTTTGTCAGAGATGAACTTATCCTGACCCATCATCACCACCCAAAGTCCACTGCTTACCTTAGGGTCCACTCTTGCTATCGTATGCTCTGTGGATTTGAACAAGTGTATAATGACATACAGCTATCTTTATTATATCATATAGAGTATTTTCACCGCCCTAAAAATCATCTGTGCTCTGCCTATTCAGGCACTGTTCTCTTATTCTGCCTATTCTCCCACTGTGTCCAGAAACCACTGATCTTTTTACCGTCTCCATAGTTTGACTTTTTCTACAATGTCATATAGTTGGAATCATATAGTATGTAGCCTTTTCAGATTGGCTTCTTGCACTTAGTGACAGGCTTTTAAGATTCCTCCACGTCTTTTCATGGTGCCATAGCTCATTTCTTTGTAGAGCTGAATAACAGTCCATTGTCTGCATGTGCCACCGTTTATTTATCCAGTCCCCTACTGAAGAACGGCTTGGTTGCTTCTAAGTTTTGGCAGTTATGAATAACTCTGCTATCAACGTCTGTGTACAGGTTTTTGTGTCAACGTTTTTTCACTCCTTTGGGTAAATACCAAGAAGTATGACTGCTGGATCATATGGTAGGAGTATGTTTAGTTTGGTAAGATACTGCCAGTCTTCCAAAATGGCAGACTCCTTTTGCATTGCCACCAGCAACGGGTGAGATTTCCTACTGCTTCACATCCTCGCCAGTGTTACAGATTTTGCCCATTCTAATAGGTGAGTGGTAGACAATTTTTAATTTTTTTTGGTAATGTTTATTTTTGAGAGACAGACAGACAGACAAAGTATGCGTGGGGGAGGGGCAGAGAGAGAGGAAGACACAGAATCCGAAGCAGGCTCCAGGCTCTGAGCTGTCAGCACAGAGCCCGATGCAGGCTCAAAGTCATGAACAGTGAGATTACGATCTGAGCCGAAGTCGGAGGCTTAACCAGCTGAGCCACCCAGGTACCCCAGTGGATAAATTAAAAAAAAATTCCCTCTGGCAGCAGCATCAAGGGTCTAAACAGCCTGTGCCAGCAGACTGAGGCAGGGTGGATGACCTGCAAGAACAACAGCGACCCCGCGGCTTTCTCTGGCAGAGGCCGATGGAACGAACGGACCTCCCCGGGAAGCATGGTGGAGGGCTTCTTCCCTCAGAATGATTTATATCATATGTGTGAACTTCAGGGTCCTTGAACTGTAGCCACGTCTGCGTTTTCCATTGGGTTTTCAGACTGAGAGTGGGGCTGGATGAACCAGGGAGAAGCACCGTGTTCATGCAGGCGACCAACAGGTTGGAGGTCTCAGAGAATAGAGAGTATGGAAAATCCAGACAGGCAGACCCGTACTCTGGAAAAACCCCTATAACATGCTGGGGTACCAAAGATATACTTCAGAGAGGCCAGAGGTGGTATGACCGAGAAGCAGTTTAGTCTTTGGGGGTAAGCAGAGAGGCGGGGTAAAGTGTGATATGCTGATCGAATGACTGCAAAGGTAACTGTTGCAGACAAATCGGAGAACCGGCGTGAAGTCTCATCTGGTGTCTGGTTTGTGCTCTGGGAGAAGCTGGAACTCTTTAAAGACACCAGCTGGGGTCTCCTTCCATTTGTCCTCCAGATCTACTTGTCCCCTGTTCTGTGCCTATGGAAACTGATTTCTATGAACTCTATCAATGGGCTTTCTTGCCCTCCAGTTCCTTATTGGGTTTGGCCAATGGTGAGGATCTGCCAGAAATCAAAAGCATTCTCGTGAGCTACCTGAATCCCTCAACCAAAAGTCTTAGCTCCTAATAGGAAGCTCTCCCATGACTTAGTCTTTAGATTCCGATAAGTGGTTTTCTGCCCCTTCAACCCTCAGGCCTAGAGATGGTAAAGAGCACCTGTTGGCGGTTCACAGTCTCTACACTAATTCTTGCAGTTTCCGAACACCTTACACCTATATATCTCCTTGTATTCTAGTTGAGCAGGCCATCTATTTCATTTTGGGACCCAGACAGCAGCCTAAGATATAAATTTATAAATTTTATATGATACAAGTTGATCATTTTAGTAGACTTCTTTTCCTTTCAGAAGTTCCTGCTAGCATACAATTGAAGACTCCACTTTCTACATTAATTCTACATACATTTCTTCCACCTACCCCCACCCCGTCGCCTGCTCACCCATCCATAGGCTCACCGGCTCTCCACACTCCAGCAGCCCAACTCCACTGAATTTTTCAAGCTGAAAATCTGGTGTTCGTTTTGACTTCATGACCCAATCTTTTCCATATTTGTCTCCAATCTACCCTTTCCTCTCCAACCACCTCATTGTCCTTCATGGGCAGGAACAGTGGACTCAGAGCTGGTCTCCCCTCTGAGAAATGAACTTAACTGCACATAAGCAAAATGGCCCCAGGTCATGGGCTATGTTCCCCAGGTGGACCCCTGAATTGACTTGAAGCTACCCCACATCACTGAATCTCTCTCTTTCCGGGTTTTGCTCCTTCCATTGTTCACGTTCCTACCTTCTTTGTGCTGCCAGTATCTTATTGACTTATTGACTGTGTCTGTTCTCAATACACCCACTTTGCTCCCTAGCATCGCATTTCCCTCTCTCTTCTGGAATGCTGCTTCCCTGGACTAATGTATCACTAACAAATACCCTTTCCTCCCCCCACCCCCCAAAATAAACCCAACCATTCAACATCTGTCATTTGTGAAGCTGAGAATGGCTGGTGAGAAAAAAAACACACTAGGGTGTATGATATCAGCTTATGCTTTATAACAACAACCTCAACTGTGGGCTCTCTTATTTTCCAGAATAACTGTTTTAAATCTTCTTCAGCCTCACCTTCTACTTACAGAGATGATAGAAGTCATTAGATGAGGGCTCAGTAAACTCTTCCCCATTCTCACCGACAAATATGCCTACTTACCCCTTCCTCATCATCTCCTATTACAAAATCCAGTGCTTAGAGCTCCAGTCCCTCCTGCCTTCCTGGAGACCTTGAACTACCTATTATCTTTTCTTTTTCTGTGTCTTTAACCTCTTTCTCTCTACAGGATCCCTCACAGCACACCTTCAAAATAAATAAAGAATGAGTTCTGGGGCATCTGGCTGGCTCAGTTGATAGAGTATGCGACTCTTGGTCTAGGGATTGTGAGTTCAATGTTAGGTATAGAGCCTACTAAAAAGAAAAAAAAAAAGAATAAATTCTGTCTCTGTCCAACCCTTCCTTCCAGCTGCTGCTTAGCTTTCTCCTTGTCACTCTTCTTGAGAGAATCCTCCCCACATACTGTCTCTATTTCCTCACATCCTGTTCACTCTCCAGTTTGTGTACACCATCCAGGGGCTTAGCTCCTTCCCCACTGCTCCCCAGGACTGCCCTTCACCAAGATCATAAACCACTTCTATGATGCTGAATTCAATGGAAACCTTTCAACTCCTTCCTACTTGACCGCTTAGGGGCATTCAACATACTCCATGCTCGCCTTCTAGAAATGCTCTCTTCCCTTCCCTTGTGTGCCACTCTACTTTATTAGTATATAGCTTTCTACCCAACTAGCTGCTCTGTGTCCATCTCTTTTTCTAGCTCTTTATCTTTCACTGGCATTTAGAGGTTGGAACGTGTCATGGCTCAGATCTAAGGCTTCCTCTCCTTTCACGTGCTCCCTTCAGCATATCAGATTCACGTCTGTAGCTTGCACTGCAATCTACATTCCCAGGGCGTTTCACTTCTCGTAGAATGAAGCTCTTACTGAGACATACAAAACCCTGAGTGATCTCCCCTATCTGCCTCTGTACCTTTCCCCTTCCTGCACTCCAAACAATTTTCATTTCTATCACAGCACCATGGTCTCCATATCCCCAGCCATTTCCACATTCTTCCCCCACTGCCTGTTAGAGTCTACGCCCACACCTCCCGAGTCTGGCTGTCTGACGTTGAGTGATCCTGCAGCGGGGAGCCTCGGTGGCACTTCCTCAGAAGAGCATTTCTTGCTTCCCTAACTAGGCCAGGCTCATTTTTTTTCAGGCTCAGTTTTTATATAATCTTACAATGTACTGTATCTCTCCAGATTCTAATGCATTTATTTATTTATTTATTTATTTATTTATTTATGTAATTGTTTGTTATTCATTCCCTCACCAGACATTAAGCCCCATCTCTTGTTGCTGAATGTCCCACATACAGTAGGTATTCAGTGTAATTCATTCATTCACTGAACATTTTCTTTCAAGAGTCCTTTCCAATTTTATAAGGTATAGGCTCCAAAAATCCTGATGCACCTCTAATAGCTATCCTCACAGTCAATGGGGAGATCCCATCCATTTAAAAAGAAATATAACCCTACCACTATCTCTTTGATTCCCCAGGAGTTTTCTGGAAAGGGCAATCCATGTGGCATTCATGACCTGTTGTCTGCTGACCAGTGAGGCAAAGAATTAGGTCATTGCCCTTTGTGATAATTAGAAGGGGCTCTTTGCCAAGCTTCACCAGATGTATGAGAGCCTGGTGCAGACCAGAAGCACTAACTTGGTGATGTGCTGACTTCAGCACGAATGGGGCTAGTGTCATCAGCTGCTGTGCAGCTGAATGCCAGTGTCTACTTTGAGATGTGGCTCAGAACGGTGCTACTCGCTCTTTGATCCTACTTCCTGGGAGTTTTGGCCAGCTTCTGAGATGAAGAAGCAAAGATAGCAGAGGTAGCCAGGCAAGCTTCATTGGCGTATTTATTTATTATTTTAAATGCTTATTTATTTAAAATAGAGAGAGAGCAAGCAAGCAGAGGAGGTGCAGAGAGAGAGGGAGAGAGAGGATTCCAAGCAGCCTCCACACTGTCAGCACAAAGCCCAATGCGGGCCTCGAACGCACAAACTGTGAGATCATGACCTGAGCCAAAATCAAGAGTCAGACGCTTAATCAACTGAGTCACCAAGGCGCCCCCGACTGTATCTTATTAACGGGAAGACTGGCCATCCGCCTCACCTACTCTCCTCATGCCCTGAGGACTGGTGCCCAGTCTCACTCCACAGGGCTGACTAAGTCTGCTATTGTAAGGCACAGCAGATTGTACTGTAGGATAGAAGGCCATTTCATATCAGGGGTATAAGAAATTGCTGCAAGGAATGTAACTGGCTGCCACACTTTGGAACCTGCTGTGGTGTTCCTACCTAAACCACACTCCTCATGGGCTTCTCTCAGCCAATGACCGCCTCATCTTGAGCCAGCACTCTCCCTCAAATTCTAGCTTCACTTTTCCCTCAATGGAGTTTTGTCTCCCCTTAACCCTGCATGGCACTGCGGTCACCTTCGGACTCAGGTCATGGTGGAATATGAAGTAGGAAATAACTTCCTGGGGTTCCTGGCCTAGAGGGGGCAGTTCCTACTGGATTCAAGACAGGTGTCATCATTGCTTGTTCTTTATTTTAGGGGAAAGGGGATGAAGAGTGCTCCCTTATAAGTCCTCCTCCTGGACATCTGAAGGAAGAGGGTCCTTGGGGGGCTCATAAATCCAAAGTCGACCAAATTTCCAGAACCCTGCACTTTCTCTAGTGTTATTTATGGAAATGATAGGTAGCCACACTGTTCAGCCTGCTGATTCCTAAATTTCACATAAAAAAATGTGCTCATCTTATTGACATTCAAATTTCTCATGAAATACACAGCATTCACAGGATGTTCTCAGCAGAAACCTAATCAAATCTATATGTCTTCTGTTAAAATTACACTAGCATTATTTTGATTGCAGTTTAAGGACTCAAACTCATGTTTAGCCAAGCTCCCCAAAAGGGTGAATCTATTAATTTAAATAACAAAGAAGTCCGGTAGACAGATCTGGCTTTGCACATTATTTTTTGTTAATGGAGCACAGAAGCTTCCAACAGCCCTGGATAACCTGGTCCTCCCAGGTCCTGATCTAGGAAGGAAGAACTGATTTAACACAAGCTCTCTATGGTTCGGTAGCAGAGGTGTTCCGCATGGAAAATATTGACAGTATATACACAGACAAAGGACACAAATTATTTATATTGAGCATACACTTAAAATTCCTATAAATAAGAAAAATAAAAATGATGTAAGAGGAACACAGACCAAAGCCACAGAAGAGGAAAATGAATAACAATAAAAATATGAAAAATTCTCATTACCAATAGTATTCAGTGAAATAAGTATAAATTAAAACAATGAAGTATCATTTTTACTCTATTTAAATGTAAGAATTCAAAGGTAAATGTTGATAAGAGTGTGGGGAAATGGGTCCTCTCAACACATTGCTGGGGAGCAAATATATACCATCACACATTCATAATTTAGACAATTATATTGTCAGTAGAAATGATGGGTATGTAGTAGCATGGTAAAGTCTCCAAGACATATCATTCAGTGAGAAAAGGCAATTTGCGTAGTAGAACATTTCGGAAGCCATGGAGGTGCACCTTTAGGAAGATCTGCTGTAAGTAACTAATTTGGCTGACAGCCCCCAGCTTCCAGATCCATGGACTCATGAGGCCAAAGAATGAGGATGCACCAATAAGGCAAAAATCTTAAAACAATGTGGTAAGTGCAGTGATAGACATGTGCACAAGACACACACACACACACACACACACACACACACAGAGGAGGCAAACCCAATGCAACTTTGGGAAGATATAGAATTCTGGGTCTGGGATGGCACCCAGGAGGAGATCATGATCAAGTTGGGATGGATGTTAACTGAGTGCAGAGAGGGGAAAGAATTCCAAGCCGGCAGAACAGCCTGAGTAATTCACAGAGGGAAGAAAGCTGCATATAGAAACAGGTTGCTAAATATTAAGATAGAGGCACGGATTGTAACAGATGAGGCTAACAAGACAGGCAGTGGCCAGCAAGGCCTCCCATGTCATATTAGAGAGGTCTGAATAGGTTTTGATGCGGCCGAGAGGCACAGAAGCCTCTTGAGCAGGAGAAGAGATCTCTGAGAAGAGATCAGACGACAACAAGACACAGTAGAGGAGAACAGACAGGATGCTATCGCCATCATTCAGAGAAAATGAATGTCTGGAAAGGAGACTGGGACAGCATTATACTAATCGGAATCAACGGAGGGGAAGAAATGCAGGAATATGGCAGTTGGTACCATCTGTAGGAACTGGTAATGGGCTGGAGGTAGGAGGCGGAGTGAGCGATGGGGAGGAGCCTGATTACATACACCCAGGGTGGTGGCGTGAGCAGAGAGAGGTGGTGAACCGAATCAGATCAGGAAACCTATACCTCAGGGAATACAGTGATGGTTGCAAAGGCATCTGGTATTGTCCTTCTGCCACTGTCTTAAAAGGGATTCTAAAGGGATTTTCTTTCCCTTGTTCCTCCAGCACTACACTTGCATTACTGGCCTAAGTGGATACTCACCAGCTGGCCGTGTCCATCACTACAGCCAAGACTGAGAATTCCTGATTATACTTAGAGCCTGTGGAGCTGCTGACACAAACAGTCATTAGCAGACGACCCTTTTGTAACAAACTGTGCTTTAAAATGTAAACGGTGGGGGCATTTTCCTTGCGTTGTCCAGAAGGAACTTTCTCCTGCCTGAGCCTGGATTAATCATGAGAGAGCTCGTCAACATTCCACTGGTACATATTCTTACTTTGGTTGCCTTCAGCGGGACTGAGAAACTTCCAAAAGGTTTGTTTGAGGAATCTTGTCTTCTTGTTGCCTTGTCACAGTTCTAAAGTGCATGTGTGTGCTCCGATCACGACTGATTCATATTATGGCGGGCTTGGGTTTTACTTGGTGAAGTAGGGGTACGATGTATGGAGAGGGAGCAGTTGACTGATGATCTCCTTTCTACCAGTATCCCTCCCTCGCTTAAGTTCTGCAATAAAAAGTCTAGCCACACAGGGCATGCAGAGTCCTCACTTGTAGGAAAACATCAGCAGGTAGACTGCAAGTTATCAAGGTCCGTTTTGTTTATGCGTGTGTCAAACTTCAGGGTGGTCTAAATGGATGATGAAAACCTTTTCACATTAGGTTTGCTGGGAATATAATCAACCCTACTCCCAGATGTCCAGACTGTTTGCTTCTGAACAAAAGTCATTTCCATTTTCAGTTTCAGTTTTGCAAAATTCTTAGTAAATATTTTAGTTCTTAAAAATTGGAATTACAGAAAGACTCACACAATTTGCCTATATAACAAAAGCCTGAAGACAATGAGTTCTCAATAACTTTGAGGTTGGAGGCATGAGTTGGCTCAGCAAGAGACTGTGAAAGTTTTTTTTCAGAGCCTTTGGAATGTACCGGAAATAACACCACCTCAGGGAAAGGAAAGCAACTTAAGAAACTGACAAACACCTGTTGCAGCAGCAAGAATGTCCACAGTGATATGGTTTCTGGCCAGTGCATTATAAAACGGAGACTAGTGTATTTCAAATCAGGAAGAAAGACAGGAAAGTATGTGATTTACAAAGCGACTGAGGGTTTCTCTGAAAAATTTTTTAAAGACATGAAAAAGACTGAATGATGTCAATTAAAGAGTTTTCAGATTTAATGTATTAGAGTAAAAGAGTTCTGCGTTTTATGATACACTCAAATTAATTATTTTCCTTTTATGTTACTTTCCCAAGGAACTGAACACATTTGTATTGCGTAGGTCAGTGAAGGTAGTATGTGTATGTAGATGGGAAACACAGCTTTAGATTTTGTGGGTCATTAGAATTTCTGGAGCCCCAAGGGCAAGATTCACATGCTAACAAGGTATAGCTTTCTTCACAAACAATCTGATTTCGGAGACTTACGTTTTGTTTTCTTTTTCCATCTTACACAAGTAGAATAGTATCTTCAGATGTATTTAAACATTTAATTTTATGTTTAAACTAATAGGTTAAGGTATCTCCAGATAAGGAAGAATCTAGATCTTTTCAACCAGCTAATAATAGCCAGAAAGACTTAACATTGGCTTTGGATTATTTTAATACTTCCTGATCATACAACGGATGTCCGGTAAGGTAGCACCTGAATGTTCACATTTACAGATTGTTTAAGTCTTATTTGTGCTCTCCTAAGCCATGAAGTTACATAAAAGTGACATGGGTAAACGCTAACATTTATTAAACTTCAGTCTTATAAGGAACAAAACAATTGATTTTGCTGGTTCAAATCAGGATTTGGTGTATTAAAAAAAAAATAAACAAACCCACCTCCCTGTATAAACAACTCCTAATTTATATTCTAGAATGAAATGACTTACAGTTTCCAAACTTTACAGGTAAAGCCCTTAATTCAAATGCACACCGTCTCTATTTCGAAAAATTCAAAATATGGTGATCTAAAGATAAAGCCAAACATCTTGAACTTTGAATAAAAAAATCAGATTGTTAATCTGACTTTGTTTATAATTAATTTATTGCTCTGATTAGATTATAAAACCAAAAAATTAAAAGAATATTTTTGCCTAGTCTACTGTATTTACGGTAAAATTTAAATTAGTTACGGATTTAACACCAATCTTAGCCAAGAACACCAGGCCTAGTAGAACAAACATTCATTCACGACACACACCAGTTCTGAGAATAAACATTATCATAAAAACAGTCCTTAAAATTTTAAATGTTAGAGTTCATGGAATATATTGGTACAAAAAACAATAATATGCTATTATTTCATACTGCTGGAAATAATAAAGATGTTCCACACAAACTATCTCAGAGTTATTTTCTCTATTCTTGACAGAGAATAAAAAGAGTTCTGTAGCCAGGTATCTTTTTCCTAAGTGCTTTAAAAAATGAATGAATCAAGGAATCTGCACAATAATGTGTTACAAAATGACAGATTTTTAAATAGCACAAGGTATTTAGTGGATTCTCTTCTAACTCTCCACATACCATTTCCTCAATAAAATTAATAATAGACTTTGTAGAATTATTAGTTTCTTGTTTTAATTTTAGTTGGAGATTCCTAATGTTCAAAGACAAAAGGAAAAGTCACTTGTTCTAAATAATTACGACTAGTGACACTTTCAGTGACGAGCTCAATATCATAACCCACAACCAGAAATTTACAAACCATCACGTATGAAAGTAACCAACGTTTCATTGAATACTCGCCTTAACCACATATTTCAATAATAGTGAGTGCTTTATCAGGGAATATTAAGCGTGTGGTGGGATTTAAATTCTGTAGAAGTACAGCAGTTCACGTAAGCAGTACTGAGTTTCTTTAATACGCACAAAGAACTCCTGTCCAAACTCCACCTTTTTAAATTACCTCATTTGCTCCCATACCTAGAAGTGTTTGCGCCTAAGTGATTTATCTTCAGATATATTTGAGTAACTTCCTCTTCTAGATCGTATGCATACAAAGATAGGGTTCACAGATTCAACATATGACTAAGTCAGAGCAGGCACAGCTGTCATTGAAATCCAGGACACCGAGTCCTGGATGAATATTGACGTACATTGAAAGAGCAACTCATTGCGTGTTTGGGGAGACACAGTTGCTTTAAATAATACTGCCCTTCGAGAACAGAGAGAAAGAGCAGAAACGTCAAGACTTCTGCCATATTTCCAGAGTAGTAGGCAACTTCTCAGTGAACTAGGACTTAAGTCATAGGAGAGAGGGTCAAGGTGAGGGGGGAGAATGGGACCTGAAGGATGTGGCCCCATTCAAGAAAGTGAGCAAAGAGCAGACCAGAGTAATGCAGAGGAACTACGTGGGCCATGCTGAGGGCCCAGCTGGGGTTGGGAATTAACCTTTATAGTGGCCTTGATTTGCACCAGTGTTTCATTTCATCTAACAATACTATATGAACATAGAGGCAAGCGAGGACAGCGGGTGAGACTAGTTCAAGGTTGGTGCTTCCCAGGGTCAGGGCAGCTGAAGGACTAGAGAGTAAGGGAGCTGAGATTATATGGCAACATACCGTGCAGTCTAGGCAGAATAATGAAGGCAGTGAAGTGAGGACATTTAAGGCCTGGAAGAGAGTGTTAAGATCAAGTTCCTTTTCCTAGTCTCCAATGTCTTTCTGTGTGTCTTTGGGGATGGCACGTAGTATTTGTGAGCCTCCATTTCCTCATAAAATGAACAAGTGCATACTAGTGCTCAACATATAACATTAGGTACTATGCTAAAGACAGTCAGTGATTGCTGAAATGATCGCTTTTGGGTAACATGAACATTTTAGACGGGTCTCTGTGGGACTATCTCTTAACCCAAATGAATTCACCCAGGAGAGGCAATTTCAGAAATTCTGAACAGGCTGAACCTAAACCCCTTCCGGTCTATGCCCAGTACCATTCCTGAAGGCAAGGACCCAAAGTGTGTTCTGTGACAAAGAATGAATGATACAATATTAATAAGTGGTTGAGATTATCAATGAAGCTTACAAGTTCCAAAGGCATCATAATAAAAAAATAACTTATATTTTATTGTATCGCCAGTAGAATAAATGTGCCAGTTTCTAAGATAAGCCAAATGATGAGCAATACTGAATATCCTCTTTCTTTGGGGATATCTGAAAATTTTCCAACACCAAAGTGCTTTCTCATACTGAAAAAACAATACTGTATTCATGATATTAGAAAAAAAACACGAATATGTCCCAAGTCTGAGCTCTAATTTTACTAAAACAGAAAGGAGCAAATTCACCTGACTTCTTGGTGTTTACTCAGTCATTTGGTCATGTTCGTCAACAACTAGTCAATTAGAAGCTGGTCTGTCAATGGCCATGCGGTAGAGCCCATAAAAGGGTTAATATCATTTTCCTTCACATCAAGCAGCTAGGATTCAAGTGAAGTTACTCTTTGGGTCCAGAAAAGCATTGTGCTCATTTTCATGTATTTGTTATTCATGTGGTCCTTGGATTGAGGGGAGAAATAGTGCCCTAGTTTAAACAGACTCTGGCTGAGATGAAAGCTGGATAACAGAATGAAAGTAAACAGGAGACAGTCTGCTGAGTCAACAAATATCATTAAATACAATGATGTGATTTTGCCAGTAACAATTTGAAAGTGGATTTGTTTGGGTAATTTTGAAAGATGGGCAAAGTGAACTTAGCCAACTATATCCTGCCTATATAAATTGATATTAACGTAAACCTTATTTTTCCCCTCTGTCTGTAATCAGTATTATGCTCAAGGCATGGAATTGCTTAGAGTTAAAAGATAGGAATTTTAAACCGACCTTCACCTTGAAGTTTAGCTCTATTATTTCCTACTTGTGTTATGCTTAGCTATTTAACCATTCTTACCCTCCATTCTTCATCTGCAGATGAGAATAATAATAGTATCTACCTTTATGTTTATGTGCTAAATGAGATAATGAATGAAAAGTATAATGCCTGGCCCGTGGCAGGTTCTTAATTTTGGATGCTAAAATTATTAAAAACAGAATCAAACGATGCACAAGACTATCACGCCACTGCTCATGGTGGGAAGGTGTTAATCTAATAAAGTTCTTAGTAACACCTCATGTATTTCTCCATAACTGTGTCAAGACATTCTCAGATTTACTTTCTTGATCTTAACTGATCTCCACAGTTTGTAAAAATATTAATAACATATGTCTGTTACCTCTGTCACTTCTGAAGTATCAGGTGAGAAGAAACTAATGAATTAAGTTTATTTTCTTATAAAAATAATACATGGCCATTAAGAATGATTTTGTAAATATAAAATACAGAAAAGCTTAAAACAGGAGGGCACCTGGGTGGCTCAGTCGGTTAAGTGTCTGACTCTTGATTCAGCTCAGGTCATGCTCTCTCACGAGAGAGATCTCTCACAAACCGTGAGATCGAGACCCACGTCAGGCTCTGCATTCACAGTGCAGAGACTGTTTGGGATTCTCTCTCTCCTCTTTCTCTCTCTGCCTCTCCCCTGCTGGTTCTCTCTCTCTCCTTCTCAAAATAAACTTAAAAAAAAAACCCTCAGACTAGAAAAAGTCACCTTGACTTCCAAGACTGTTTGAACATATATTTTCTCCCATTTTTTTCTATGTATCATAAATAACTGTCTATATACTTCTGCTACCTGCCATTTCTATTTCACACGAATGCATGAGCATATTCTATTTTATTTATCCTCTTAAAAAATACCATTCGCAGTGATTATGTGAATAATATCTTGTTTAGGTAAGAGTTGCTACTATATGCTTAATATTTGCCTCCCTGAGACAAAAAAAAAAAAAAAAAAAAAAAAGGCCCGGATTTGTTGCATTTGCTGATTTCTGACTCCAACCACAGTCGATTTCAAGCTAACAATGAACACTGAACTGGGAGGGATGTACACTAACGTGGCTTTCTACACTAATTCTACCAGACAGTGACCTTGGGTATAAATCACTTCAAGAACATAGGTAATAGTAAAACGTAGTAACATAATTAGGAAGTGATAAATTTCGAGTATTATTAGTTTTTAATATAATTTATTGAATTTTAAGTTTTTTATTTTAGCTTTTTACCTTGAGTATAGTTGGCACACAATGAATGTTACATTAGTTTCAGGGGAACAGCATAGTGACTGAGCTTCTCTAGAGGCTATGCTATGCTCACCACAGACGTAGCTACCATCTGTCACCCTAAATGTATGTAATTTAGTTTTTAATAATGGCTGTATTTAACAGTTGTCTCACAGAATTCCGGAGAAATTAACACTTGGCTATAGCAAGCCAGTACAAGCCAGCTCCAGCAGACCGCAGTTACGAGGCAGAAGTGTGTGCCGAAACTTTCCTCCCTTTCAGCACGATTAGTACGATCCAGGACAATTCATCTGTTCTGTACAGTGAAAGTCATCTGTGTGCCTTTCCGCCTTGAGATTATTTCCTTGGGATAGATTCCCAGAAGTAAATATTAATGGTAAATCTGCAAGTAATCCAGAGACTGGGCGAACAATTGAACAGTTCGGGCTTCTGTTTCTAAATTACAGACTCAAATAACACACAGTGTTCCATATGAGGAAAGGACCGTTTTAAATGCTTTACGTGTATTCATTTAACTAATCCTCATGACAAGCCTATGTAGCGGTTTTATTATCATCTCCATCTACAGCTGAACATGCCTAGGCACCAGCTAGGTGACTTGATGCATCAGGAAGTGATGGAACAGGGATCTGAACTCAAGCCCTGTGCTAGCACCTCTGTCTGGCTGCTCATTGCTCTTGCTTTTTAAACAACGAAAGCATTCACTATCATCAATTCACCTTTGGGCCCATCATTATCTGCATCTCACAAACTTAATATTCAGTGTTTTTATTTATCTGTATGACTCTGCAATTGATTGCTTATTCCATCCACAGGAGCCCTGATGCCTACGTATAAAAGATGTCATTTCACCTAAAAATTTTCTGCTCTTATTTCAACTATTTGCTTTCAACCTTTTCAAAAATTTATGCCTTTTATAAAGGCCTCAGAAATACAGCTTATTTAAACATTATATCAGTAAATCTGCTAACCCTAGGGATAGAAAAAGGTCTAGGACATGGTCCTTGGCCCCAAAGCTCAAGGTTTTTATTACTGAGTATGAGATAAAGACATAAGCGGATCATTTTAGTAGCATCTGTGTGCCAAGCGCTATCAGAGTGACATTTATAGGATGACCCATAAGGAAAAGGGCATTTGGCTCTGTCTAGCTAGTCTGAGAAACTAGGCTAAGATGCTCCTTAAACTGCATCTTAAGACAAGAACCACATTAAGGAGGAAGATGGGGGCTCAGTGGGACACTCCCAAGCACCAGGTTCCCTTACTCTCAGCCCATGAATTTGTCTCTGAGTTTAGTGAGAAAATAAGGTTTAGACTGTGAATGCGTGTTTTATGGCCAATGTGCCCATCTGTCCTAGGTGTTTCATGAGGCTGTCACCCCCTACCCTGCATCTAAAATACTGTTCACACTACTTACTTGGCTCTGATACATACCTTGCATTTTATCTAAAATGACCATATAATCGACTGTCCAAACTCAGGCACTTTTGGAATACAGGGGGCACTACCAATTATGCCAGGAGAGCAGGCGTAACTATTACAGCTGATCGTTCTATGTAACCGTCCATCCTTATTATCTAGATGGTGGGCTCTTTTCTTTTTCTTTAAACACCACAATAGAAAATCACCTTTTAATGGTTTATTGTCTATTCTTCTTCCTAAATATTTATACTTATATTCACATTCCTATTATTTACAAGCTTGTTTTCTTGATACATATATCGTTTCAAATCTTCTTTTTCACTTAAAAACATATTTATACATTTTCCCATGATATTAGAAATCCTTCAAAAGTCTTTTTTTTTAATATAACTTATTGTCAAGTTGGCTAACATACAGTGTATACAGTGTGCTCTGTTTTGGGGGTAGATTCCCGTGATTCATCGCTAACATACAACACCCAGTGCTCATCCCAGCAAGTGCTCTCTCTCCTCAATGCCCATCACCCATTTTCCCCTCTCCCCTACCCCACATCAACCCTCAGTTTGTTCTCTGTACTGAAGAGTCTCTTATGGTTTGCCTCCCTCTCTGTTTGAAACCGTTTTTTCCCCTTCCCCTCCCCCATGGTCTTCTGTTAAGTCTCTCAAGTTCCACATATGAGTGAAAACATATGATATCTGTCTTTCTCTGACTTATTTCACTTACCATAACACCCTCCAGCAGCACTTTCAACAATAGCCAAATTACGGAAAGAGCCCAAATGTCCATCAACTGATGAAAGGATAAAGAAGGTGTGGTTTATATATACAATGAAATGCTACTTGGCAATGAGAAAGACTGTGGGCTCTTCTAAGGCAGAGATGGACTTTACACATCTTTTTGCTTCTAGTCAACCTGGTGCTTGCTACATGGAAAGCAGTAAACAAATCTCTGATAATAATAACGATAAAGTGGTAATGATGATAATTATTTTCAATAAGGTCATGCAATGGGGTAGATTTCCAGACTCTTGCAAATACAGGTATTGACACTTTCTTTCCCACACCATCCAGCCCTTGAGATGACCAGGACCCCACTCCGTTTGCTCTGGTAGATCCACAGGCTTCCTAAATGATTAAAGAGGGATGCATCCTACTACTAACCGACTCTCATCCTTCTTAACTTCCTTGTCCTTCTAACTCCTATAATCCAAGCGACTCTCATTTCATGGGGGGACAGGAGGAGAGAAGGATCAATGTCAAAGCCCCTCCTATTTTCTTTCTTTTTGTGGAACACACACACATGCAGAGGCACATACACACAAACAATAAAAAACAAAAACAAAACCAGCTTTGAGATATAATTTACATACTATGCACTCCACCCCTTTAAAGTGTACAACTAGGGCTCCTGGGTGGCTCAGTCAGTTAAACATCTGACTCCTGATTTCAGTTCAGGTCATAATGTCACTGTTTGTGGGATGAGGTCCCACACTGGGCTCTGTGCTGAGCACAGACCCTGCTTAGGTTTCTCCCTCTCCCTCTCCCCTTCTCTCTCCCCCTTCCCTGCTTGTGTTCACACACTCTAATAAAGTTTTTGAAAAACTTTAAAAAATAAAGTGTACAATTCACAGAGTTGTGCATTTATCATCAAATTAAGCAGAACATTTTCATTATACCTCAAAGAAATCCTGTGTCCTTTAGCCATCTCTTACCCCCTAATCCCTCCATCTTGCTCCCCTGATCTTAGGCAATCGCTAATGTATTTTCTGACTGTAGATTTGTCCATCTGGACATTTCACATAGGTGGAATCATGCAATATGTTGTCCTTCTGACTGGTTTCTTTCACCTAGCTTATTGTTTCCAAGGTTCATTCATGTTGTGGTATATATCAATACTTCATTCCTTTCTATTGTCAAATAATATTCCATCGTATGGATATATACCAATTTCATTTATCTGTTAATCTGTTGGTGGACACCTGGGCTCCTTTCACCTTTTGGCTATTGTGAATAACGCTACTATGAACATGGTTCTACAAATAAATGAGTCCCTACTTTCTATACTTTTGGGTATATACCCAGAAGTGGAACCACTGGATCATATGGTAATTCTATGTTTAATTTTTTGAGGAACCACATACTGTTTTCCACAGAAGCTGCGCCATTTTACATTCCCACCAGTAATGCACAAAGGTGCATCTACCCACCTGCTTGCCAAGAGGTGTTGTTATCTTTCTTTTTGATTAGAGCCATTCTGGTGGATATGAAGTGGTATCTAATTGTGGTTTTGATTTGCATTTCCTTAATGGCTAATGATATTGAACGTCATCTCATGTGCTGTGTCTCCAACACAAATGAAATTTGTACAAGTTCTTTGGAGAAATGTCTATTCAGATCTTTGCCCAGTTTTTTCAGTTGGGCTTTTTGTCATTTTATTTACTCTTTTTCTATTCCATTCACATGCAGATCTGATTTTTTATAAATTGGACGAAGCTTAAGCTTATAAAATCTCTTATTTGCAGGAGCCCCCATCTAAGACCCTCAGTGGACTCTAGCAATGTGTTAATATGAACATACATTATTATGAAGTTTAGAAAAAATTGTTTTTAAACAACTGTTAAGATCTCTCTCTCCATTCTGACTTCTCTTCCCTTCAAGCTGATCCGTGTTGGGTGGCCACGGATATTTTGTATTTATAATTTTCTTTTTTTTTCCTCAATGTGTGTACTCAAATTTATAACTTTGGGCTTCATAAAAGCTGGATCTGCCCCTACTTATATAAAATAAATTCTAAGTCCTACTCTCCTGAGAGCCTTCTCTTTTGATTCTCAAACGTCTATTTCGGAAGTAGAAACAAAATTCTCTACATACAATCTTCCTTCCTTTTGACAATTTTCTGCTATGGGGAAATATAATTCTCATTCAGTAGGTGACAGCCTCTGACTGCTCACAGAGGGTTAGTAAACAGCATTCTAGAATGTTCTCATCTGATTTCTCCTCTCCTTGTAGCTCCTGTCATCACTACTCCGCTGGAAACAGTGGATGCCTTAGTTGAAGAAGTGGCTACATTTATGTGTGCAGTGGAATCCTATCCCCAGCCTGAAATTTCCTGGACCAGAAATAAAATTCTCATTAAGTAAGTATTCTGCCTTTTTCTGGTAAGGCTGCCCATGGCTGCCTTGCAATTTAACTTTGTCATCAATGTAACCACAGCTCTTGGTAGGACAAAAGCTTACCTTCTAAAATATGTAAAATGCAAATTTCCTCATTTTATAATTGTAAGATCTGCAAGTCAGTGAGGTTAAGAGAGTTGCCTAAAGCCAAACACTGATTTAATTGACCTGGGGATGTCAGGGCTATTTCATGGACTCCAGGTTAGGACCCAGAGGAAGTTTCAAGGAATTAAGACACACGATGATATCCTAAGGCCGGGGGTACAGGACACATGTTCCAGGACATGCTGGGGAATTAATAGGGACCAGACTCATCTCTACTTCTATTCCAATAAAGTAAAATATGTTGTCCAAGAACCTGACCTCTTGGTCACCAGAACTTTTTCTTTTGAAAGTCAGAAGAGTTTCCTAATATATAATGAGGCAGCCTCTTAAACAGACAAAAACTCCCATTTGACATGAAAGGGTCATGCTATCTTTTCCTCATTTGCAATAGCTATCTGATCAAAAATACTCCAAAAAAAATCTGTAACAAAGGGAACCACTGGCTTCTCAGCAGGCAATATAGCTTGCAGTAGGACCAGAATTCTTGAGCTGGTATCTATACATTCGGGTCCATGAACCTGCACAAGGAAAACTTATGTCTTTATTTGCACTAAACTCTAATGAAATTTAGTGTTTCCTTCAATTATACATGTTGTAATATGGGAAATTACCCTGTACTGTGGTCACCCTCAGGGTGTCTACCTGGAAAACTATGACAGAAGTCCTGGAATAGGAAGGCTGAAAATAAGATGCTTGAAATACAGTTTATTAAATCCATTTGAAATCTCTAGAGAGAACAAGGGAAAAGAAATGGGATAAGTCAATGTACTCAGGAATCTTGGTTCACTCAATGTTTATATGGCCAGTTGCTCTTGTGCCTCGGACTTCCCCACTGTCATGCTCTTACAAGGACCAGAGTAAAGTCTGAGCCCACAGGTGGAAGGCACCAAAGCTAAGGACATAGACTTGCTCTGTTGGAGAAACAGAAGGACAAGCGCACCTGGCCATGACAATAGCTTGCCAATTAGCCTGCTGAACAGCCATGGATTTTATCTGTGTTCCTTGGGGAGAGTGCACGGGACCATAAAGGGACCACGTTGTATGTCACCAACAGGTAGTTGACTTAGGGGTGACAGAGCCATCAGTCTAGAGATGGCACGATTACAAGCTTGTCTTTCCATCCCTTTCTACTCTAAGTGATACTCTTCTTTATGCCATCATATTTTCTATGTATTCCATCAATCTTTGGCAGGTTGCTATTTCACTTATGGCCTATATTCAGCACATCTCACCAGATCTAGCTATGTTCCACAAGTGACTCTCTTCCTCAATGGCTCCATTTAACACGAGTCATTGTGCTAACATCTCATACACTACTAGCTTTACAATTTATATGCTCAACATTTTCATGAGTTTTGTCTATTATTTATGTCTTTATCTTCTATAATAAAATTAAATGTCTTTAAATAATACAGAAAAACCTCACTGTCAATATGCATCATGAATAACAGTGGTCATAAAAGCACCTGTGAAGGCAACACAGAAGTTACAGAGTTTTGTATTACATTACGGTTGTTGCTTATATCTTGGCATATGATTTATGCACTTCCCTACTTTGAAATTATAATAGTTGTTAGACAGGCAACATTCAATAGTCAAAGGTCAATGATCAAAGATTATTCTCTCCACTATGGCCCTCTACCATGCCTGGGAAGGAAGTGTATATATTTGAAAAATATAGCCTTACGATATATATATACACACATATGTATACATATATATATATATATACTTACGATATATATATATGTATACATATATATATGTATACATATATATGTATATATATAGCCTTATGAAGTGTATATATTTGAAAAATATAGCCTTACGATCCTCTCAGATGTTTCTTTCTCAAGATTATAAGGAGATGAAGAAATGGACAATGGAAGAGTTTTTTTAATTACACAAAGAAAATCAACATTATAAGAATGCTATGAATAAAGTCACTTAATAAATTGGAATCTTCCCTTTATTATAAGGCAAAAATGTTACAATAAATAAGAAATAAATGGAGTTATAGGTTTGAATAGTTAGCTGTTAGTCAAAGGATCTGTGAAATAAGAAGAAATTACATTTTGAAAATATATTTGTGTGCCCTTTTAGGAATAATGAATAGCTTTACCAAAGAAACCTGACAAGCACTACTTTGCCAGGTGATAAAGGTCAATATTGATAGTGAGAAATCATATTGATAGCAGGCACCCTTGTTTTTTATGGGATGAAATGGCCCTCTACTTTTGTGATCTTCCTCTCCCAAAGCCACAAACCAAATTTTATCATAATAAAAATATAAGGCAAACTCCAGTAGAGGGGCATCCTACAAAATACTTTACACGTACTCCTCAAAACTGTCAAGGTCATCAAAAACCAAGGAAAGTCTTAGAAACTGTGACAGCCAAAAGGAGCCTAAGGAGATATGACAAATAAATGTAATGTAGGGTCCTGGATGAGATCATGGAAGAGACAAAGACATTAGGTAACACTGAAACAAATCTGAATAAGCTAAGACTTACATAAACTAGTTAACAGTATCAATATTGGGTCATTAATCGTAACAAATGTACCAAACTAATCTGATTAACAACAGGAGAAACTAGATGGAAAGAGGTATATGGAAAGTATCATCTTTTCAATTTTTATGTAAATCTAAAACTGTTCTAATTAATTCTATTTTATTATTTTTATTATTTTTTTATTTTTTTTAAATATGAAATTTATTGTCAAATTGGTTTCCATACAACACCCGGTGCTCATCCCAACAGGTGCCCTCCTCAATGCCCATCACCCACCCTCCTCTCCCTCCCACCCCCCATCAAACCATAAGAGACTCTTAAAAACTGAGAATAATGAATTCTATTTTAAAAATTATAAAGACTTGGGGCGCCTGGGTGGCTCAGTCGGTTGAGCGGTCGACTTCAGCTCAGGTCACGATCTCACAGCTCCTGAGTTCGAGCCCCGCATCGGGCTCTGTGCTGACAGCTCAGAGCCCGCATCCTGCTTTGGATCTGTGTCTCCCTCTCTCTCTGTCCCTAACCCATTCGCATCCTGTCTTTGTCTCTCTCAAAAGTAAATAAACATTAAAAAAAAATTATAAAGACTTGAGCGTCCTCACCACCCACAAGCAATTTACTCAAATTAAGCAACATTGATGCAACAGCTTACAAATTTGGAAACTTTCTATTTCACAGAGTGGCTGGACTCTTGGTCCACAAGTATATATGTGAAATATTCCAATGTACGTATTTTCCCACGAAAAACATAGCAAAACAACATTATGTGACACTGAGTATCATGGCTTTCCACAATTATTTATTGTTATTTTGTGAACTACCCAGTGATTATACTATCCTCAGTCACAAGAGACCAAAATTTACTACATGCTTTTATTCCCTTTAGTATCAGGAAGTGATGGTGGGCACCTGTAGAGATTAGAACATCAAGAAACCACTTCCTTTTCCACTGTTTGTTTGCATTTTAGTTTCCTATTTCTACTATAAGAAGGTGTCACAAACTTAGTGGCTTAAAACAATATAGGTTGATTATCTTACAGTTCTGGGAGTCATAAGTCTGAAATCAGTCTCTCAAGGTGAAAAGCAAGGGTTGACAGGGCTGCAATCTTCCTAGTGGCACCGGAGAAGAATCTGATTTCCCACCTTCCCCCAGCCTCAAGAAGGCTACCTGCCTTCCTTGTCTCCTTCCTCCACTTTCAAAGCCAGCAATCACAGCCCTCTGGCCTCTGCCTCAACTGTCACATCTCCTATCATCCTTCAGCTTCCCTCTATCATCTTTTAAGGACCACTGTGATTACATTGGGCCCATCTGGATAAGCCATGATACTCTATTTTAAGATCCTTGACATCTGCAAAATCTCTTTTGTCATGTATGGTAACATATTCACAGGTTCAGGGGATTAAGACCTGGGTTGAGGTGGGGGGCATTTTTCTGCCTCATGTATACATTTTGCATAAAGAATCTTTATTTGGTCATAAAACCCCACTTTTATGTTGATGCTTCCGCTCAAATTTTTCTGTTTCCCTAATTCCTTTCTTGACAAAAGCATGTAATTTAATGAGATAATATATGTAAAACATACACTCACAGTTTGAAGCTGTTTTGCTTCCTTTTATAGTCCAAGGAAGTAGAACTGTGCTTGGCACTTGTTAGGCATTCAACAAATGCTTAATAAATGAATACTCAGCTAATTGTTAGTTACTCCTCTAAGAATTTAACTCTTCCCACTGGTAACATTTATGTACGTGTGTTTGTTCTCTAGCTGTTACATTCTAGTAATTGTGGGGAGAAGACTCATATACCTTGGTAATAATATACTTTCCTGAATAAAGTAAACTTTATGTTTGGTCTCATCAACAGACATCACCTTTTGAAGGCACTTTTTTTTTCTTAAATTTTGAGAGAGGTAGAGAGGGAAAGAGAATGATCATGGAAGGGGTAGAGAGAGAGGGAGAGAGAATGAGCATGGGGGGGGGGGTGCGGGGAGAGACAGAGACAGAGACAGAGAATCCCAAGCAGGCTCCATGCTCTGTGCTGAGCCTGTCGTGGGGCTTGATCTCACAGTCATGAGATCATGACCTGAGCCAAAGTCAAGAGTCGGATGAGCCACCCAGGTGCCCCGGAAAGCATTTTTTAAGGACTCAGGTGCTTTGGTCATTGGAGCACAGGACCAATCTATTGGAGCATAGCATTCTAATCTTAGAATGTAATGCTAGCTTTATATTACCAAAAAAGGTGATTCTATTATTCAGAACCCATCCAAGTTTCCTTTTGCTTTTAACCTGCTTCTTCCATTGACAAGTCATCTACTGATCAGTTAATCACAGCCTGAAAAAAAAAAAAAGTCACACAGGAGGTCCTAACCTGCCATTTCTGTCTGCGACCTGCAGGCTCTTTGACACCCGGTACAGCATTCGCGAGAACGGGCAGCTCCTCACCATCCTGAGTGTGGAAGACAGCGACGATGGCGTCTACTGCTGCACGGCCAACAACGGCGTGGGGGGTGCTGCGGAGAGCTGCGGGGCTCTGCAAGTGAAGATGAGTGAGTGGGAGAGAGCCTCCGCTCTTGATGTTAAAGCTGACTCGGTACACTCCGAAGCAGGCACTAAACAGTCTCCAGCACAGCTTGGAGGCTCGGCAGTCAGCCAAGCTCAAGTTCAAATCACACCCCTGAGGCAGTGAATTCTAGACCATGTATTCCTGTCCTCAACTACAGGCAAGCCCCTCAGTTCTCTAGGCTCTCCCGTTTCCTTGCCTGGACACAGCTCCCTATTTGCTCCACCTTGACTCCTTCCACCAGGGAACTTCCATCTAAAATCTTCTGCCTGCTCCCTTGAACCGGTTCCGTTACAACCAGACACGCTTTTTATCTCTAACTTCTTTGCAGACACTTCTACCCTTCTGCCTTATTTCAAACTTGATTTTCTTGGGTGACTTTTCAAACTTGAGTGGCCTTTCTGCTTCACTGGAGGCTACTTTTTCACCACCTTTCCTGTCTACAAGGCTAGCAAGGACTCGCGGTCAATCTCCTAGCTCTCATTGCTGCTTTCAAGCCATTACCTTTATATTGCTGTGCAAAATCTTCTCATGAGGGCATGTGCCGTTCTGACCATTCTCTCCTGTAACTCTATTCAAGTCACCTACTCATTTCCAGGTACTCCCCCTCAGCCCCCACCCCGCCCAATATCTACCAAAGACTTTGATTCCTATCTATCATATCTTTCGGTCTATCCGTCCCTACTCCTGCCACCATCCTAAGGGATTTTAACAAACCATGAAACAGCCTCTGGCCACTTTGTCCTTACAGCTCCTGACCTCCACAAGTCCAGTGATACTTGCCTTAACTTCTTATCAACCTATCCCATCAATGACCTTGTCACCCCCAGGAAATGGTCCGTATTTAAAATTTTAAGCTCCAGTATACCATACTCAGAACACGGACACTTCTATTCCCAGCGCTGTCCCAAGAAGAAAACACTTTCCCACACTCATGATGTGCCTCCATCTGTCTCTTTCTCAGCTAAGAACCAGAGTCAGGCTCTCTCCCTCCCCTACTCCCTCTGCAGAGCCATCACTGCATGTTCACATTCTCCTCCTTTCTCCCTTCCACCGACCCCCGTGGGGACTTACTCAGTTCTCTCTTCTTTTAGTCTTCTCTTGCACCTGGTGGTGTATCTTTAAGCACTCTTAGCACCCTCAGATCTCATGACCTCCTGTGCTGGAGGCACTAGCTGCTTGCAAATCATCTACCCTGTAATAATGTAACTTTTATTTTCTTCTCTCTGACATCACGCTGCTGAGGGCAAAAATCACAAAACAGCCATACTGGCACATACAAATCAGCAGGGTCCGATTCCACTCAGAAACCTTACTGCAAGTTTTGCTGTGATTCTTGATTAGCATCACTATTTCTCATATCTTCTTTCTACTGTGTTGTCATTGTTTTTGTTGAGTTCGCTGCTTCTTTTCAAAGTGTGAGCATGTGATCATATATAATCTGAGCATACGTTTTCTGATTCTTTGAATCGCTGAAAGTCTCTGCCTTTGCTCCAGGATAAAAACTTGTCCAGGTACAGACAAGAATTTCAAAAGGCTTTTCCCTCAGCTTTTATTAAACAATTATTCACTATCATATGACACGCTATGCTGCAGCTGAGAAAGCTTTTTCTTATTCCTAAAGGTAAATCTAATGTTTATCTTTCTTAAAAATATTACTATTTTCTCTTTATTTCTAGAATTCATAAGATTTTCACATTCATAGGAATATGTTAAATGTATTCTCTTACTATTCCTACTGTGTTTTAGGTAGGCCTTCTGAATCCAAAAAATAAGGATTTGTTGTTGTTTTTCAAAATGAGGTATATATTTTAATTTTTATTCCTCTTTATTTTATCTCATTCTTAAATTTTTATTTTTTATTTATTTTATTTTTTTAATGTGTATTTATTTTTGAGAGAGACAGAGACAGAATGTGAGTGGGTTAGGGGCAGAGAGAGAGGGACACACAGAATCTGAAACAGGCTCCAGGCTCCAAGCTGTCAGCACAGAGCCGGACGCGGGGCTTGAACTCACAAGCTGTGAGATCATGACCTGAGCTGAAGTCGGACGCTCAACCCACTGAGCCACCCTCGGGTGCCCCTTAAATTTTTAATTAGTACATATTAGATCTCTTTTTTTTCCATTTTTCGTGACCCCATTTTTTTCTCCTCATACTTTCTACATATCTATCTTGATATTCTACCTTATTGGAGATTTATTTTAACTTTTCCTTCTATATCATGAACTCAGTCTTCAATATGACCATTCTACTATTCTACACTTACACTGAGTACTTTTGATCTTAAAAACCCATGTTTTTAATTTCTAGGAATTATTTTTCTGCTCCTTTTTTTCCTCATAGCAAACTCTACGTGTTATATGATGCAATATTTGTTCCTCTCTGTAAGGATAACACTAATGCATTTAAAGAAAAAATTCCTCTTTTCCTGGGGCGCCTGGGTGGCTCAGTTGGTTAAGCATCTAACTTGGGTTCAAGTCATGTTCTCACAGTTCGTGAGTTCAAGTCCCACATCAGGTGATCATGAGCCCCGCATCAGGTGAGCTCGAACCCTTTCTTACCATTGGGTAAGCCCAGCTTTTCTCTCTCTCTCTCTCTCTCTCTCTCCCTCCCTCCCTCCCTCCCTCCCTCAAAAAATTCTGTCTTCTTTTCCTTACTTTATTTCTGTTTTCTTCATAAGTTTTTATTTTCTTTCAGTTCTTTGCTTCTATGTTCATGTTTGTTTGTTTTTTTTTTTCTCAAACCTCTATTAATCTTTTATGTTTGGTCAGACTTATAAATGAAATCCTAGATTCATCAGAATAGGAATGTAGTAGGGCTAGTGGGACATTGTGGGGAAGCTGGCCTGGGGGTTCTTCTGTAAGTGGGTAGGGATGTGCCCATAAGAAGGCATTCCTTACTTGAGGAGATCAAGTGAGGAAACTGGAAAGTTCTCCTTTGCAACATAATGAAGGCTTGATTCTAAAGACAGAGCACATTTAAGTATTTCATTGCTACCTTTCCTTTGAGAGTTTCTCATATTCTCTCTGGCACTAAATGTTCTTTACTTCGGTTCTATCCCAAATCTCCTCTTTTTTTCTTCTTTAGGAAAGCTCACCCAGTCATGTGGGTATACGGTGGTGTGGCCATCCCAGGTGCTACCATTTTAGAATGCTCCCACACCACTTGGTACAGAGCTTCTTCCTGAGATGCCTAAGACCCCCCAGTCCCATCACTACTCCAGCTATCCAAGGATCACTCCCAGGGGCTCCCTCTCCCAAATTCCTTGTCACCCATCAGAAAATGGTTCCATGCTGGCACAGCATGAAGGTCCAACATCCCTCTTTAGCCAGATGACCAGCTCATATTAGTCAGTGCTCACGGTTTCACCTGAAGAGTGTTCCCTGACAGTGGGGAATCCATGACTCAACATCAATGCTCACCTCATTCCCAGTGCACTTTATGTTCAACTTCCCAAAAGGGTTCTTCTCACTTCTCACCCAACAGATGACCAAGATACCTATTTCACTGAGAAGATAGGAGTTAACTGCTTTAAACAAAGGTTATCTGCTTAAGACATTTGCCATAGGGATCTTCAAGGAAACCAGTGGAAGGAATGGAAAACACTCTCTTTGACTATGTCATAGGAATATCAACTTTTAAGCTAAGCTTTTGCCAGCAGCTGTGTGACAACCCCACTCACAATTGAGGTGCCTCACCATCATCTAAATGTAGGGGTTCACTGTTGTTGATTAGGAGAGCTGTGTGCTTTAAATAGCAGGCAAAGTGACAACGTTGATATTTTCCTATAACATGCTTAAAGCCTGTCTTGTATTTTGTTTGTCACAATGCAAGATCATACCAATTCTAAATGGCACTAAATTAGACATCAGACCATGAAGTCTTTGCAAATATCACTTCCAACTCCCATCAACCCCCACACGCACAATTAAAGTAGAAGGAAAAAAGTCCTTATTCCATGCTCTTCTGTCAAAGTAGCACACTGATTACAGCACATGACCCAAAAGAAATAGAATGCATCCATTTCTCAGTAGTCCCTCCTGCAAAGACAGTCCTCTGTTTTATAACTGTAACACGAGACTAGTAAGGAAATAAATGTAGTTTTCATTCTATATGAATCCTTCAAGTAGTAAAAGAACAGGCATCCTGATTTTGTAAATTCCTTCTACACGTTAGATTTAATCACTTCTGAAATCTTACTACTGGAGAATAAACAGAGGCTGGCATAATCTATTTCTTCTGAAAGAATTAATTTAAGAGTCTTTCACAGCACAGTAAGTTACAAAAGTTTGTCTTGCAGACTACAGTTACCCTAAATTCTATGACAGAATTTCTCCAATTACTGATATAAATAACATCTGCTTTACTTTCTAGAGGATAAATGTACCTAATTTTTCATCACGAAATTTAAAGGTCAAAGTAAGATGAAACTAAAGGGAAAGTAGGTCATAACTGAGAATGACATGAAAAATAGATCAAAACTGTCTCTTCAAATGTTTCCATGTCTGTTGGTATGAATGAAACAACGTCGAATTGTTATGGTGACAGTATACTTAGTCAACTTTTTATTAACTATCTTTTAAATTTTTTTTTCAACGTTTTTTATTTATCTTTGGGACAGAGAGAGACAGAGCATGAATGGGGGAGGGGCAGAGAGAGAGGGAGACACAGAATCGGAAACAGGCTCCAGGCTCCGAGCCATCAGCCCAGAGCCTGACGCGGGGCTCGAACTCAAGGACCGCGAGATCGTGACCTGGCTGAAGTCGGACGCTTAACCGACTGCGCCACCCAGGCGCCCCTATTAACTATCTTTTAAAGTGAAGAATACTATGACCTCAAACTCCTAATATGTTTCATGAGTTTGTGTTTTGCAAATAAGATGTTAATAAAATAGACATAACCTAAACTTTGAAAAATGATTTCTGTCGATACCCGCTAAAAACCCCTCAGCATTTGATAAATTCTATAATGTCATCAATTATTCTTAGAGTGGATATTTAAAACTAAATAGAAAAGAGAAAGCTTAATGCAGCCATATTGCATTTTTAATTTTGAATTTTTATTTCCCTTTAGAACCGAAAATAACTCGTCCTCCCATAAATGTAAAAATCATAGAAGGACTAAAAGCAGTTCTACCATGTACTACAATGGGCAATCCCAAACCATCAGTGTCATGGATTAAGGGGGACAGTGCTCTCAGGGTAAGTCCTTATTACAAAAACGTGTCTATACAACATATTTTCAAGTAGGGCAATTTTTGGCAAACTCAGTTACGTGAGTCCAAATTTCTAGAATAAAATTTCCCCTTTTATAACATTTTAACCACACGTAAATATCCCTGTTCCCATACACACAAACTATAAGGCATTCCAGCTGGGGGTGGCTAGGGGAAAAAAAGAGACGGGAACCAACAGTTCTTTTGAGGGATGAAAAAGGAGGCCAAGCAAAAGCAACGGGAGTGGGTTTTGTTGGCTGGTGGGGTGGTTGGCTCACGCGGGTTTTAACATTGAATCTTTGAGACACAGGTGACAAAAAAGATGAAACTAAAATCCAGGTTTTAGACCCGACAAACAGCTTCTGGGAGGAGAGAGAGAAAGGAGGTTTGGAAGCATGGACGGGAGAACCTCCGGAGTGGAGTTAGAACAGCAACACTCAAGACCAGTGAACTAACACCCTGACAAATTCCTCGGTCACAGAGCAGTCAGATTAAAAACTTAGTGCTTACGTGCTTGTTTTGCACTGCTTTGGAATCTCATACCTACGTTTACTGGGAAATCATGACACTGTGTCATTACTGTCACCTACTAACTGTGAACGCAGTGAGGTTTTTCATCCTACTCTGCTCAGAATATTCCACACAGAATACACAGGTGTTGACATGCGTCCGTCAACTGGAATGAAGTATAAAATCAGTTAGCTTGGTTTCACTTGACATAAGACAAATAACGTGAAACTGTTTAAGGTAGCCTAGGTAATTTTCTGACTTTCCTTTTCTTATAAATATCAGTGGGTTTCCTACAATAAAAAAGTAGGAATTTTCGTATGAGATTGAATTTAGAGTCTCCAAAGGTAAATGTGGTATTTTAACTTCCAAGACCATCTTTTTTTAAATTATTTGTAGAATTTCCCAATTTTCAAAAAACGTATATTTTCCTAAAGATACCACATAGAGTGTTTTGAATCAAAGAGACTCGGGTGTAACTTTTAGGAAATCAAGTAAGCCTACTGTCCTCATATGATGAAAGACAGTGAAAATAAACTATATATTATAGAACCATTGTTAAGCTTCGTTTAGGTAATCTTATACTGTGTCATTTAATACAGTATGTTATACAAAATAAATGCCAAATGTTCAAATGATGCTTTTGATGCTAGCAGCGATGATAATGACCTGATGAAATAAGGCACATGTATCCTTGATAAAGCCATGGATGTTTTAAAATTCATGTCCCTATCCCTGGCAGGAGAATTCCCGCATTGCAGTTCTTGAATCTGGGAGTTTAAGGATTCATAATGTGCAAAAGGAAGATGCAGGACATTATCGGTGTGTGGCAAAAAACAGCCTCGGGACGGCATATTCCAAATTGGTGAAGCTGGAAGTTGAGGGTAAGGAGTTGCATTCCTTCCCATTCTGGTGCTGTTCGAGGGACCCGCCCATTCTACTCTGACGGCTGGACTGTTAGCTTGCAAAGGCAGAGATGTGGGTAGACCAGTCCCGTCCACTGTTCCTCATACGACACCATAAGTTCAAAACTATGGAAAGAAAAACTGAAAAGAGAACGAAGTGTTCACCAGTATAATAGGTCATATCCCATCTACTGCCCAGTCACTGGTAATTTTTAACAAAACCAGACTAAATTCACTAAGATACTAAAACAGTAGAACACCAGTTCAGAACTTCGGTCTGGCTTGGACAATTCTCCCTTGCTTATGAATTTGAAAAGCCTCCTTTTATCTCTTTCAGCACAGAGACATGACTTTTTAAAACATCAAAAGAAAATAAGTAACTTCAGATTGTATTCTATCACAAAGGGTTGAAAAAGAATACAATACTGACTCCAAATGTCTGACTAAAAATGTTCCTAGCCCTATGAAGTTCCCTTGTCAAACTAGTTTCAATGTTTTAAAATGTTCTTTTAAAGTCAACCAATTCAGCAGCTGGTTGGCAAGGTCTTCACTGAGAAATCATAATGCAGATAGGGCTCGGCGCTCTACCCACTAAACCTGCATCACATTTTGCTTACAAATAGAAACTACCAGCATGCCTGTGCTGGGTAAACAAAACAAATATAAAACTCTCCCCAGCTCCTCCTGGTCTATGCTATAGAACCCCTCCTACTTTTCTCATCTGTAAAGTGGGGTTGTTAGGAGTTGTCAGTGAGATAAGGTGTTGACGGTATCTAGCACAGTGCCTGGCCTTTTGTAAACACTCAGTAGATGTTGACTGTAAGAATCATCGCCTATTTTTCTGCTTTTCTCTAATGTGATTGATAAAGTGTTTGGACTGTCACACACTAGCCCAAATTATAGCTCAATGGGGAGAGACTCTGAGAGCTCCCCATGGCTTACTTTGATTTCTTCCTACTCATTTAAGCTCACGTCTCTTCCTTCTCCATCATGCACTTTTCTATTAGCTTTTAGACTATTTTTATTTCCTAGCTAGGCCATTCTCTCACAGCATTAATAATCTTATTTCCCACATTTGCTTCCAGTTGAGGTGACATGTCTATTATGTCATTGCATCAATTGCTCATAGAATTTCTATTAACTTCTCATAGAAAAGAATGAGGACGATAGGAATAATGACTGTCAGACATAAAGATGTATTCTCGGCATAGTTGCTATAATTTAGTGTCTTCTGCATTAGCAATGGTATTTAAAGCTCAGTATGCTATAACCAGTGGATGTGACTTATTCAGTGAAAAATAAACATACCTACATTCAGACACATTGACTATCTGCCTGGATTCAGTATTTCCTTGAACTGTATGTGGAATGACACAGAATGAATGTTATCCATTTGTATAGAATATCATAAAGATTTTCCTCTTTAAGACATTAAATATAAGCCCTTTGTATTATAACATAGAATTCTGATAGTTTGGGTCCCTGTCTTCATAGATATTGAAATTGTTTGCTTTAGCAGTGACCTAGGGAAAATTAACACAATCACAATTAGTTGGAGTCCGTTACATAGTTTGGCCTTGCCTTGTCACTTAATTTTGCATCACACCTATCAGTAAAACTAAATACTATCTTCTTTCTTCTTAACATTTAAGTGGTCATGCTCATCGCCTTAACAGTTAATAGACAGAGAGGTTTCTATTAAACTTGCTAGTATTGAGAGCTCATAATATCATTTAAGGTCAGTCTAACAGTAAGATGATCGTTTTAGCACATATCTATTTTTATTCCATTTGAGTCCCTATTAAAGCAGCTAATATATGTGAAAATTCGTGGCATGCTTAGCACGGTTGCTGGTACATAATAAGCATTCAATAAACGGCATCAATTATAATTATTACTATTAGAACATAAAAATTGTAACAAATCTGTGTAGCTTCTCTTGAAGCTCGAAAGGTTGGTTTCCACTTCAAGAAACAGTTCAGGCATTTCCACAAGATATAATGCAGACGTGATCTATTTAAAGGAAAGGCCAATTTAACCTACAATTCAGAACAGGTGAAAAACCAACTGAAACGCAACTGGCCCAACCCCAAAAGTGTCTGTAAATGCCTACTAACTAGGCAACAGAACTGAAGATAAAGCCGGGCCATAGCCGGTGAGGCAGATGAACATTCGTTATGTACTGTGTCAGTACCTCTGAAAATTCGCTCGACCAAATTAAAATGAGAACTCCACGATGGCACTCAATGCTGCCAGCTTCTAATGAGGAGCATACCAATCATGGGCTTGGTGGAGCATGCTCACTCAATCTTAGCTGCCATAACAAACATCAAACACCCTTCAACCCAAAAGTAAAGCTCCCTTTCCAGATTGCCATTCTCAGTCTGCTGGATGTCTGGGATGGCAACATGAAGAAATTCCACACTTCTGTCCTATCTTAAAAGGTTCAAACAGTGACATACAAATTTACTAATGAAACCATCTCACTCACGCACAGCCGAACATGGACGTCTTTCCAAAAGGTGAGCCACGGGAAGGCTAACATTTTAAAATGCTAGATGCTCACGTGGATCACTTTATTTAATCCTCACTAACAGTCGGTGAGGAAAGTCCTATCATTGTGCCATTCTACGAAACTGAGGAAAAGAGAGGACAACTAACTCACAGACGTGTCTAAGAGATTGATTAATGCTGAATACCGTCTGTTCTATCAGAGAACAGATAACCACATGTGACATTGCCAAGAGCAGAGTCAGAACAGGGGCGAGAGAAAAAGCCAAAATTCTGTAAATGATGGAGAATGGGAACTGAAAAAAAGAGACAGTGAGGGTCAACAAATTTTTCAATGAACTTGGCAGAGAAAAGAGAAAAGGCAAAAAGGTGAGCAGGAATAGAGGTATATATGGTTTACAGGTAATGTTGCTTGGCAAGATTTCTCTTTAAAAATTTTTTTTAATGTTTATTTATTTTTGAGAGACAGAGAGAGACAGAGCACAAGTGGGGAAGGAGCAGAGAGAGAGGGAGACACAGAATCTGAAGTGAGCTCTAGCCTCTGAGCTGTGAGCACAGAGCTCGATGCGGGGCTCGAACTCACGAACCGCGAGATCATGACCTGAGCCAAAGTTGGCGCTTAACCAACTGAGCCACCCAGGCGCCCCACAAGCTTTCTTTTTTAAAAAGACTAAAATATTAAAAAATACTGAAAATGTTAAAATAGGAATGAGAAGAGCCTCCGAGAAAAGGACACTTGAACATAAAGGAGAGAGGTGGAATATTCAAGGAAATGTGGTGCTTGAGAAGGCAAGAACAGCACATTCAGGGGACAAGTAGAGTGATAAACCATAGACAGAGGGTGATCACTTGTCCCAGTTTGCCCAGGACAGTTCTGGTTCACACCTGTTGTCCTGGCATAATTATTAATAGAGTCCTCCTTTTACTTTCAAAAGTATCCAGGCTTCAATAATAAATTATATGATCACCACACTTAGGAAGAAGGAACTTCCTTCCTTGTAATAGGAAGGAGAAAGGGGTGTATTCCAGTATAAACGAGTTAATGAGTTTGGTGGATGGAATATGAGAAAGCTCTGTTGGTTTCTATTTCCTGTAGGAAGTAGAAAGTAAGTTTATCCTCTGAAAATACTTCTGTAAAGGGGGGTGGAGGGCTGAGGAGAGTGGAAAGATTTTAAAATAGCTGTGGGGTATGAGAGAGATGACTCACAAGGGGAACTAGGACTCCTAGGTAACATGAAAGTTTTAGCAAAGAATGGGACTGTGAATGTGGAGGGGCAGAAAAAGCAGAAGTTCAGAAAAAGGAGAATGGCACATCCAAAGGCAAGACACCATTGTGGAGTTTGCCAGGGAGGACAATAGGGCAAAGGATTTGGGAATTATTGCAAGAGAATGGTTACAGCAATGAATTATCTTTATGTACCAAAAATACAAATCTAGCATTAGACACTTACAGCGTCAGCAATATGACAGACAAGATAACATAAACATCTTCCTACTATGAACACCCAGAAATGCTGGGTTAGTCATACAATCCACAAGAATAAAATTAAATGTCCAAAGGCCAGGAATGAATAGGAATAGAAAAAACACAGCATTAAGCTCATGAGCTGGTTCTGCATCGTCCTGGAGGTAATGACACAGGTGCCCATATCTATAACTTAGAATATTGATTTTAAGACTCTTAAAGGAACAGGAGACAAGGTCTTGGGCCCCTGGAAAGTGGAGGTTAGCACTGGGAACCTTCTATAAAGGTTAGAATCACACAAGTAAAAAGATGGATCAGAAAAATTCTATTTGATGACAGAAAGACAATGAAGAGGCTTGTCTGTCTCTGCACTGCAGGTGTGAGGGAGAAAACCACCACATTTTTTAAAAAACATTTATTTATTTTTGAGACAGAGAGAGAGAGACAGAGCACAAGCAGGGGAGGAGCAGAGAGAGACGGAGACACAGAATCCAAAGCAGGCTCCAGGCTCTGAGCTGCCAACACAGAGCCCGACGCAGGGCTCGAACTCACGGACCGTGAGATCATGACCTGAGCCAAAGTCGGCCACTCAACCAACTGAGCCACCCAGGGCCCCCAAACCACCACATTTTTAAATGAATCAATCTGTATTCAGTGCTCAGGACTATATCTCACGTAGGTCTGATATTGAATTCATACTGCCAGCAGAGACTGGGGTTCCCCAGCTAGAGAAATTAACATAAAAATTGATTCCAGGCCAAAAAAAGTTAATAACCAAAAAGCTTAAAAAAATACCTGACCCAGGTTACATAGGATTTTCATAATAAAGCCATACTGAGGAGGAGTTCACAAGGCAAAATTCTAGCACCCACTGAAAACAAACTGCCTTAAGTGATAGTCAGCAGATGTAATATACAAAGGGATCAAAACCCCAGGAAATTTAGCTAACACAATACAATAGAGACTCAAAATTAAATATGTTTAAATGAATTAAGACACAAAAGGAGAAAAAAGAACGAAAAAGACATTAGAAGAAAAAAAGAAGAATTAAACATTTTAACAAATGAAAAAATAGGATTATAACTGACATTCAGTGGATGAGTAACAGTATGCTAGAGAAAGGAGATAATGTACACATTAGAAGTCATCTCTTCAGAACTTGGAATTCAGTGCAGAGAAATGGAAAAGATAAAACAGAACTAAAGAGATAATTAGGGATATGCATTACAGAAAGAGAGAAAAGAGAACATATAAGAGGGGCTATACCCAAAAGCATAATGACCGAGAAATTGCCAAAATGAATGAAAGACCTAAATCTTCAAGTACAAGAAGCACATGGAGTCCCAATCAGTAAAAACAAAGAACACGTATATAAATAGTTTCACCCCCAGATGCATCATAATAAACATCAAACAAAAAGAGGTGATCTTAAACTATTGAAGCAAAAAACCAGATTACTTACAAAAGACAATTAGGATGAAAGCAATAAAGAGGGTGTGAGGAAACCATTATTTGGTATCATCTAGTGGAGATCTTTTTGTTTGCTTCTAATAAAAATCAGACTTTAAAATATGTATACATTCGTCTCAATAATTTAACTTCGGATAATTTATCTAAAGCAATTATTTGCACAAGTGTATGTTCAAGTTTATCACAAAGTTTTTTATAATAGCAAAAATATTTAAGGAATTTAAATTTGCATCAATAGGAGACTGATAAAATATGTGATAAAGTCCCATGCAGCCATTAAGAAGAATGAGATCGATCTATACGCATTAACTTCTACAATTACCACCATGCATGTAACTTGGGCCTGTATTCCATCTCTGATCTTCAGTTTTCTCGCCTCTAAAAGAGGAGTAAAAAGCCTAGCACCTACCTCTTAGGTTGCTACAACGATTACATGAATTAATACAGGCACACAGCAAATACTATATAATTATTTGCTGTTTTTTATTATTTATTAAGTACCTATACAGCGCTTATTATGTGCAAGGTACTGTTGTCCTTAGAAATACTAACTCATTAGAAATACTAACGTGTTCATAAGTGAAAAAGTTACAGAACAGTATGTTTTATATATTCTATATTAGAGTGGATAACCAAGCTGTTAATAGCCATCATCTCTGCATGTAGAATTACATAGGAGGTTAACATCTATCATATACTTTATACAGTGCTATACTTTTTGGATTTTTACAAAGAGACCTTCATAATTAGGAAGAATCCATACATGTACTTATGCTTTTGAAGAGATTATTTCCTCAAAACATCATCCTATTTTGATAAAAATGGCATCAACCTTTCTGCGCATGATTTTATATACTACTTTTGCAGTTCTCTTGCTCCATTCTGTTCTAGAACAAAAGTTCTAGATTCAAACTTTGTTTTTGATTCCTATGTTGATTAGATATTCACAACACTTGGCTATTGGCTGAGGCTCTGGGGTTGAGGGTGAGGTCCTGATGAACAGAACACGAAGCATGCCATTTCCTTGGGGAAGGAATCCATCCATAAAGACAGTAAGTTTGAGACCTGCAAGAGGAAGTAAGGGAGCCACCTGGACGGAGTGGGAAGAGAAGGGGTTGAGAGAATAGCACCTGCTGGTGGATTCTCCCTCCCCCCAACCCCGCCGATTCTTCTTTCATACTATGAGCAGACCCGGAATTTATGATCCCTTAGTGCTTGGTGGATCCAACAATAAAATCCAACTTGGGTTCTGATTTCTCAATGAGTATTTCCTACAAACGTTTGGGTGTTAACTGACTCATAAAATAAACAAAGGTAAGGTCCCATGGAAAAGTGAAGGACTACGCTAGGTGAGAACTATCCAGATATACTGATTTAAGATTGGTGGGAGGTATCTGGTTTCCCAAATTCCGTAGGCACTTGAAATGTAGCAAAGAGTTGTCAATCTCACAGCTGTGGAGGCTCTTTCTTAGAAAGGCTTAACCCCTGTCTCATGTACCTCTGTGACAGTGGCCTTTAGGACAGGTAATGAGGGCCAGAGAAATCTCCGCATCATATTTCACAGATTCTAAGATGTTCATTTTAAATATTTACCGTATCTGGGGTGAATCTCAGAGACATCGGTTTCTTACAATCATCGTTGGCCAGTATTTATTTTCTTTGTTGTGCATCTTAATATCTCTGAAATTGAGATTTATCTTATTGGTCTTAAAGGCAATCACATTTGGTATGCGGTTTCTGCCGTGAAGCTGAGATCTTTCCTTAGCTGTCTCCAAATATGAGAATATTTAATGATAAAACAGAAATAAGTCAATTGTCTTGGCTCATAAAGATTTCCTCATGGTTAACTAGTAATATTCTTTCCGCTTGAGATCATTTCTTTCAATCAGCTCCTCACAGAGGTGAAAGCATCATTTTCAGTGGCAGGGTTCCATGTAGTCTCCCCACCAACCACAATTATATTTGCTGCATATTAGTTTTGTTGGGCTGGAGACAGAGACAAAGTGACTTCTCAGTGCCCTATAGAAGGAATTATTTTCTAAGCCGAAGGAATTATTTTCTAAGTCAAGAGGCAGTCTAACCTGTTCCATGTTCCACTTTAGGTATGTATGTATCCAAAGAATGATCCATACTGTTTCTCTCCTGTATCTTCACTGAAACAGTTTTCTCCCGAGTACCCTAAAGGCCAGGAAGATAGACACACAGTGGCATAGGGATGTGGCAATGAATACGATGATTTGGATGGTAGGGCTGGGATTTTCAAGGAAAGGCTGCATCATGGAGGCTTCAGATGACCTCTGAAGTGGAAGACGCTGATTTTTACTTTCCTGTTTTCAACCAGAAGGATACTCTCCCTGCAAAAAACCGTGTTTAATAAACACTATACCGCAGAAATTAAACACTTTTAATATGATAATGTAATTCTGGTTGTTTTTTAGCTAGAGCAGAGAGGTCGCTGTTACGAAGTTTCTAATCACTGGAGGAGATCCACTTAAAATTGTACAAATATCTCATTTTCTTGTATTTCCCTTACATTCTTTGACTTAACTATTTTGAAATGATTTACTTATTTGGAGCTGAGTGTGGATTTTATTACATTCCGTGAATTTCACGTTCAGACAAGTTCTGCTTTGCATATGGAAACTGGTTGAGTGTAGAATGTTTGCAGCTCGATTTAAAATAGACGTATGTTGGGATGTATTGGATTCCCTGTCAGTTGCATTTTCTACTATTACCTTGTTTACCCCTGGAGGTTTAAGCCATGAAGGAAAATACTGGGCAGAAGAGGAGCTGGAAGCAAGGGAGGGTTATCCGTCCACAATCGCCAGTGGGAAAAGGGGGCTTAGCACCAGACCAAAACTGCAAATGAGAGCTCGAGAAACAGACCAAGACCAAGAACAGAACCCTCTGAGGGAGAGGGTTAGTGCAGGCTTCCCAAATGTTTAACAAGACCTCATGTGCATGGAGCCTCAGAAAGCAGAACCCTGTCTCAGCACTTGAGAGAGGCATTTTAGGGAGTGAGGAGGGAGGGTGAGCCAACTGGCAAATGTAAGTGGCCTCGGTGAATGAATCTCCATCACTTGTCAGGGCCCTTGAGGGCTGTCAGTCTGCTTCCCTGTAGTCTAAGGCTTTATCGTTAGGGCTGATTTGGTCTTTCAAAGGCTTTTTTTTTTTTTGGAAGATTATCTGCAGACATATGCAGTATATCAGACAACAGTAGAATCCCAAAAGATAAAAACAAATTATTATATACACACATTATACATATATGTATATACATATATATACACATATACATACACACACATCTGTATATATGCATATACGCACATACATCTGTATATATGCATATACACACCTACACACATATACGTGCACACACACACACACACATGTGACGTCCCAGAGGTAAATATCAATAGACGTACCTGTAAGAGATCAGCACGATTTTCCAAAATGTTAGACTTCTGTCTGCCTTCTTTCCTAGACATCAGATTTCCTTACTGCATCTGGAAAAGTGGAAGCCATCATGTAATGTTTACACACCATTTGATTTGCTTTTTCCTTTGTTTATGCTGCAGCTCTTAATATGACAAATGCCACAGAGAGAGGTATTTAAATCCCAATGTGTGTGCTGTGTTCTCAGTGATTGCAGTTTTGATAAAATTTGCGGTGGCCCTGTTCCCGGCATCAGTTCTATTTGCTTGATGCCACTAACAGGTTTGATTTGCTGTCATGAGTACATTGTGTGTCTAAACACTGAACCAAAGAAAAAGGCATAAATCTTTGCTATCCCTGCGGGCTACCGTGGGGAAAATTAAATCTGCATGATTAGTAAGGTGCATGCTCTAAAAGAACAGTTCTACCCACTGATTTCCACTTGAGGGACTATTATGTTGTATTCCCATCTCAAAAGCTCTTGGGTGCTTTCAAGAGACACTGGTAAAGTGGCCCTTTAGTTGAAGAGTTGCCAGTGAAATTCTCTAAGGAAAGAAGAGGTTCTATAATGATCATAGCACTGAACAGATAATATGTCAAGTTAAAGAACAAGGTGGCCCGTTTTAACTGCAGGTGTGAAGGAAAAACAAATGTGACTCAAAGATTTGTCTTAAATTGTTTAAGTTGATCAAATTGTTTAATATAATGTGGATATCATATTATTTGAAATGAAAAGTTACTGTGCATACTCTAATTATGCATATTCTAATTAGAGTAAGCTTTGATTTTCACTTTTTAGGTATTAAAATGAGAGACACAAGTTCAAGCATACATACACAAAAAAGGGAAAGTTCTTTCCCTTTAATGCATTAATTCATCCAACACAGACTCATCTCACACTGTGCGAGACAGAGAAGGCCATGCCTTCACTGGCCTTAATTTCAAAATGTAACAGTTTCAAATCATGAAAAGATATAATGGAAAGCTATTAGAACTTCCACGGCAATACGGAATTCAAATAATGTTACCTTCAGTTATTTCCTTCAGAAATCAAATATATGACTTTCAAATTGTAATTAGTATATTCATCTCCAGGAATGATAAACTAGTCAAGCATAATTTTTAGAGTGAACTTCAATGTTCTGGCTGATAACATGGGCTCTAGATTCTCAAGAAAGCTGCATGGGCTCCAGAGTCTGGAGTAAACTCCGGAGTTCAGATCCTGGTTCAGATCCTGGCTCTACCACTCACCACCTGTGTAATATCAGGAAGGTTAGTTTCTTTGTGCCTCAGTTTCCCCACCTGTAAAATGAGGTCAGTAATACTCTGTACCTTATATGCTGTATTTAGATCACACAGAGCAGTCACTCAGATCCTAGTTTTCAGTGTTAGTTCTAGGACTAATGTAACTTTTGCACAATGGAAGCACTGATTTAAAAACACTTGTGGAGATAGTTACAGCTTTTTACTCTATGTGGCATATTTATCTTTGAGGTAGAAGCAATCAAATTCAATGGCAAAAAAAAAAAAACCCTACATCTTTCTTTAAATAGAAGCAATTTTTATTAATTTTGGTTCCATCAGAAGAGTAATCATAGATTTTAAACCTGAAGTCATAATCCAGTCCCTCATTCTGCAGATCAGGAAACTTGAGACTAGATCATCAGTACTTTTTCCCGAGGTAGCAAGGAGCCTGGACGTCTTGGTTCCCAGGCCAGGATATCTTCCACTGCCCCAATTCTTGAGTTTTTCCTTTCTCTATGTTTATGTTTCACAGACCAGCATGCCAGAGTACCCACATGCTTCAGCATCAGACAGATCTGGGTGCTAATCCTGACTCTGCCTCTTGCTAGTTACGTGACAATTTCCTCAACCTTTGCAAGTCTATTCCCTCATTTGTGAAATGGGGGCGCCATTAGTTAGAGTGTAGAGTTCTTACAAGCAGACTAAGAGAGCATATATACCGTGTCTGCATGGTAACTCTTTGATAAATATCGGCTGTTGTTGGTATTGTTGCCTGTTGTTTACATGGTTTACATTCTACCCAGAGAATATTACTGGTTAGCCTTCTCCTATTTCACAAATAGAATGTCAACATTACCAACTGCTCCTCTTGTTTCCAAAGAACATAAATCTACCCTCAATCAGCAACGCTTTATACCTGCATGCTTGGTACTTGTTAGAGATTATAACTTTGGTTTGGCCCCACTGTGACAAGTGATAGGAGAAAGCTTCTCTAAGAAGCTGTGTGAAGACACGCCCTTACTGGCAAACTGGAAAGGGGCTGGTTACAGTCAACCTGTACAAAAAACATAGTCTACACAACAGGAAAGTCAAAGCAACCTTAGCGTGCATCTTGAGCTACTGCCTATTTTACTCACTACAGAAATAGCTGTTTGCCAAAAAATCTTGTTGAAAATATCGATCATTCCATCACTCTCTGCTTCAAGGTAAATCCTAAGTGAGAAATTGCTTTAAAAATTTAGCACATGGGGGGGGGAAATGGTCTCTCCTGAGAAACTGGCCTTTTGTTTCCCTTCTTGTAGTGAGAATGCTGTACTTTATTTTTACTTTGTTCTTTTGTCCTATCTGGCATGTATCTCAGAATCCAACTTGGAGCTAAGTCATAGTATCCATTACACTAAACCAACCAGAAGTCTCCTCTTCCCTGATAGTAATGGGGTGTTATTTCATTTAATTCACTGTCATATGATTGATCATATTCACTTCAAAACCTCTACGGTTGGAAAGGGATGGAAAAAACCCCTGTTGATGGATTAATGAAACTCCTCCTCCAAGGTAGGGGTTCTCAAACTTCAGTGCACATCAAAAGCATCTGAAAATCTTATTAAAAAAGAATAGCTCTAGGGTGCATTCCCCAGAGATTCAGATCTGATAAGTCTGTGTTATGGTCTTTTAACCATTTCCCAAATGATCCTCACCAGGGTAGTCTACAACCCACACACTGAGAAACATTAACTTGAGGATTTCTACTTGGAATGTCCTTATTCCAGACGAAGCGTGAAAATTTAAGGAAGAAGTTAGCTTATCCATAATTAGGAGGGTAAGACTTAAAATGAGCTTCATATGTATTCATTTGTTGAGTGCCTATTATATTTCATGGAATGAGGCTATTCCTAAGGAAATGGAGATAAAGACATGCTTATTTCTTGAAAAGTTTTCAAATTCGGTGAGGAAAATGCGCGGACAAGCAAGTAATTACAATAATGAAAGTTTAATTATTTGCAACGATAGAAGTTTGTGCAGGATGCATACACAGGACAGGGAGATGGTGGGAGGTCAGGGAACCTCAGAGAGGGGAGGTCCAACAAGGCTTTGATCAGTGAACAGCAGCTCACAGTACACATCATATATCACAGTGAGGGGGTACATGGGATGCAGGCTTTTCATGAGAGAACAGGCTGCCACTGAGTCAGGAAGTAAAAGCCAGACTAGGGAGTATGAGAGTATCTATTGGGATGCCATAAGAACAAGAACCGGCTACAATTTGATTCACAGACTAACACTGAGATTATAACCCCTGGTATCTTTTCTTAGACATGGTTTTCAAAGGTTATCTCGCTAGCCTGGGGACCTACAGTTTGGAGGTCTGTGGTCCTATTTGGGCATCTGGAACTCCAACCCGAAGGCCACAGAAACGTCCCCAAGCCACTTTAGACAACGAGGATAATACGGTGTCACTTACGCTTAAGGTTATGCTTTCTGTTTCTTTTCTCAGCTAAAATTTCTGGTGAGCTAAAATAATAATTTCAAAATTAAAAAATTCTTGTTCTTAATATACTTTACCTTCTTTTATTGCTGTCAGAGCTCAAGTATCTTCCTTTTCATGAGATTAGGTCCAAAATGTTATTTAAAAGTACTCTAAGATTTTGATAAATGTATCATGGTTACATTAGATGTTAACATTAGGGGAAGTTGGGTGAAAGGTTCCTGGAAACCCTCTATATTATCTTTGCAACTCTTCTGTAAATCTAAAATCATTTCAGAATTAAAAGCGTTAAAATGTTTTTATTGTTTTTATTTATTTTTGAGAGAGAGAGAGAGAAAATGCAAGTGGGGGAGGGGCAGGGAGAGAGAGAGGGAGACACAGAACCCCAAGGCAGGCTCCAGGCTCTGAGCTCAGAGCTGTCAGCACAGAGCCCAACACCAGGCTTGAACCCATGAACCATGAGATCATGACCTGAGCCGAAGTCAGACGCCTAACCAACTGAGCCACCCAGGCACCCCTAGAATTAAAACCTTTTAAAAGGGTATACCAAGAAAGGCTTCTGTCCTGGTAATTAAGTAGCTTAGCATCTCCTCCCATTAAAACCAGAATATACACTTTCTCAAAGAATGAAAAACATGAATCACGACGGACGTCCAATTTTTCATTGGCTTATGGCTAAACTTCTAATATATTTTCAGAACCATTTTAACAAAAGTGTCCTTAATAGTTGCCCTATCTGCGTCTAGGACTGAAGCAGAAACAAGTTAATTTCGTGTGGCTCTTATCTGATTGACTTTGATAAACACTCCTTGCTCAGACTCATTATTCACCATCCATATTTACAAGCTTGGAAAATGTTATTATCTCAAAGGCCACAGAAATGTTCCCAGCCCAAGCCACTTTAGAGAATCATGATGTCACAGAGCCAGGCCAGCCTTACTTTGAAGATGCAAAGGAAGGCTGTTTGTGAGGGTGCTGTGTATGTTTTCTAAAGGAGCGTGCCTTCGGATTCCTCCGGAGACGGAGCCACAGTGGATAACCCTCATGCATGCTGTGCTTCAAAGGAGACAGAAATGTAAACAGCGGCAGCACACCAGGGTCGGGTTTCTTTGCTTTAGCTACCAAGAAATCAGAAAAGGAAAACAGGTATTTACTTAGGTTTATTGTTATTATTGTCACATGTTCTTTGAATGATTGGAAACCAAAAGAAGACTCTATTCAGAAACAGAGTACCACAGAGCCTTAACAGGATTACTTTTCAACAATCCTCTGGGCCAATTTTAAATAAAAAAGAAAACAACTAAAATACCCCCTTTTTTGCTGTTTGTGGTACTTGTCTTCTACCAGGCATCTCCAACACAACAGTTCTTGAAATATGATGCTAGACTAGGAGACGAACGGAGCCAACTTAAGAACGGACTCCATAATCTAGTATGGATTAGCATCCATGTCTTAATAAGGTCTGGAGAAGGGATTTCTCCTTCTACAGAATGATTCCTCTCTTCTCAGTGAGGAATAGATTTCAGCACATGCTTTTAATACCAACACAAAGGGTACTCAACACAGTAAGTATCTGGAACATAGCTCGTTAAGGCAGATTGAAATTTAAAAATGAAATAAGCGCTTTTTCTTCTAAGGCAGTTGGAGAAACAGCTTTCACCAGTCAGGAAGACACCATAGAGATGGAAATAGCTCTGAAAAAATAAATAAATAAAAGAGCAAGCTAGAAGACCCAGCTTCAAAATGAGCTTCCGGTACTTTCCAGCTGTGTGTTAGTTGCTATATTAACTGCTTTGTGCAAATCATTTCATTCAAAAATGAAAAAGCCCTAAAATGGTGTCCTGACATTACCAGATGGTCAGAGATTTCTTTAAGGTATTGCCGATGAAGAAAATGATAACCAATGTCATTCTACAAAGAGCAAAGAATGTGCTATTGTAGCTTCCATTGAGACTTCAGCTCTAGGTGACCAAAATCCTATGATCTTGGCTCTCCTCACTCTTGTAGTCTGAAGAATGGGAGCCATCCCAAAGTACTGCCTGTTTTTTCTTCTGGTCCATTTCTTTCTTCCACAAGATCTTGGTGACCTACATCATCATACTAAATGTGTTCATTTATGCAAGGGAATCTTGATGGCTTTCCTTCCTCCTATATAACAATACATTTCCCCTCCAAATTTCTTCTCCTATCAACTAATACAGTGAATCACGTAGGAAAAACATTTCTTGGTGTTGGATATTCATGATTTGCAATGGGATATGACCTAGCTGTGTTTTTACATAAATGCAAATAAAAACTCAAGCAAATTTATAGTCATAGAAGTAGAATATTACAAAGAGTCCTACTATTCTTTGAATTTGTGAGACTCTCTAAGTGTGTGTTAGTTTCTGTCTGGGGACCACAAACAGGTAAATTAAGAAGGTACGATAACCTCCCCCGCTCATGCTCTCTCTCTGTCAAAAATAAACAAACATTTGGGGCGCCTGGGTGGCTCAGCTGGTTAAGCGTCCGACTTCAGCTCAGGTCACGATCTCGCGGTCTGTGGGTTCGAGCCCCGCGTCGGGCTCTGGGCTGATGGCTCAGAGCCTGCAGCCTGCTTCCGGTTCTGTGTCTCCCTCTCTCTCTGCCCCTCCCCCGTTCATGCTCTGTCTCTCTCTGTCTCAAAAATAAATAAACGTTAAAAAAAAAAATTAAAAAAAAAATAAACATTAAAAAAAATTTAAAAAAAGAGGGGCGCTTGGGTGGCTCAGTCAGTTGAGCGTCCAGCTTCAGCTCAGGTCATGGTCTCACAGTCTGTGAGTTCAAGCCCCGCGTCAGGTTCTGTGCTGACAGCTCAGAGTCTGGAGCCTGCTTCAGATTCTGTGTCTCCCTCTGTCTCTGCCCCTCCCCCACTCATTCTCTGTCTCTGTCTCTCTCTGTCAAAAATAAACATTAAAAAATTTTTTTAAAAAAGAAGGTACGATAAGAAAGTTCAAAAGCGAGCAATCAACATAGGGAACTGGGGTTAGCAAGCTTGGAAAAATGAAAATATTTGAAGGATTTTTTCTTTTTAGTCCAGTGGATAGAAGTAGACACTAAATCTTGTCGTGGTAATCATAAAGAGACTGATTTTGGTTTGATTTAGAATATATAAATGTGTATGTGTGTGTGTATATATATATATATATATATATGTTCATTTTAACAGAGTATTTTAAATGGGTTGCTATGGTATACTGAGTTGCCCATAATTCAAAGTATTCAAAAAAATGAAGGATATACTATTTAACTTGGATGTTGTTTATATTTCAGATTAGTCCAATTTAAGAGAAGTCCACGGTTCTCTGTTCTAAATTTTTTTTAATGTTTATTTATTCTTTGAGAGACAAAAGATGAGTGGGGGAGGGGCAGAGACAGGGAGACACAGAATCTAAAGCAGGCTCCAGGCTCTGAGCTGTCAAGCACAGAGTCCAACGCAGGGCTCAAACTCACAGAGTACATGTTCATGACCTGAGCCGAAGTTGGTCACTTAAACAACTGAGCCACCCAGGCACCGCTGTGATTCTTTATTCTAAATGTCTTATTGAACAAGTCCCAAAAAGCAGAGAAGGGAAATGAATCACTGCCCAGGTCCTTTTTTAAGTATTTTCTTTTTTCTACAAGACACTGCTAAACTTTAGGGAGAAAAGAAAACAACAAAAGTATTCTGTGCCACTCCCTGCCTCCGCCCTGGAAAGGAGGTTGATTACACATCAGTCTGGAAGACAAGGCTGATGCATTACATATAAAGCAGTTAAATGAGAATAAAGACCATGAAGCCAAATATTTACAAATTGATAGGTGGCAAAACAGTAAGTTCCAAGGTCAAGAGGGATCATAGGCTAAGCAAGCAAGACACATGAAAAAACTAGGACTACAGTCTGACCTTGAAATGACCAACAATCTCATATACTGAATGAGTGTACTCAAGCTTAGATAGGTTTTGCAGATTATCCTTGCATTATTTTCTCTAATTTAAAGTAATCTCGATTGTGTGTGTACGTGTGTGAATACGGTGCAAGTGTATATGAATATATCAGCATATATAAATATATACATACAGAGCTGCATATCTGCTCTTGCCCACAGAAAGAAACTTTGACAGTCTCTCTATGAACATGTAATTTCCGGTAGAACTGCTAAGCCAACTCCTAGGAAAACAGCAGATCTCAGACAATCTTTCATCTCCTGAATCGGTTCTGTAGATCCACAGTGGAAGAAATGGGAACATTCTTTCGAAACGTCACACTGCTCCCAATTCCAAACCAATCAAGCAAGATGAAAGCAATGACGACAACTACACAGTGAAAGATCACACAGGGAAATCAGCACAGTCCTCACGGTCTATGCCGAAGAACGGTCCAGTAAAAGACCACTGGAGCAAAACTGAAAGAGACTCAGAATTTACCTGCACTTGCTCCGGGACCCGAAAAAGAGTAGTGTAAGAGAGGGGAAAAAAAAAAAAAAAAAAGGGAATAAGATTCTCAAATTTTACTGAGGCCTTTGAACTTTGGTGGAAAACATTTTGGAGATAATAGCAGCCAGGGAATGAAGACACTTAATATTCCCATAGGAGTGCATGCCCATTTCAGCCACTCATAGTTACTCGGCTGGTGGAAAAAAAAAAAAAAAAAAAAAAAAAAAAAAAAAAAACGAGATTTAGAAATAAGCACAATTGTGTTGAGAAACTAGGAAAACACGCCTAGCCCAAAGGCATTCAGACACAATTTGTCAGGTCTAATCTGGCCCAAGCATGGACCTTCACTGATTTTTCCTGATTAACGTCTATGTTAGAAACAGGGGGTCACTGCTGTTCCAAGGGTCCATATGACCAGTTTTCAGTATGAAAAAACTGGTGTCTAAAACCAGGGACTGTTGGGGGTGTTGTAAAAAACGATTTTCTTTGTTTAGGTCCATCTGACAGAAAACTTCTAACTGTCCTTTTAACCATAAATGTATTAAATTCACAACTTTTGTGTGTGTGTGTGTGAGCCCGACGCGGGCTCAAACTCACAAACCAGGAGATCATGACCTGAGCCGAAGTCAGACACTCAACCCGACGTTCCTCAATTTACAACTTTCAAGTAGACTTTGAAAAAATAAAACGGGAATGTGTCACTGGCCTGGGTGGTGGAGACAGGGAATGTTCAGTCAGGGTAAAATTGAAATAGGAAATTATAAGTTCATTTAAATTTAGGACTGGGTATTAAGTGCAAAAAAACGAGGGCTTCTTATGATGATGCTATGTCAGAACACAGAACTTGAGGTTTGAAAACTGAAGTGGCATTTCTGGCTCTGTACCTGCAGCAAAGCCCTGAGTCTCAGATTCCTTGTCTGGAAAATGGGCTGAATTAGGTTTAATTGAATCCTATTGAATCAATTAGGTTTAATCACAGGGATATGATCTGGGTACAGGAGATAATGTATAATGTACATGAAAATATCCATAACTTGTGAAGAACTACGCAAATGTATCACCAAGATCTTATCATTAAGTATTGCTATTTTATACTTCTGAACAAATGTTGCAACTGGCTTGTCGCTAATTCAAAAGGTCTAAATTGACACAAACTTCGCTAACTCAAAAGGTCTAAATTGACACAAACTTCGCTAATTCAAAAGGTCTAAATTGACACAAACTTCTCAGGAAAGAAAAATGAAAGCTCCATATGCGATCTGCACCTGATACAGTATTATGTTAAACATTTGGGAACAATTTGGTTGTCTTTTCTTCTAGGATTTAAAACCATTATAAATTCCCAATTCTGCATACGGATGTAGACATTTTTACATTTTTCTTTGTCGCTTGCTCCACTGGTAGTTTCCTACGCAAGATAATGGTTTGCTCCTCTCTGCTCGCTGAGCAGCCTCCTGGAGTTGGTAGGAGACAATCTCCGCTGGTGGTAGACTCTCTTCTGCAGAAACCCCCTAATCCTCTGTTTACCACAACATGAGTCTATTGCCATAGAAATGATAGTTGAGATCCCAGAGTCAACCTCACTGCCTTCACAGCAGGACCTTGTAAAAGGAGAAGCCATGCTAACAAAGGGAAAACACAATTTATCAGAATAGTAGGCAGTCTGTTGCCTTGAAAGAAAGGGTAATTGTCAACATTAAAACAAAAATGCATGAATGAGCTATGTTGTTGGGTATGCTGGAGTTTATTTTCTATGTAGTACTGCCCGACTAAAAGTAGCAATTTGAAATTTTATGTCCTTTAATAGTTTGCTTGTAAAGGTCAGCAGTTTCCCTTGATTGCATGTTTCTTACTGAAATAAGAAACAAGCAGATTCTAATTAATCTTGTTGCACAACTGATATTTCTGTGCTCAAAGATTTTCCCTTTTCATGATGTGTTGTTTTTGTTTGTGTGTTTATTGTGTGTGTTTGTCTCGTTTCTATTAATAGAAGAAAGTGAACCTGAACAAGATACTAAAGGTATTTTTTTTCTTTCTGCACTGCTTCTTTTCCAATGTATGGTTCTATTCAATTGTTTATTTTTGCTGACCTTATAAACAAGTCTAAGTGCCGTTATTTTTTTTAGGAAATAAAATGATGTACGGGGAATACTGTCAGCATTTAACAGACTATTATGAGATGCGATGCTTTATTTTATAATGTATTTATCGACTGTTTACTTTTTATTAAGTCAACTCTGAAAATGCAAACAAAATGGCATAAATCAGCATGAGAATAGAAATCTCACACAGATTGGAAAAGGAAAAAGCTTCTCAGGGGAGTACGTGGGGGGAGGGAGGGTGTTACAATTTTTGGAGAGATATAAAAATGTCAAGATGCCAGCTTAGGTTTTTATTGTTATTACTTCAAGGGGACAAGTATTATGCAACTGCTCCAAACCAAATCAAATCAATCAAATTTAAATTAGTTTTAATGGCGCACAGACATATACCTATATTTAGTGGAATTACGTTTACAAGAAAGTAGTGGGAAATCAAATCTGTTTGGGGAAAAACCCTACTGTAGAATAACAGTTTTTCCTCCAAGAAAGCACCTTCTACCCTCATGAAGATTCAAACTTTGTGCTTTATATTTTCTGGATCAGATTCACAAGTTCTCATGCAATACAGTTTCGGCTTTAGGAATAAACCTTAGGCTAGTATTATTTGAAACGGCGCCTCCTTATTTAGTATCTCAAGGTATTTGAGATGCTTTTCTACTTCTAAACATCAGGCTTCTTACAACTAAATTTAGATAAAACCATTTTACCAGCTCCTGTGTGATTTTAATTTTTGTTTTTGCTTGCTTTCAATTTCCCTCCATCAGACATTGCTGGTTAGAACCCAGTAACCTGAAAAAAAAAATCTCTTTAAAGGATACCAGAATAAAATAAATAAAGGAAAAAAATGAGAGAAAATAAAATCCATGTGAGTTCATTGTGTCCTTTTGAGATAATTGCTCTGAAACAGAATTTATAAGGGACCTAAGTATTCCTCTGGTCATACTCCCTTAACAAGACAAAAGCAGTAATTCATCTCAAGCCGAACTGGTCATTAATTTCAGGACTTAATTTGGGTCCCCTGCCCTAGCCTTTCCATTGTACCAGTGTGCAATTTCAGACTGAATAATAGCTCTATCTCCTTATTACTAATTCAAATCACCCCTTAAAATGACAATCAGTAATAACATTTATTATGTTTCTGAAAGTGCTTTAGAAATTGGAAAGGGGGGGAGGGAGAAAGGAGGTATGGATGAGAATATAATATAGCTATGATATAAAGGACTTTGGAATCAGTGGCTGCTTCAGCCCAATTTTGAATATAGGATTCTCAACCTGCAGTTAGCGCTGTAAACTTACCCAAGAGAAATCAAAGCTCAAAACTCATGAATAAATCCCATGAGAGAAAACCCAGGGATAAATAGATTGCCCATGTGTATTTCCCATGATGCAGGTGAACAATAATGCGTTTGCCACAGGAAAGCAAGTGTGATAGAGCTTACAGTGAATTGGAGAATGATGCATATGACTATTTACAGAAAGAAGAGTTGCATCATGTTAAAAATCCATATCAAAACAGTTGCAAACAGGGGCGCCTGGGTGGCGCAGTCGGTTAAGCGTCCGACTTCAGCCAGGTCACGATCTCGCGGTCCGTGAGTTCGAGCCCCGCGTCAGGCTCTGGGCTGATGGCTCGGAGCCTGGAGCCTGTTTCCGATTCTGTGTCTCCCTCTCTCTCTGCCCCTCCCCCATTCATGCTCTGTCTCTCTCTGTCCCAAAAATAAATAAAAAACGTTGAAAAAAAAATTAAAAAAAAAAAAAAAAAAAACAGTTGCAAACATTTTCCAAATTACTAAGTAATGTTATACCCCTTCTATTAAGTAGTCTGTTTATGTAACAAAAACATTTTAACAGTCTTGCATGCAAAAAAAAAAAAAAAAAAAACCGCAAGTTAGAGATATACAATGGACATTTTACTTGATATGAAACATATCACATTACTTTTAAAATTGATGACCTAGAATGCATTTTTGGTTTGGGGCTATCACTAAGATAATGGGAGTTTATTATTGGATTACATTTAATTTTATTATTACCAGTGTATTATTATCCATGGAGGTTAGGCTGGCATTTGTTTTTAATTACAACTGGATTTACTGTTTCCAATGTCTGATAAATATGGGGGAATTTCTTTCATCCCTCCTCCACCTCTTATGCTTGGAACTGGTAACAAACACAGATGGGTATAAAAATATCAGTTTTACGGCTGATAAAGCTGAATCAAAAAATAAAACTTTCTAGTTTTTCATCCAAGAATTCGACTAACATAACTTGTTTCCTCATCCTCCTCAACCCCTCCCCACTCTTTAACATTATAGGATGGAGAAGCCCTGACCCGGGACCCTCACTGCACATTAACCCCATACCCTTCTTGTTTAGAGTAGCTGGGAGAATGATGGCCCCAAGAGGACTGAGATACTCCTAACACAGACAAGTCTTTTTCTCCAGTCTCACCAATCAGAAGAGTCATTCATTCACTTATTCATTCACTTATTCACCAAATATTTATCGAATGCCTACCATGTGCCACACAGGGCTGTCTATCAACCAGCCTGTATTACTGAGCAAAGCAAGCTCTGGCCTTGTGATGCTTACATTCCAGAGGAAGAGGCAGCCAACTAACAAACAAACAAGTCGATAGTTATGACACGGTGGTAAGTGCCACGAAGAAACACAAACAAGGGTAAGGAGATGTATTGAGACACATTTTGATAAGGAGACATCTGTGACCTTCTTTGGGGGAAGGAAACTGGCAAGAACGGTGGAAGCCATCTTTCAATAATGAAAAAAAGGGGGCAAGGTCCTGTTTTATCTTTTGGCAAGAATGTAGGCATGTAGAAGAGAACAGCTTCCCTTTAATTCCTGGCCTTTTTTTTTCCCCTCCTACCGCACTAGACTTAATGTGTGTTGAGAAGCCGGTAGATCGTGACCTGACAAACGAGGGGGCACAAGCCACCCACATGGGGTTGGCAAGTAGCTCCTTCAGCATCCCGGCTCCCACTTTGAGGAAGTGAAACCCATGGGATCATTTTGATCAAAGGCATAGTTTCAACACATCCACACAAAGGAAGCAGAATCACGAGCTTTATTATTTACAAATCCCAGAAGCATGGGTCTGAGGAGCATGCCCTGAGCCTAGGGAAGGGCAGATCTCTGACCCAGGTCACAGAGAAGACAGAGAGCAGGGTACCAAACACCTATACTTATAAGGTGATTGGTGCAGAGGTCACTAACTTTTCTCAGCTTCACTTTAAGTGGTTACTTTAAAAGGTGCCCAGGGGGCACCTGGGTGGCTCAGTCAGTTAAGTGTCTGACTTCAGCTCAGGTCATGATCTCAGTTTTTGAGTTCGAGTCCCACACCGGGCTCTGTGCTGACAGCTCAGAGCCTGGAGCCTGTTTCGGATTCTGTGTGTCTCCCTCTCTCTCTGCCCCTGCCCCACTCATGCTCTGTCTCTCTCTCTAAAGTAAATAAAACATTAAAAAAATAATAATAAAAGGTGCCCAGGAAGAGCAAAATGGGAACTCAGGATGGACGTCCTAACCTCAAGTCCTTATCTAAATGTCTAGACTCTGGGTGTAGCAGGGTTATCATACTATAAAATCCTGAGACACCAACTCAGAAAAATAAAATTTTTTGGTTTTTTTTTTTTTCAAAAGGTTTTTCTTTTAATCACACAATGAAACCCATGGTCAGCCAAGGGTATATTTGTCCTTTTAGAGGAGAAGACCAGTTGTTTGTCAGCACAGTCACACCTTCATGAAGTCATTGAAAATGCTAATAGTTCTCCTTTATGTAGCATCCTGTGCCCACTGGACCCCCCAGAAGGTTTTGATATGGGACAGAGCAGTATATTAAGTAAATTCACTGCAAGGTCCTATTGAGCTCTCAAATGGTCATCGACTCTATTTTCTTTACCATGTCACTTTATGCTTAGCTGTGTTGTGCAATATAGATCATTAAAAGTTTTGCAATGAGCCCAAGTGATATTCCAAATAATACCAGCCAAAAGAAAAAAAAAAGCTGTAAATTAGAACAAAATAAACCCTCCCCGATTACTGCATTTCCAGGAAGAATTTATGGTTCCCAAATGAAAACTCTTGTCTCTATAAATTAAAGCAGAAAGAAGGGTCTAGATTTCATTCTTTTCCAATTTCTTATTCTCCTCTTCAGCCAGAAGGCTCTCATTCAGGTTCAAGAGTAAAGCATTATCTGCAGCGGCTGCTGGCTACACTTTTCCAGCACCTATGGGATTAAAATAATCCCACTCCCAATCTGTCAAGGATCCTCCTTTTTTTTCAGATTCTGAGAGTCAATGGGACCCATAAGATGATGGGTCTCACGCTCAAAAAAAATGTAAGACACACAAGTATCGCCCCAACCCCAACAAGTTATTTCAACCAAATGAAGAACGTGGATTCAGATATGTTGTGCAATCTAGGTCTCCATTATTGTTTGCAGAAAATGTTAGAAAAGGAGAGAATACTTGGGAGCGCCCTTGCTGGGATGCCAGTCTATGTCAGTTGTCAAGACTTCACAACCTGTGAGCTAAGACCGAGCTGGGAGAAATCTCCCGTCAAGTGATCAGATGGGTCACCATGTGTCACTCTGGTATATTCGGAAGAAATGTGTATCGCCTCCTAGCTGGCTGGCCTTCTTGAGAAATTGAGAATTTCCAATGTGTACAGCCTCTGTCACTTAGTCTTCATTGACATTTCCTTCGGACTCTTGCATTCTGCAACTTTTTATTTCCTATTTCACCTTGGAGCCTTGCTTTTCTGGGATTCCCATAGAGGTACAGACTTCACCCTCTCTTTTAAGGCAGCAACTTTAGGACCGGCTCCATAATTTGTGGGCCAGGTGCAAATGATAATCTGGGGCCCTTAATTCAAAAATCACTAGTAACTTCAAGACATGGGCAGCAGAAAATCAAACCAAGCGTGGGGCCCTCTTAGCACGGTGCCCTATGAGACTACACAGGGCCACTCACACTTGAGGCCAACCCTGCGGACCATGATGGCTACTGTCACTCATTTTGCTATGGAATTTTTCAGCTGGAAACATCACCTGCTCGGGAAATTTTTCACAGTCCCACATTTTGTTTCAATTTAGAATCGTCCCCCATTGAATTTTGATCTAAAACTGTTGTAGATATTTCCGAGGCTCTTAGGACAGATGCCTCTGCCAAATCTTCCTTCTCAGAGCCTTACTTTTCTTCGTTTTGGGGTTTTCTAAAACTTGATGTTATTTCAATAGCAGATGAAGTGGGTATCTCATCACATGTTTTCTGGAGCTGTGGGGTAGGCTCCACAGCATTTTTTAAAAATATTATTATAAAATTTTCAACCTTACAAAAAAGTAGTTACAGTAATATAGTGAACTCCCATGTTCCCATTACCCATTGGGGAACAATGATCAACAGCCTACCATTTTTGTTTCCTTGATTCCATTACTATTTTATTGCTGCTGGTTTCTTTTAAAGCAAATCCCAGACATTAATTCAATCAACCAATACGTACACTAGTATAAGGATTTTTTTCTTAAAAGATATAATGCCATGTTCATTACTCCACTCATCCCCATTTAGCACTCATTTCTCAGTACCATTTACTACCAGGACTGTGTAATTTTTATTCAAATGTATCAAAATATCTTTCTACATCTGACCTGTTGAATTAAGAATCCAAATAAGAGCCACACATTGCATCTGGGGTTATGCCTCTTAAGTCTTTTTAACTCTATGATTGTTCCCTCTTTCTTTTTTACTTCCTGATACATTTTATTTATTGAGAAAACGAAATAATTTGTTCTGCGGAACTGTCTATACTCTGGATTTGAACGAATTGCATCCCCATAGTGTTGTTTCACATGTTCCTTAACCTCGGCTTTTTATAGGTTGGTAATCAGACCACAGGACTTACTAAAAGCGGCTCAGTTTTGTTTGGGGTGGGGGGGGGGATGTTGGGGGTAGATTCAGCTGTATTTTAAACATTTGGAGCATTTTTTTAACCACCTCATGCCTTGAAGATGGAGGCTTCCTTGCTTTTCCTTTCTTCTGGCTTTTGGGCCCAACATTGTATTTCTAACATGCTCTTCTAGATTCCATCTCTTAGAGTCCTCAATTTCAAAAAATAGGAAGTTGAATTAATCTGAACCTGCAAATCTAAAATTAGAATCTGCAAGGGTGGCCTGAGTGGCTCAGTTGGTTAAGCACCTGACTCTTGATTTCAGCTCAGGTCATGGTCTCATGGTTCGTGAATTTGAGCCCCACGTTGGGCTCTGCACTGCCCAGGCAGAGCCTGCTTGGGATTCTCTTTCTCTCCCTTTCTCTCTGCCCCCCCCCCCCCCCCCAAATAAATAAGCATGTAAAATTAAAATAAATAAATAAATAAATAAATAAATAATAAAATTAGAATCTGCCAAAAACATCCAGTTGTCAAATCGTATCTTCTCGGAACTTTCTCTTATCTAATCAGGAGGGATTCCGTCTCAGAATGGAATATTAATTACCTATTCCCCTGCTCACACTTGGCCTAAAATGTTTCTTTGGGGCCCGATGTGCTCATCGCATTCTCTAAAAAGTTTGACAGATTTTGTCTGTCCTCCCACCATGACACAGTTGAAGATATAAAGCACTAATCATTTCATTACTTAATTAAATACTATTACTTTGGTCAGGCACTCTTCTGGGTACTGAACAAACAGGCTAGGTTTCTGGTTGCTGAAAACTCACAATCTACTGGGGGATGGGGGGGACGGGGAGGAGGTAGGCATTAGACAAATGAAATATAACTTCAGATAGTGGTAAGGTCTGGAAAGACAGTAAACCAGGATGATGAGAAAGTGAATGGGGGAAGGTTACACTCTATGTTGCGTGGTCGAGGAAGGCCCTTCTGAGGATATGCCGCTCAGAGACTGGATGATACAAGGGAACTGCCGCATGGAGATCTGGGGGATGAGTGCTGTCGGCCGAGGGACAGCATGGACAAGCTCCTAAGGTGGAAATAAGCCCGGGGCATCCATGGGTGGTGAGAAATGTAGGGTTAAAGCATAAATGGCTTAGAAGCCAGGGCGTATCTGTAATACGGAGGTAACACGGAAGGGTTCTACACGGGAGAACGTGACTTGATTTGCATTTTTAAAAGACCACTCCAGCTTGAGCATTCCCTATAGGAGAGTCACTCATCACTTCTGTTTTCCTAACAGTTTTTGCCAGAATCCTGCGGGCTCCTGAATCCCACAATGTCACATTTGGCTCCTTTGTGACCCTGCGCTGCACAGCAACAGGCATCCCTGTCCCCACCATCACCTGGATTGAAAATGGAAATGCCGTGAGTGCCATCGCTATGGGGACTTGTCTGGGGAAGATCACTCGAGAGGAATCTCAGGATAGGCCACATATTTGTAAAGTTACCCTGATCTCTGTCATTGGTCCCACCTGCACCTCTATTTTTCAAAGCCTTCCAGTATTTTCATCCTAGCAGTCACTGCCTTAGAAATTGAACCCCACAGGTTTGCTTCTTTCCTTGTATCATGGGGAAGAGTAGAAAATCAAATTTTCCTTTATGCCTTTGTGTAAAAGGGAAATGGTAGCAATTCCTTCCCACACAGGTAAAACAATTTTCACAAAATTCACCAGCTCAAGAATTAGGTCACTCCTGGAGGGTACTTTGATGAAAAGTAATCCAGAATTAGAACCCATGACTGTCAGTTTAACCATCTTTAATTCATTTTTTCATACTGATAATAACTGACATATATTAAGTGATCACTATGTGCCAGGAGCTGTTCTAAGCACTTTACATATATTACACATAAATTTATTCATTCCACAAATATCTACTGAGCATCTCCCGGGTGTCAGGCACTATTCTGGGCATTATAGATATAGGAGCAAACAAAAGAGGTTAAGTTCCCTGCCCTCAAAGAACTGACACTATGATGGGGAAAGACAACAAATAAAACCAATATTCTATGCAGATAGTGTCAAATACTATGGAGGAAAATAAAGCAGGAAAATGAGACAGAAGTGCAACCTTAGGAGAAAGATTCCATTTTCTTTTTTTTTTTTCTTTTTTTTTTTTTTAACATTTTTTATTTATTTTTGGGACAGAGAGAGACAGAGCATGAACAGGGGAGGGGCAGAGAGAGAGGGAGACACAGAATCGGAAACAGGCTCCAGGCTCCGAGCCATCAGCCCAGAGCCTGACGCGGGGCTCGAACTCACGGACCGCGAGATCGTGACCTGGCTGAAGTCGGACGCTCAACCGACTGCGCCACCCAGGCGCCCCGAAAGATTCCATTTTCAACAGAGTGGTCAAGGAAGCCTCATTAAGATGTAGAGAATTCAGGGGCACCTGAGTGGCTCAGTCAGTTTAAGCATCCAACTCTTGATTTGAGCTCACATTATGATCTCACGGTTCATAAGATCAAGGCTGACATCAGGCTCTGTGTTGACAGCATGGTGCCTGCTTGGGATTCCCTCTTTCCCTCTCTCTCTCTCTGCCCCATTCACACGCATACAAGCATGTTCTCTCTCTCCCTCTCTCTCTTTCTCTCTCTCAAAATGAATAAATTTTTCAAAAAAGATGAAGACTTTTGAGCTAAGATCTGAAGGAGGTAAGGACGAGATAACTGTAAGACAACTATAGTTATCTGTAGTAGATAACTATGGGAAGAAAACTGGGGCAAGTTTCTGAGATAAAGGTGCACGCCGTACATCAAAGGAATAACAAGTTAGTATGACGAGAGGTGAATGAGAAACAAAGAAAGAGGTAAGGGGTGTGTCTAGGAATTGTGGATCATATACGCTTTATGTAGAGTATTGAAACAATTTTGGCTTTTAATCAAGTGAGATGGGATGCCATTTTAGGTCTCTTTCTCTTATCTGCTTTCCTGCTGACTCTTGTTCCTTGTGTTTTGTTTCCTCGTGTGCCTACTTATCTTTGACTACCTGTGGCTCATTGTTTTGGGGGAAGAAAGGTCAGGGATTAATACGAGGTCTAGGTAAAGGTACTTTTCTCTAGAAAGAATTTTTGTTTATTTTTGCTAAAGACCAGGGGCAACTACTTATCTTGGACCATCTTAAACTAAGTTCAAAGTTTGAAGCTCCTTGGTCATCCCAGATCATTGTAACACAGTCTTCAATTCCATGTAGGCTAGGTCGCTTGTAGTTCACATTGGTATGTCCCTGATATCCGGTTCTTTGAGATGTTAGTTTATTGTATCTCTTATTAGACTTCTTACCCTTATGGAACCTGACTTTTGATTTCTGTCTCCTCACTCTTCAAGGCCATCCAAAGGAAACAAATTTTTCTGGGTTGGAAAACTGTCAGGGAAAATAGAAGCTTCTCAGTTTGTTACATTGGTTAAAAGTATTTTTCCACGATTTTAATTTTTTTCAGCCTACTATAGAAAGTCTTAGATGGACAAATGTCTCAGCCTAGTGCTATATGCACACATAATAGCTCACAACACTCTTCTGCTACTTTACTGACTCTCTCAAAGTTGGCTCCTACTTACAGCCCTGCTATCTGAACTCTGGATTTTTCCATGACTCTACAGGGAAAATTTATCCATTCTCCTCTCAGTGAACTTTTAGATTTCAGCAACTTAGCTGATATTAATTTTTCTATCAACCCAGTCACATCTCTTTGTATCTTACAGAAATTGCTGAAAATTTCTGGCCCTTTGATTATGACACCCTTCTACCTTTCTATGGATTGATTTTTCCTAATTTTAGATTTTATTTACCTTTTGGGATTCAGGTGGAAAACAGAGAGTTAATACACATGTGGGCTGAGATTATCATTGTAATTGTTGGCCAAGCATGACTTCCATGTAATACAACCTTATTTAGTATTTTCTCTGCCCATTAAGTGTCTTCAGTAGGGCAAGTTCTTTTCTCACTACTGGCTACCTCACACAGGCTCTGTGGTTTTTCTGGTTGCTCTTAGGTGATTTTAAATCACTAATACCATCCCAATTTAGTAATTTTAAGTGCCTAAACCTGAGTAATAACCAAAGCTTCCAAATGCAATTCTCAGATGGGACCTTTCCCTCCCCCTACCCCATCCCTTTTTTTAAGATTTCCTTTTTAAGTAATCTCTCCACCCAATGTGGGGCCTGAACTCACAACTCCAAGATCAAGAGTCACATCCTCTACTGACTGAGCCAACCAGGTGCCCCACCTTCCTTCCTTTCTTAAGACTACCACATGGATGCTACCTGCCTTCCACAACAGTCCTGTGGTTAGCTTCTTCTCTCACACTCATTCATTCGCTCTTCCTCCACTTCCTAACTACTACTTAAGACTCCTACAGCTTTGGGGTTGGAAGGAGGGAGGAGCAGTAATTGAAGAGGAAAAGTTCTAATTTAAATGACACTCTTTTAAGTTGGCTTTACACCACTGTGCCCAACAAGTATTTAAAACAATTCTTTCCATCATGGACACATTCATGATTCTTCAGAAATCAAGGGATAGTCAAGATGACCCCATGACCCATTTTCCTCAGGGCAGCAATCTCCTTCTTAGCCCCTAATCTGTTTGTTGATGGGAAGCCTTTCTGTCAGGGTCCCATCAATGCCCCCATAAGATCTTTGGGGAAGACTGAAAATGAGTCCAAACCAGATCTTCTATAAAACCTCTGTATCCACAAACTCTTGCATCCAGACCACTGAACAGAGCTACCCCCTCTTTTCTCCTTCTGTTGGAGTTGTTAGGCAGCCCGGCTCTGCCCTTTCGATTTTACAGGTGGTTATCAGATACATCTTGGCTGTGTCAACAAACTGCAGGTGTGTCAGGGTCCCCAAGACCACCCTCAAGTTTGATGATTCACTAGAAGGACCCACAGAACTCAGAAAAGCCATTATCCTTATGGTTATAGTTTATTACAGTGAAAGGATACAGACTAAACTCAGTAGTAGGTAATCAGTTGTTCTCTCCCTGTGGAATCCCATGGAGAGCACCTAAATCTCCCAGCAATGATGTCAACCTGTATGGCGTCTTGTACCAAGGAAGTTCATCCAGCCTTGGGGTCTAGGGATTTTCCTGAAGGTCAGTTACATAAGCATGGAGGGCTCACACGACTGACCTTAGCTAGTCTCTAGCCCTTCCAAAGGTCAAACTGATACAACATAGCCTAGAGTCCCTGCTGAACAAAAAGAACTATTCACCATAATTTGCACTTGAACATAAACCATCTGGCATGGCTCATGGTCTCAGATATACAAAGACACTCTTACGAGGCAGAATTTTTCCAAAGGATGAGAGGTTATCTCTTAGAAGCAAGTCAAAGGCCAGTCCTTTCTGGGTTTGAGTACAGGGTTTGAGCACCTCGAGTCCAATAAGTTAACCCTTTATTACACAGCAGGGGACATACGTCAATCCTTCAGGTGGTCCTATTGAAGACCCTCTTTCATGCCTTAAGAAGATGGGGTTCTTGCGGTGCCTGGGTGGCTCAGTCAGTTAAGCGTCCAACTTCGGCTCAGGTCATGGTCTCACAATTCTTGAGCTGGAGCCCCACATCAAGCCCTGTGCTGATGGCTCAAAGCCTGGAGCCTGCTTCAGATTCTGTGTCTCCCCATCTCTCGGCCCCTTCCCTGCTCATGCTCTGTCTCTCAATAATAAATAAACATTAAAAAAAATTAAAAAAAAAAAAAGAAGATGGGGTACTTTTTCAAACCAGTTCCTTGGGTGGGGTGAGGATGGCTCTCACTACAGCTAAGCAACTCAAACCTTGATGAGTCATCTAGAGGGGCCTCAACCATATCCCTTTCTCACGTCCCCCAGGATAGTCTCTCTCCAACTGTTTCGTATCTTGGTTGCAGTGTGCATATGTTGTCGTATTACCAAATATTAACAGCAACATTTCAAAGTCAAAGGAGTGTTCTCATGAGGAGAAAAAAAGAAACAGAGGAAAAGAAGGCGAGGACGGGAAAGAGAAGTAGGACACTAGACATGGGGAGGGAAGAAGGGAAGAGAGAGAGGTGTGTGGGAAGCAAAGCATGTCATGTGTGAAATTCCGGTGGATGTGGTTCACTAGGAAAAAGATGCCTACCTGAACTAATTCTAAACCTACCTGAACTAAACCTACCTGAACTAATTCTAAACCTACCTGAACTAATAATGTTATCCTGCAAAAAGCAGGCTCTTTAGGGCCTACAACTCATTTATTACTTTGTTTTCATTACTGTGTTTGCTGAAGAGTTGTTTTTTCTTTTCTGATGCTTGTACAAAACCACTTTTCTCATCATTTGTGTTTAAAACCAATTTAACTTGTCTCTTCGAAATATAGTAAATGAATTAATGTCACTCTACAGACTTTCTACATGAGGTATCAGAAATAAGAATAGGTGAGGGGTTGGCAGACTAAATTGGAAATGGCTCTCTTTAGCTAATGTAATGGTAGGGAAGTCTACTTACCTCTCAGACACAGATTTTCCCATATTTTTAATGATAGAGGTGTCAGGTGGCTGGAGAAAATGATCCCTAATAGGACATCAGAGTTAAAGTTCTCCATTTTTGTTAAGTTACAATCAAATAACTTGAGGTTCCTGTTCTTCTTTAGCTCTCTAATTAAAGTGTCATCTATAATTCAAATCTTGGGGCGCCTGGGTGGTTCCATCAGTTGAGCATCCAACTCTTGATTTCAGGAGGTCATGATCCCAGGGTTGTGGGATCGAGCCCTGCATTGGGCTCTACAGTGAGCGTGGAGCTTGCTCAAGATTCTCTCTCTCCCTCTCCCCTCTCCCCAACTTGTGCTGCCACTCTCTAAATTAAGTAAGTAAAAGAAATTTCAAATCTTATTTGGCAGTGTTTTGTGGCTCTTCTGTGGAAGTCACTGTAGTTGTCTTAAGCCTCTCAAGGTAGTGTAAAAATATGTCCTAAGAAAGCTGGGGAACTGATGATAGGACTTTAATGATTTGTCTTCCTCTATGAAAACAGGAATAAAGAAAATGGGAAGACACATGCTTTACAAAACCTTCAGTGTTTTCAAAGGCTCATAATAGTCTAGAACTGGAAGATACATGATTAGTCTCTCTTGGAGTTCATGAGTAATAAAAAAAGAGTCTGATGGTTTGAGTTAGTTTGGGTCCTACTGAGACCCCAACTTAATCATTCAAGATGTGATTCACAGAAAGATGTGATTCACAAGATTCAAGATGTGATTCACAAAAGGCAGGAAGCAAAATAGACCCATTGCCTCTGATTCTTAAACAGGAATAAAACAAACTAATAGTGGCTTTCTTCTGGAAGAAAGCAGAAGTACATCCGTGGTTCTCATGGTCAGAGACAGGGTTGCTCTTATAGCCAAGTTTCGTTCGTGGTGATATGACCCGCGTCCAAACAGAAACCAAGACGATCTTGCTCATGCTGACACAAATCACAGGAAATGGAGGCAATCTCAGGCATTTAATGCACAAGGGGCAACCAGAAAATTCTACTGAGAACAGGAAGAGCCCACAGCCCTGGTATTATCTAGGGTGGACTGAACAAAGATGAATACAGAGCTGGGAGCTAATTGGCACAGAATAAAACAGAGTTTAAACTGTGGTTCTTCACTAACTCCAAATTCATGAACTAACTTCACTAACACACTCCTGAGAACAGTGAGTACTCTAACGGATGTGACGACTCCTTTCCCCCCTGCCTCTGTGAACACATCAATAACCTAAAAGCCTGAATGGTTAAACCAAAGAACAAGAGAAAGGCAAGCCACATGCTCTGAAGTGATCAAGAATTATTTTTTCTTCTCTTTGTACACAAATGTCATTCGTTTTTCATGGAAATCTGTAGTCTCAGATGAACCTCAGAACGAGTAGTAATATTCCTTTTGTTTTACAACATTGGAAGTAGTAGTTTCACACGGATAGAGCAGAGCTCACTTCTCTTAAAGAAAACAAACTTCTATTCCGATAACCAGACTTGATTTCAAGTTAGACTGGTAATATCTCCATTATTTTCACATTCAAGTAAAAAATGTAGAAAAATTACATGTCTCTCTTGTTTCTCCATTAAACACAGTTCTTAAAGGATTTTAAAAGCTGGATCATTTTAATTTTTTTAGAAGAATTTTATAAAAAATAAGTAGCCAAACTATCTATGTGGAAGATTGTGCTTTTGAATTCTCTTAACGGTCAGCTCACCTTGACATGTATTTTTAAGAGGTAGTATTTTTGGTTTGAAGTACCTGAGCTTTGGAGTCTTCTCATCTTACTAGCTGTGTTAATTAAGATAATTACATGTATCAGCTGGAATACATTACATGAAACATGGCAGCAGCCAGATTGAAAGAGGCAACTACGGTGATGTCGATCAGAAACAATGTGGAAGATTTTCTCATTCTGTTACCCCCTTTTCTTTTTTTCAAATGTTGATTTATCTATTCTGAGAGAGAGAGAGCGCGCGCAGGGGAGGGGGAGCGAGAGGGGGAGAGAGAGAATCCCAAGCAGGCCTCTGCACTGTCAGCACGGAGCCTGATGCAGGGCTCAAACTCATGAATCCCTGAGATCATGACCTGAGCCGAAACCAAGAGTTGGATACTCAACCGAATGAGCCACCCAGGTGCCCCTAGCCCTCTTTCTATGACGCACATACAGACATTATTCCAACTCCCTACACATGGACCCTGCTGGGCCATACCCGACGGCTCCATGAGGCATTCTCAGCAAGCTGGAACTGTTTGTAAGACAGAGCCATTGAAGCCAGAGGCCTTCCTATGCTAAGGCCAATTCATGACGAAGTGATGAGACTATTCGTACCTGTGAATAGATTATCTCAAAACAGCATTATTAATGTGTTAATGATACATAAAAATATTCCACAGGTCAATACTACTTTGCCACTTTCAAAAAGCTTTTACACACATCACCTCAGGTGTGAACCAAGGTGCCTATTTATGACAGGGTTTCCTGTCTGCCTGCCTCTTTTTGAGGTCACTGTCTCAGAAAGAGAACCGCACATACACAGCAGAGCTGTTTATCCAGCAACTTCAGGGCAGTATGCCTGACAGGCTTGCAGAAAATAACGTATTTACTGTAAATCCCAGATACAGTCACCTCAATTAAGTACTTGGTTTTGCCGAGACATACCTTGGTCAAAACTCGTAATAATCTGAACCTGAGGAGCAAAAAAGACCGAAATGGAGGGCAAGGGGTGGTTTTTATTTTTAGGTCATCAAAAAATACGAAACTGTTGGTCAGGATGACCCATGAAGGAAGAAAAACAAATTCGCTCTCTGACTAACAAGGCCTGCTGTGCCTGAGTCACAAACCGAATCAAGCAAGGCCTCTGAAAACAGGAGGAAAAGCATTTAGGAGCCATGCCATAATCGAGCAATGAGCATCATAGCTTGTTGGTCTCCTTGCTGAATTACTTCAACACCCGGATGAAGTCCAGGAGAAGAGAGGTCAGCCAGTTTAAAACTCATCCTCTTTTCTACCAAGAATGTTTTCATTAACCTTGAGGAGGAGTTTAGGAATGACTTTCTTAGGTGTGAACATGAAAATAACGCTAGTTTCATCAACCTTGGGGAAAAGACTCCTTCCCAAGTCATCTCCCAGGCATTGTGCACACCTCGTTCTTAGAGGATGGATTAAGCTTGCAAAGGGAGAAGGCAATTGTTCTATAGATTTCACTTCTATCAACTGGAAAGGGATTGTCTTTATAAAGGAAACATCTCAATAGCATAAAGCATGTTGACTGAGCATAGAGGCTTGAGGTCTTTAGTTTTTTTCTCAGTGTTGCTTTGCTCCTAAAATTCAGGGAGAACCCAACATTGCATTTCAAACTACTCAGTCTTTTCTGTTTAACTTGGAAACTCAAATCCATAAGAGATTGCACTGCTGATAAATATGATAATGATGAATTTCATCTGAATTCCCAACCGAGTGTATGTCTCTTAAAGATATTTTTCTCTCTGCCTCGTCAATTTCTCACAGCGTCCAGGCTGCTTTTCTGGGGAAGCTACCACAATACTTGATCTGACTTAAGTGGATGCTCGCATGATATTTTTATCATAAAGGTTGGAAACAGTAGTGCATAGAAGGAATAAGAAGTCAAAGAAGCTAATTGAGCAGACTTCCCTGCTTAATTGCTACAGAGGGTATTTGGTTCCAAGGCTGGCCAGACACCTGGCAGCAGAAAGAATAAAGCTGGTTTCACCCCAGGGCTTGCCATCCCCTTGCTGGTCTACCCGTGAAAACAGGCAAAATAGCAAAATAACTGGCTCCAAGTTTCTTATTCCCAGCCTCATTTCCCACTAAGGGACAGAGAGAGATCTCTCAAGGCCACTCCTCTGACATAAGGTCAAGGTGAATCACTGACTGATTGTCATTCCATTCAGATTTCCTTCCAACTGGCATGTTCCCCTCATACAAACAGTGACAATTAACGAATAATTATTGCAAAGATGGTACAGTGCTCAAAAAAATAGTGAATAGAATCGCCGCTTTAAAACATGCCACCACCTTCACAGTGACATTTAAGTCATGCATTTGTTTTGTTTATGGGTGATTTGTTGAGGTTGGCATTCTTGTTTTCTAATAACTCTCCATATGTTCTCTTCTAGTGCCAGGGAAGGCACTCTAACATAACAGTTAAAAGCACAGGCTTTGGGATCAAACTGGGGCACAAATTCTAACTCTGCAACCTAATAGAAAGTGCTAGGGGTGCCTGGGTGGCTCAGTCGGTTGGGCGTCCGACTTCGGCTCGGGTCATGATCTCGCGGTCCGTGAGTTCGAGCCCCGCATCGGGCTCTGTGCTGACAGCTCAGAGCCTGGAGCCTGTTTCAGATTCTGTGTCTCCCTCTCTCTGACCCTCCCCCGTTCATGTTCTGTCTCTCTCTGTCTAAAAAATAAATAAACGTTAAAAAAAAAATTTTTTTAAAAAAAAGAAAAAAAGAAAGTGCTAGGCAGCTGTCTTTCCCACAGAGCTGAAATGATGATAATAAACAAGCACATAAACTAACCTACCAATTAGGTTAATATTGATACCCTGACTCTTCAAGGACGTTTGATTTTATGATTTGAATAGTATGACAGGATGCAAGTCATGCCTCAGAAACAGACTTGGCTTTATAACCATTTTTCTTCACAACCATCCATCTATCTGTTGTGCATTTGTGGAGGACAGAACAGGAGCTAACCTTTTAATAATGCTCGTAAGTGTGTGGGTTGACTGGGTGGTTTTGCTGATTTGGGCCAGGATTTCGTGATCATGGCTGATCTAGTTCCTGTGACTGGCATGCGGACTGGGAGCTAGTTGATCTAGAATGGCCTCACTTGTATATGTGGTGGTTGTTCTTGGCTCCCAGCTGGGGCAGTGGGGATAACTGGACCGTGTGTACCTCTTCCTCAAGCAGGCTAGCTCTGGGTTGGTCATAGGAGGTCACAGGCTCCAAGAGCAACAAGAAAGTAAGCCACAGGGCGCAAGAATTTTACAAGTCTGTTTTTGATTTTCTAAAATAGGTACAAGGCCAATTTAGATTCAAAGCATGGAGAGAGACGCTACTTTATGGGGGAAGAGCTACAAAGGTTTTGGCTATTTTTGCAACCTACCCGTGCCTTTTGATCATCACTTTAATACTTTCTCTTTCAAGTCAACCTGGTGCATCATATTAGGAAATCCTTGACCTAATTCTATCTGCTTTTTTCCCTCTACTCCACCAGGTTTCCTCTGGGTCCATTCAGGAAAGTGTGAAAGACCGAGTGATTGACTCAAGACTGCAGCTGCTTATCACTAAGCCAGGACTCTTCACATGCATAGCTACTAACAAGCACGGAGAGAAATTTAGCACTGCAAAGGCTGCGGCCACCATTAGCATAGCAGGTAAGATGGATTTTCATAATTGCATTGCTCTGGGAGAAGGGAGAGTTGGCACTATTCCACACAACATTTGGGGGGAAATCTGTTTTATTTCTTACTCCAGTCCCCTTTGGGCTATTTCTCCTCCTTGGGGACATTCCAGAGGTTGATCTAGATCATTGACAATGGGAGATTTATCACCTCGAAAATGAAATCCTCAAATACCTGTCCTAGTGATGGGTTAACAGCTTCCAGGAGTTCATTTCTCTCTTTTTTCCCCCTCCCTTTCTTTTCTTTCCTCCTGCCCTCCTTCCTTCTTTTCCTGTTTTACCTTTTCTTTCTTTCCTTTTCTTCCTCCTTCTCTCTCTTCCCACCCCCCCTCTTTTTTTTTTTCTTTCATAGAGCCAATCACACTTTCCAGGGCTCTCAAAAAGTTGGCAGATATTTAACATGGTTGTGCCAATTTCTGCATGGCTATTTCTTGAGGGCATTTTTACTTAGGAGTATTTGATCTACTCTGTGGCCTTTCCTTCTCCTGTTTCATGAAAGTGATAGCAAGATTTACAGGTGTTTTCAAGGAAAAGAGCTGACATATGGATTTCTAGAATATTTGTGTTGAGTTATAACAGTTTATTTTTAAAATATAAATGCCCCAAAGGCTTCTGAGAACATTTGTGGAATTCCTAGAGATGGAAATAATCCCTGTATCAGGAAATGCCAGGCATGTTACACTCAGAATGTGTCTACTGCCCAAGGGTCAGCAGAGATGCTTGGCCTCACATGTAAGGCAGGCACTGGCAGAACCTGTGCCCAGGGCCAGCTCCCCAGATCCTGCTATTTCTTATGGCTGTGCCACTTCTTTGATCTTCCACAATGGGGAACTTGCTAGTAATGTTTGGGATTTTAATATGAGGGGAATAGAGACCACAGAGAACTATACAGGGAGAATTGGACAAGGCTGGCCTTCTAAAGCATGCCTGTGAAGTAAGAAGATTCAAGGATTCCTTCTGCCTTCTTCTCCAGGGATATATCTGCTTGTAGAACCTTGATATAGCATATCAGTTATTTTAGAATTTTCACTGATGGGAAATGATTTCTGCCAGAGGATGGTGAGAATTCTAAAAGTACATTCAACTCAATTTAACAATAAGGAAAAAATTATTGTTATATATAGTACCTTGTTTATAAAATACTCTTGCATGCATTTATTAACTACTCGATCCAGGCCATCATTAGGTAGAATACAGGATGCACACGTACGTAACAAATGGGATAATTAACAATAGGGTGCCTGCCTCCAAGGGACTCTCAATCTAGAAAGGAAGTCAGTTACCCATATACATTATGGCACAGACCATGTTCTATTGCAGAAGCATAAACAGAGTATAAGAGCAGAACAAGAAAGAGAGAGAGTTTAAGTGTGGGAAAGAGCAGCCACTTAAGCAGGAGACAGGAGCACAAGACAGAAAGGTTAAACTGTGTTCAGGAAATGGCAAGTGGGTTGGCAGGCTTAGAGCATGATGGGAGACTGGGAGTGAGGTGGAGAATGGGAAGAAAGGTTTGAAATGTGGGCTCTGGCCAAGTTGTGAACAGCCTGAGCAGGTTAAACGTGTTCTTCAATCAGTGGGAAGTCATCTAATTATTTTAGAGGAAGGAGACCAGCGATATGGTCAGATATATCTGTTGTCAAGTTAACAGATGTTGGGTGGAAAAGAGTAGGAGGCACGTGTGCAGGTAGGAGGCTATTCCAGAGTCTAGAAGAATAACGAAGGTCTGAACAACACCTTCAGGACTTGGTGCAGGGAAGACAGATACAGGATAGATACAGGATACATACAGATACAGGAAGACAGATACAGGATACATCCTGACAGATGTCAGGATAAAACCATAGGAGCTAAATTCTAGAATGTAGCAGTGTAGTAGAATGCATTAAGATGTGACAGCTTGAGGAAGGTGTCTAAGACAAATAATAATGGATAAAAAAAACATTTAAAAACAAGACCATGAGGAGGTCCAGGGGATAAGAATTAAAATTTTTGATGCATTTGAATAACCTGGGATTATTCTAGTCTATCTTATGTTTTATTTGATATTTGATCTAAAACCAATGTTAAATAAATAAATACCTATTTATAGTATCTATCCACCCTGGAGAGAGAATGAGAGAGACAGAGAGAGACAGAGAGACAGAGAGACACAGAGAGAGAGAGAGACATTTACATATGAATACTCAAATCAAATAAAATAAACGGATTTAATCCAGTTTAACCTATACCTCCACAGGGTAGAAGAGAAAAATTAATGTTGCTAATCTTGAGATAATTATTCAGTCTTTCACATATTCACTCCTTGCCAGGGCTCTTCCTTCCCTTCTTCCTGCCTCTCCCTAGACAGCAGGGGGAAAGGGACTTGGATACATGCTGTGGTGTCCTCTGGAACAAACCCCTACCCCATTCTCTGGTGAAATCTACAGCTGGAGAACTCGTGATCTCATCTCTTGGCTTTGTTAGGACCCAGAGGATCCCCCTGGCTGGCTTGGCACCTTTGAGGCTTTGAGGCTCCTCCTGTAACAGCACAGTCCTCTACATCTCAGTCACATCCTTCATCAAGCCCCTCTCTAGAGTCTACTTTGCAACCTCTGCAACGAGGTCACCCTGTCTCTCCCTACGAAGGCGGGCCTGCTGAATTCCAACTCAGCTCCTTCCTCATCTGGAGCCTGAAGTAACTTCTGGATCACATTCACGTTATATAAAATCCAAGAGAGTCAGACTGATTGACCCAGCTCTGCTGTCTACCCACCCACGTCATGCTACCATTTTTACACAAACGTGGCCATCCCATGTCAGAACAAGGGATCCCTATAACGTTCCCTGCTTCTAGTTCCAAATAAGTCAGGAAAACTCCCTCTGCTTTGGCTTTTTCCTTAATTTATACCGCCCTTCTAGGATTTCGGTCAGAGAAAGGAATCTATGAAATGTATATGTGAATTCTTAATTCCTCTACCTTCCTCCTTTCTACCACATACCAAGCTGGAGGGACTCCTGTTTAGGGTAGCAACCTTCAGAGCCTATCATCATAAATACAAAGATGAGGGTGAAGGCAATGCTAGGGCAATAAAGAAGGAGAACCTAATATAATGGGTATATCTACATCACACCAAGGCAGATTCACTGCATGGACATGATCTTCAAATGCTGAAATGACTATAGAGCATGACTGTTACCATCTTGTATACAGCAACATCACCCCTGCATCCCTGAGCTAGCTCTAAGGAGAGCCTGATCCAACTCCTTAATTAGTGGAATATACCAACAGAGGAGACTGTGATACTAAAAAATTAATGGTATCTGCTGGTGGTAAAAAGAGCCTTAAGTTATGGCAAGCAGCAGAGAAAGGCAGGGTCTCAGGATGGAGGGAGAAGTGGTCTTAGGCATCAATACCGAGTGAGGATGGAGGCAATCAGCAATGGTAGCCTGGGGGGAAATAGCAGAAGTATCTGCATGAGGAAAAAGATCGTGGAAATGCATGGACTGGCACACAGCAGCAGAGAGGACTAGAAATCTCCTAGAGCAGCAGAATTGAAAGCAGATGAGAAGCAGTGACCTAAGTAGGGGTAACAGTCATCTAGACTGTAACCAGCAAGGACCTGACTGTAGCCAATGGGCCTGGCAATGCCTACTTAGCAAGTGTTAGGTGCTGTAACCGATGTGAACCCTTCTGCACATGGGGAGAAAAATGTGACTAAAATGAGTGAAGAGGGACTCCCTTAAGGAGCTAATTCATAAAAAAACCGACACGATCTTTCTGTTCATCCCCTGATCTGTTTTTCCTGTTGGGTCCCACTGACTATGAGGCTTGAAGCTCCCCTTTCCTAAAATTTCCCCAGGCAGATCTAATGAGAGTGTCTCATGAGTGCAAGGGAATAGGACTCTGAACCCCAGGAGACATCTGCCATTTTCTCTTCCTCTCCTCGGCCCATTCTTTTTAGTTAAATCTGCTAGATGCCTCATGATGATCCCAGTGCCATCACTGAAAACTACCTCTCAATCCTGGGGTGCTCCCTGAGGCAATATCCCAGGAAAGTGAGGCCACGTTCGTGAAAAACAGATCCATGGAGCCACTTAATTCAGAAACATTTTAAAGAAGCATGGTCTTATGCTCCCCAGACCTCCTGGCGCTTGGATACGGCATCTGCTTTCTGCATTCCTGCTTTCAGCCCCCCTCCTTTGGCCTCAGAGGTGCAGAGTTTTGAGTCAGACATGGTGACTCCTTTGGACTCTCTGGCAATGCTTCCTTACCCAAACTCTCCTTGCTCTCATGTCAGCCATCCCCATCCTCCCCTAGTGTTCTGTAGTCAACGGCCTCCTTTGTCACATTCTCTGTGTTTCACTTTGAAGCTTTTACTCCATCTGTTTATTTACTCATCCCAGCAGGAAAACTGGGAATGGAAAAATCTGATCTGGTGCTCAGGATTATGTCTAATGATATTTCTAGTGCGTGAAGGGAAACAAAAAAATAAAGATCAGCCTTCATTTTCCCAAAACTCTTCCATGTGTATGTCCAAATCCTTATGTGTTGTTCGAGAAATGTGATAGACTTCTTTCTGACTCATTTACATTTGCTGTTAGTCATCAAACGAAGTCAGGAGAACTTTTGGAACCTCTCCCTACGAACCAGGAAGTTGCATTTCCTTCCAGCCACAACCTTGAAAGGCTCAAGTTACAATTTAAAATCACCAGGATGCTGGGTATTTGGCCAGGTGCCTTCTCTTTGTCATTAGAACCCTCGGCCCTATGACAGAGACCAACAAGACAGCCCATGATCCCTGTAATGAGCATCATTCTGAGCCAGGTGCCACCAAAATAGGCACAGGTACTATTTCTACCAAACATTTAAAGAAGAATTACCACCGATGCTTCTCACACTCTTCCAAAAACTGAAGAGGGAGAAATGCTACAAGACTCATTTTACAAGGCCAGCATTACCCTGACACCAAAGTCAGATTAAAGGATACAACAAGGAAACTACAGACCACTTTCCCTGACGAATACGAATGCAAAAATTCTTAGCAAAATATTAGCAAGTCAAATTCATTAACATATTAAAAAGAGCACTTATCAGGGTGCTCCATCAGTTGGGCATCCGACTCTTGATGTCGGCTCAGGTCATGATCCTAGGATTGTGGGATCGAGCTCCACATCAGTCTCTGTGCTGAGCATGGAGCCTGCTTAATATTTTCTCTCTCCCTCTGCCCCTCTCCCCTGCTTGCTCTCTCTCTCTCTGTCTCTCCAAAATAAAATACAAAAACAAAAAAAGACACTCATCATGACCAAGTGGGATTGATCCCTAGGATGCAGGGATGGTCCAACATATGCAATTAAATAAATGTGATACGCCACATTTATGGAAAGATAAAAACCCTATGATCATCTGAATAGATGCAGAAATGCATTTGAAAAAGTGCCATATCCTTTCATGATAAAAATGCTCAACGAACTAGATATAGAAGGAACATACCTCAACACAATAAAAGCCATCTATGGCAAACCCACAGCCATCATACTCAATGGTGAGAGGTTGAAAGCTTTTCCTCTAAAATCAGGAACAAGACAAGGGTACCCACTATCACCACTTCTATTCAACATAGTACTAGAAGTCCTAGCTAGAGCAGTTAGGCAATGAAAAAAAATAAAAGGCATCCAAATTGAAAAGGAAGAAGAGGGGCACCTGGGTGGTTCAGTCTGTTAAGCGTCCAACTTTGGCTCAGGTCATGATCTCGCAGTTCACAAGTTTAAGCCCTACATTGGGCTCTGTGATGACAGCTCAGAGCCTGGAGCCTGCTTTGGATTCTCTGTCTCCCTCTCTCCCTGTCCTCCCCCACTTGTACTCTGTCTTTGTCTCTCTCTGTCTCTGTCTCTCTTCTCAAAAATAAATAAAACACTTTTAAAATTTAAAAAAAGAAAAGGAAGAAGTAAAATTATCTGCCTGCAGATGACAGGATCTTACATAGTGAAAATCCTAGACTCCACCAAAAAACCATTAGAACTAATCAACAAGTCCAGTAAAGTTGCAGCATACAAATCAACATATAGAAATCAGATGTGTTTTTATACACTAACAACAAAACATCTGAGAAAGAAAAGAAAATCCTCCCATTTACAATGACATCAAAAACAATAAAATACTTAGCAATAAGTTTCACTGAGAAGGTAAAAGATCTGAATGCTGAAAACTAAAAGAAAAGATTTTGATGAAAGAAATTGAAGACAAAAATAAAAAGATATCCTATTTCATGAATCAGAAGAATTAACATTGTTAAAATGTGCATATCACTCAAAGTAAGCTACAGATTCAATGCAATACCTATTAACATTCCCATGGCATTTTTCACAGAAATAGAACAAACAATCCTAAAATTTGTATGGGATCACAAAAGATCATGAACAGCCAAAGCAATCCTGAGAAAGAACAACGAAGCTGGAGACATCACATTTCCTGATTTCAAACTATATTACAAAGCTATAAAATTCAAAATAGTATGAAATTGGCATAAAAACAGACACAGACCAATGGACTCAAGAGCCCAGAAATAAACTCCCATGTATATAGTCAATTAATTTACTACAAAGAAGCCAAGAATACACAATGGGGGAAGAACAGTCTTTTCAATAAATGGTACTGGGAAAACTGGATAACCATACAAAAGAATGAAACTGGACCCCTACCTTATACCACACACAAAAAGCAACTCAAAATTGATTAAAGTCCTAAACATAAGACCTGAAAAAAAACATAAGCAGTAAGCTCTTTGACATCAGTCTTGGTGATGTCTTTTTGGATATATGTCACCAAAAGCACAAGCAAAAAAAATGATCAAAAATAAACCAATGGGATTACATCAAACTAAAAGGCTTCTGCACAACAAAGGAAGCCATCAACAAAATGAAAAGGCTTCCTATGAAATGGGAGAAAATATTCTCAAATCACGTATCTGAGAAGGGGTTAATATCCAAAATATATAAAGAGCTCATACAACTCAAGAGCAAAAGACAAACAATTCCATTTAAAAAAATGGGCAATGGGTCTGAACATTTTCTTAAAGAAGACATATAGATGGCAAACAGGTACATGAAGAGGTGCTCAACATCACTAATCATCAGGGAAATGCAAATCAAAATCACAATGAGGTGTTACCTCATACCTATTAGAATCACATCCAAAAAAAGATGAGAGTTAATAAGTGTTGGCAAGGATGTGGAGAAAAGAAAACCCTTGTGCACTGTTGGTGGGAATGTAAATTGGTTCAGCCACTATGGAAAACAGAATGGAAGGTTCTCAAGAAATTAAAAATAGAGGTAACATGTGATCTGGCAACTCCACTACTGGGTATCCATCCAAAGGAAAAAAAAACAGGACATCGAAGAGGTATCTGCATTCTCATATTTGTTGCACCATTATTCACAGCATATCGAAACAGTAGATACCAGTTACAAGATACGGAAGCAACCTAAGCTTCTGTCAACAAATGGATAAGGAACATATATACATATATATAATATCTTATCATATATCTTCTAGTATCTCATATACATATATACATACAATGGGATACTATGCAGCCATGATAAAGAAGGAAATCTGGCTATTTGTGACAACATGAATGTAACTTGAGGGCATTATGCTAAGTGATGGAAGTCAGAGAAAGACAGATATATATCACTAATATGTGGAATCTGAAAAAGTCTAACTCATAGAAACAGAGAATACAGTGGTAGTTACTCCATGCTGGGTGGTAGAGGGAAACAGATGTTGGTCAAAGGGTACACATTTCCAGTTATGAGATGAATAAGTTCTGGGAATCTTTGTACATATGGTGATTATAGTTAATAATACTGTATTATACTGAAAGTTGCTATGAGAATAGATCTTAAGTGTCCTCACCACAAAAAAGAAATGGTAATTATGTGACAGAATGGAGGTGTTAGCTGAGATGGTAATCATTTTGTATTATATAAGTATATACCTTCAACTTAACATCATATGTCAATTATATCTCCATAAAGCTGGCAAAAAAATAGACCCAGGGGTGCAGGGGAGGAAAAGCTTGTATTTTCCACTCTCAGTGGCATCAACAGGTCCCTCCTGTAAGACTGAGGTTCCGAGTTCTGTCTATCTTTAGCCAGCCTGAGAGTATAGGAATGAGTCTGTGTTCCCATCCCTCCTCTAATATAAGCCACTCACTCTAATCCCCACCATTTGCAATGCCCCTTCTTTGGACTGACCTCAGGGTCTGGGGTGTCCAGTCACTCAACTTAAAACTCAAATAAATATATGTAGCATATCCAAAAATAGGCATAGGGAGAAATACGATGTGGTAGTATTGGAGTTCCCCACGCCCACAACGGACCACATATTTTTCGACTCTGTATTTTAGGAGTTGATGTTTCACACTATTACCGAAAAAAAAAAAAGGAAGTTTGAAATATTTTCACAATGGATATAGCTAACTGAATGTACTAACTACCATGGATCATGGTCTCTCTCATGTCTTATAGTCACATTCCCGTGTCCCTGCAATGTTCTTCCCAATAAAGAGACACATGGTGATGAGTAGGGGCGCGTGACCACCTCTATCACTCAGTGCTTCATCCAGGATAGGTAGAGTGCTCTTACCAACAAAACAGACACTGCGCCCTCGTGCTTGGTGGTGGCTATCTGGTTTCAAACTGATTAAAGGTGTTTGTTTTTGTTTGAAATGAAAGGGAAAAGAATATACGAGTAACAGCCAGTAGCCACACTAAATTGCTACCAGCTGTCCTGCAGTTAGGCATAAGGGGCGAGCATTCTTTTTACAATTGGGCAGCTTTCTCATATTAAAGTTTACTGTGTGTTTTAGAAGACAGCCAAAATTTTACTGACTTTTCCAGATAAATTTAAGGATACTGAACATATTGACGACTGTTGGAAATTTTGGGAATTTTAAAAAATCTAGTTTTGAAATCAAAGCACTTATTTATAATTACAACGTTCTTGGAATCCCCGCCTGCTCCCCACCCTCCTCCCAAAACAAAATGTGACTGGGGGAATATCTGTTAGAAACACATGGAAGGCCCTCTGATTCTCTTAATATTCTCAAGACAACCAAGCATCCTTAAATGAGTTTCATTTTTCTTTCCTTGCTTGTCCACAAAATAGAAGCCTATCTAAGCTGAGTACCTCCTCCCAAGTACTACGGCTGGGTTCTCTTTGGCACTGACTGGCACATCTTCACGGTATTGAATCCTCCTTTTATATCTCAAATTGAGGGCTCTTTCATATACATAACCTTGGCCTCTGGTATTTCAACAGGTTTCTCTGCTCAGCTGCTGTTAGAACCTGCCTTTACCCCTCCAAATTATATACCATTTTCTCTAGAAGAATTTCCTGATGTCTCCTTTCCTCTTTTCTATCTGCCCAGTGGCAGAGTTGTCTTGTGGTTTGGGTCCCGTGGGTGCTTTATATAGGCTGGTCTGTCACCTTCAGGCTTGATACAAAGTCCCTTGGTGGCTAGGAATTTAAAGCTGCCTGGGCTGATAATGCCTGAGGTGGACCCAGCCTGAAAAGGATAGTTCCTGGAGACCCTGTTTCCTCTTCATTTCCTCCAAATATGCCTGTTAATGCAGTGTCTGGCATCCTAACTGAAGAGAACTTTCCAGAAACTTAGGAATTAGAGATATCAAAGCTATTTCTTGCAAATCTTAAGATTAAAATGTACTAACTTTTGTTTCTTTTCCCCTTTAATGTGATTTCCTGTGGGGCCTTCCTTTCCTGTTAATAGAATGGAGGTAAGATATCTCTGTCACATCATGTTTTGTTGTGATTTTTTGTTTGCCATTTATTGCTATTTGCCAAATACTGTAATCTTTCAGAAACCTTCTAATGAAGATAGGTAAAGTCTATTGAATACTTACTATGTATGCATCAGACACTGTGCTAAGAACTTTACATGCATTATTTAAATTTATCCTGGGGCACATGGGTGGCTCAGTTGGTTGAGCGTCTGATCTCAGCTCAGAGCATGATCTCACGGCTCATGGGTTCAACCCCTGCATCGAGCTCTGTGCTGACAGCTCAGAGCCTGAAGCCTGCTTCGGATTCTGTGTCCCCCTCTCTCTGCCTCTCCTCCCATCACACTCTGTCTCTCAAAAATAAAATAAACATTAAAAAAATTAAATTTATCCTCAGGACTTCCCTATGAAATAGGTACTATTATTAACTCCTAGCGTACAGAATAGGAACTAAGGGAGTTTCTTTGAACTGGAGAGTTCCAGTGACTTATACAAATAGTAAGTGACAGGCTTGGAAATTGAACCCAGAACAGACCTCCCAATTTCCACTCATAGTTTTATCCTGTAGATAAGAAAGTATCACCTTGTCATATAATATTTTGCAACTTACAGTGTTTTATTTTCAGTAAAATTGATGGACTTTCATAAAACTCTGAAGTGTCATAACTTTTCATCTAATTTTACAAGTAACAAAACTAAAATTCAGAATTATCAATTAATAATACTGATAATTATAATACATGTGTTGTGGTGACATTTATGATCACCACTTTTTTTTCATATTAACATTTCAGTGACTTTATAGGCCAAGACCTCTGAGTATTCCTATTCTTTAATAGAAGGAACCTGATACACTAGGAGCTGTCCAGACCACACAGCTGGCAAACTATAAAGCTGTCAATCTGAGCTCAGGTAGACAGACTCAAGAACTTAGACTGGTAACTACTCTACTAACCCAGATAGCACAGTTACTGAGCAGGACCTAGAACTCCAACCACTGATTCTAATTCCATGGAATAAAATAAGTCATTGCATTAGAAAACTTGGTTAGTTCTCAATCTTGTGCCAATTCATGCAGTTTTGATGCATTCATTGCTTTATCACAGTTCTAAGAGATAGTCCTGTCCCCAAGGATTCTACAGTGAAACGGAGTATCTACTGAACAGATATACAACATAAATGTGGTAAAAGTTAAATTAAAACACGGGCTACCACGAAAAGAGATGCCATCTTTCCTTCACATGCCATTCATTCCTCCTGTCCTTCCTATGCATTTTTATTTATTTATTTTTAATGTTTATTTTTGAGAGAGAGAGAGACAGAGCACGAGCAGCAGAGGGGAAGAGAGAGAGGGAAACAGAGAATCTGAAGCAGGCTCCAGGCTCTGAGCTGTCAGCACAGAGCCTGACGCGGGGCTCAAACGCACCAGCCGTGAGATCATGACTTAAGCTGAAGTCAAACGCTCAACCAACTGAGCCACCCAGGCGTCCCTTCCTATACATTTTTAAACCACTCACTCTGTTTCTGACATTATATTGGAATGCAGAAAAACAAAACAACTTGTATGTATTCACTGCCCCCAAGGAATTTACATTTTACTAGGGGTGTACGTGCACACACAAAGATTAATTACAAGACAACATAATAATGGAAGCATGAACAAATTCCAAGGACTCAAGGACAGAAATAAATCTTTCAAATGCAAGTAAATGCAAATGAAAAATTTAAAGCTAAAGAAAAAGTCCATACTATTTTTCACCTGTGGTAACGTAAGCACTCTCGAACTGCTGGTAGAGGGAAAACTGCTGAAACCTCCCTAGAGAGCATTTGGCAGTTTTTATTAAGAACCTTAAGACGGCTGTAGCTATTGATTGGATAAACCCACTTTTAGCAATCTATTTTAAGAAAATAAGTGTATGAGCAACAAAATTGAAAACAGTATTATATTTGTTAGTGAAATTTATGAGTAATGTCAGTATCTACCAATAAGGGAAACTGTTGTGATTAAAAACCATGCTTTTGAAAAACTGTAATAGAACAGGTAAATGTTTATAATATCAGGCTAAGTAAAAATGCAGGATATAGGAGTGCCTGGGCAGCTCAATCTATTGAGCGTCGGACTCTTGATTTCAGCTCAGGTCATGACCTCATGGTTGGTGAGATCAAGCCCCACATTGGCTGTCAGCATGGAGCCTGCTTGCGATTCTCTCTCCCTCTCTCTCTGCCCCACGCACATGCGTGCGCCCTCCCTCTCTCAAAATAAATTTTTTTAAATGCAGGATACAAAAATATATTTACAGGATGATTCTAAATATACTTACACTGTATATACAACTATATATTATGTACATACACTATATACAGTATATGTAACACTATATATGCTTATGTATTTACTGATTATAACTGATATGTGTACAAATATGTAAAATACACAGTGTTTATATATTTGGCTAATATAATTAATTTTCAAATTTTTACTTAAAACCTTTTTCTTCTTTACATCATCATTCTTTACATCTTTATTTTACACAAAAACTAGGCATGAATTTCAGCCCGGAGAACTACAAGAGGTGTTTTTCAGAGGACATCATGTCCTTCTTGAGGACACCGGATATGGCATTTCAGCAAAAGGACATTTGATCTATGTCACAGAGCAGGGGTTGGCAAATGTCTTCCATAAAGGCCCAGATATTAAATATATTTGGCTTTGTGGCCACACAGTCTCTATTGTAACTGCTCAGCTCTGCTGCTGCAGGGTAAAAAGCGCCGTGGGTGACTCATAAATGGTTGAACATGGCTCTGTTCCAAAAAAATGCTACTTATGGATACTGCAATTTGAATTTCATGTAATTTTCACTTCTTTTGATTTTTTTCACTTAAAAATGTCAACACCATTCTTAGCTCACAGGCAGTATAAAAACAGGCAGCAGGCAGAATTTGATCTGTGGATTCTATTTGCTGATCCCCGCCTTAGAGAATCAATTATACACAAAGATACTAGGCAGTTAAGAATAAATATTATTCCAGTTTGCTTTGGACAGTGGAAGGGGTATTGAACCCGCCATCACACTTGTTAGGAAAGTGCAGTTGCTACATAAGGGAACATTTGCAGGGCAGTTCTGCCTTATCTACAGGTGATACGTTCCAAGACCCCCCCAGTTGACGCCTGAAACACAGAAAGGCCTGAACCCGACATATACTATGGTTTTTTCCTGTATATACACACCTGTGGTAAAGTTTAATTTCTAAATTAGGCGCAGTAAGAGATTAACAACAGTAATCATATGACAGAACAATGATAACGATATACTGTAACGAAAGTTGTGAATGTGGCCTCTCAGACTATCTTATTCGCCGCACTCACCTGTCCTGTGATGCTGTGAGAGGACAAAATGCTTAGGAGAGGAGGCAAAAAGAGGTGAGTGACGCAGGTGTGAAAGTGTGGTGTGACCTGTGACCTTCTGCTGCTGCGTCAGCAGGAGCATCTGCCTCTGGCCCTTGGCTGACCGCAGGTATGATACCAGGACAAGCAAAACCGAGGATAAGGAAGAAACGCTGCCCCAGAGGAGAGCTCTCAGCCGTGCCCCGCCCAGGGAGGGTGGAGAAATGTGCGAGAGTTTCCACTGGAGGAGCGGGGCTGCCTTAACCCAAACTAGCCTCAGCTGGCCCTCTGCAGGTGCCCCCGGGGCAAAGTAATGTGTGTTCAAAGGGAGAAGAGGTCTCCTTCGTAGAAACTGTAAGATCACATTTAAAAAAGTGCTCTATCCATTCCTTGATTTCTCTTCCTGTTGCTTCACTGTTGGTGAACAGGTAAGGGCATTAAGGAAGCTACTCCTGAAATCATTTGCTGCACTATATGCTAATTTGGATGCAAATTTTAAAAAGTAAAATTAAAAATAAAAAAAAAATGCCCTACTGGATGTGATTCCTCTCTGTTAAAGCGGAGAGAAATAAGAGTAAAAGGTGTAGTGAGGCTCCTTTAAGTGTTCAGTTTGACCAAGCAGAGTTGTGTGTTTTAAGTTAAAGGAGGGACCTGAGATCATATATCCATTGCTGTCTCTGAGAAGAAAAAACTTTACAGCAAGGGAGGTCAGCCAGGTTTCATTTGTCAAGAGGCAAGAGAGGGACTGGCTCCACGTGCAACGTGAACCAGCATTTTTGGAGCTTGTCCGGCAGACCATTCCAAAATAACCAGCATTCTGTGAACAGATCCCTGTGACCTCTGCCCCACTGTTCGTAGGACGGCCAGGACCCGCTGCTTTCGGGGTTGCTCCATTTGTAGTCCCCAGAGCTGTGAGCAGGGAAACACAACTTCAGTTGAACAGGGAGGGGTCTCGTCATTTGCAAAAGAGAGCGGGAGATACCCGTGGAGATTTTTTGCATTCATCTTGTCCCCCAGTTTTTGCCGTGAGCTCCTGTTAAAACGTTTAAGTGATAGGGTTAGGAGGATGAGGAACAATGGCCCCACGTGCCTCCAGCTCTTGCCTCTAAAATTTGATCGCCACAAAAAATTACAGGTTTATGAGTCTGCAAAAGAGAGAGGAAAAAGAAAAGTTGTTTAAACTCTGAAACTCTGGGCAGTCTCTGTATATGTGTATGTGTATATATCATTATACATAACATATATGTATTTGGTCCTGTATATCCTTGACCTTGTACAGCTAATCCTAGCATAGATGTATTTCCAAAGCTAAGTCTTTAATGCCCCTAGGAACATCACAGAGGCACAGATAATTAGTAAGAACCATATATGTTGTATTGTATGGTTTTTTTCCCAGCAGGCAAAGGGTTTTCACAGGTTACTTCTCTGCAAGCCGGTAGAAAGAACCAAAATGACAACCAAGATCTCATTTCTATTCAATACATATTCTGCTGTTTTTTCTTTTTTCTTTCACATTATGTAACTAATAAATAAATGAGGACTCAATACTATCAGGCCAACTGAGGTTGTTTCAAATATTTTTCTTGGCTTTTATTAAGACAGCCAGGAGAAATACACACAAAGAGATTGCTTATTAATTGCCAGTAATCCTCATTTCTGAGGCTATTTTTATTAATTTTTCTTTTGTATACCTTTTCTGTTTGTTTGGTTTTTTTGCTTATATAGTTAAAGGAAAAAGCATGAATTTTTTAATTCAAAAACTACCTATGGAAAAATAAAGAGAGTCATTCAATGGTTAATACGTGATGGCAGAACCTGGATGAATAATGCTCAGCCAAGAAACACTAGGGGAAATATCTAACTTTTACATGACATGGTTTTTGTTTTAAATGAAAAGAATCCCGCCTGCTTTTATCTATCCCCCAAGGTATTATACCAAGGTATTATATTAATATGTGAGACCATTTGGTAAACCAGTTTGAAGTATTTCTGGTTATTAGGTATTATTCTTCAACTTCTTAGAGCCCAGCATCCTTGCTTCTCTTGAACTTTCTTAGTGTTACCATAGGCCAAGTTTCCTTGGGTGTTAGCTCAACCTTATCTGGCCCAAGTTTTCATGAGAGTTTTCTGTTTTCTTATTCAAGGCCTTTATTTAAAAATATTTTTTAGGGGCGCCTGGGTGGTTCAGTCGGTTAAGCGGCCGACTTTGGCTCAGGTCATGATCTCACGTCCGTGAGTTCGAGCCCTGCGTCGGGCTCTGTGCTGACAGCTCAGAGCCTGGAGCCTGTTTCAGATTCTGTGTCTCCCTCTCTCTGGCCCTCCCCCATTCATGCTCTGTCTCTCTCTGTCTCAAAAATAAATAAACGTTAAAAAAAATTTTTTTAAGGGGCGCCTGGGTGGCGCAGTCGGTTAAGCGTCCGACTTCAGCCAGGTCACAATCTCACGGTCCGTGAGTTCGAGCCCCGCGTTGGGCTCTGGGCTGATGGCTCGGAGCCTGGAGCCTGTTTCCGATTCTGTGTCTCCCTCTCTCTCTGTCCCTCCCCCGTTCATGCTCTGTCTCTCTCTGTCCCAAAAATAAAATAAACATTGAAAAAAAAAAATTTTTTTTTTTAAATTTTTTTAAATAAATAAATAAAAATAAAAATATTTTTAAATACTTAGTTATTTTTGAGAGAGGGAAACAAAGCGTGAGTGGGGGAAGGGCAGAGAGACAGAGAGAGGCAGACACAGAATCTGAAACAGGCTCCAGGCTCTGAGCTGTCAGCACAGAGCTGAATGTGGGGCTTGAACTCAGGAGTGGGGAGATCATGACCTGAGATGAGGTCAGATGCTCAATCAACTGAGTCATCCAGGCACCCCAGGCCTTCACTTTTAATTTTTTTTTTTTTCAACGTTTTTCATTTATTTTGGGGACAGAGAGAGACAGAGCATGAACGGGGGAGGGGCAGAGAGAGAGGGAGACACAGAATCGGAAACAGGCTCCAGGCTCCGAGCCATCAGCCCAGAGCCTGACGCGGGGCTCGAACTCACGGACCGCGAGATCGTGACCTGGCTGAAGTCGGACGCTTAACCGACTGCGCCACCCAGGCGCCACAGGCCTTCACTTTTAAAATGAACTATGAACTAGAAGTAATGCCATAAAATCATGCTGGCTAATTAGTAAAAGGCTAGTATGAATTAGAGAAAGATTCTATATTATAAAACATTATTTCAAAGTATAATATTTCTTGAAAATTCACTGTTTTACCTGAATGAGCTGTATACCATTTAATAGATTTTCTTTAAACACTAGTCAATGATGGTTTCTAATCCAAGTATCAATTGTTTGAATTCAAATGGGGTCTCTTCACAATTTAAAAATTTCCCACAAATTCCAAATTAATTTTCTTAAAATCCTTTATATAAAGATAATGAAATGTGAAGTTCCAACAGTTGTACAAATCTAAATGAGAATAAACTTAGTTTTTTGTCATTGTTAACAATATAGATCTGATGGAAAGCATAAGAACATGTTGAGACCGTCACAGTGTCTACATATAATAAGTGCTCAATAAATATGTGACGGGGGAGTATAGGAGTTATTATCTTAATTCCTAGCATTCCGCTAGGGGGCAGTGGATGAGTGCAGAGAGTACCAGCAGTATTTTTCCATTCTGCCTATTATTCTCCTCAGTTGTTACAGCAGATAAGCTTTTAACCTTATTTTTGTGCTAGCTCTATAGAATTTAGATTTTTTCTTCATATATTACCCATTAACACACAATCTGAGTTCCAAATAATTCCTTACATCACTCAACAAATTAGAACCTTGGGGCTCTGGGTGATCAGATGACTCTCCCCAAATCATGTGAAGAGAAAATAGCAAAGCTAAACATGCTACTTAGCTCCTTTGAAAGCCATATCCAAGCTTCCTCCTCCCTATGTGGCTTTCTTTTTCTTCTTTAATGAAATGCTGGGAAGACGTCTGAGTGAGAGAATCTGAGGACAGAAGGTGTTGCAAAGATGCACGTGTTCCACAAAACTCAGGTATTTAATAATCATAACACATAAACTATGTTCAAAAACCTGGCTCACCACAATTATTATACTTAATCATTTGTTAATCATCACAATGAATATGTTTTTAAGATGTCTTTTACTCGCTTAAATCAGCTCCATTTGTAAGAAGCATATGAGGTGGCTTACCTAAGACTAGTTAAGTTCTATTTATAGTGTAAATAATAAAAACACTCAAATCTATTCAGTCCTTGATAGTTCTCAAAGCTGTCCACATCCATTTTCACATACAATCTTATAATAGCCCTCTGGAGTAGCTGGAGGTGATATAATTACAGCTGGAAATGAAAACAGTATTCAGATAGAACATTTCAGCCAATTTGCTAGTACAATCTTCTCCTATTTCTGTGATGCAGAGGTGGAAATCAAAAAAAAAAAAAATGGACTGAAGGCTAAGAAACACCATGTGATTGGGTATGTTGTTCATTTCTTCTTTCAGTAAATTACAGAAAGATAACAAAGGCTACTGCGCCCAGTACAGAGGGGAGGTATGTAATGCTGTCCTGGCCAGAGACGCTCTTGTTTTCTTCAACAACTCCTATGCACACCCTGAGGAGGCCCAAGAACTACTGGTTCACACGGCCTGGAATGAACTGAAAGCAGTGAGCGCATTTTGCCGGCCAGCTGCTGAGGCTTTGCTGTGTAACCACATCTTCCAAGAATGCAACCCTGGAGCAGTACCTACTCCTACACCCATTTGCAGGTAAAATAAAAGAAGAAAGACATGGGAAAATTATTTTGATTGCAAACAGGAAGAGTTTTCAAAAGAAGTTGTCATGTGCAACAATAAAGGCAAAAGGTGGCTTTTGCCCAAAATAGAAGGTAATTAATTGGACAGAATTCCTACCATCTAACTCCCTGATGACCTCCTATAATACAAGGACTCTAAGCTTCTAGAAAATGTCATAAAAGGTACAATATTCTCTTATACTTGCTATTTTTCATATTGTTGTCATATTCATAAATATCCCTACTTTCTATGAAATAAATATATACAACCTGAACAAACATGGACCTCATGAGTAAGCTAAGACAGCGAAGAGAAAATGTCCGTTTCAAATGTTTCAGCATGATTTGCCAATGAATAGGAGATCTTGGTGAGCATTTCAGAGTATTATTTTATATCATATGTATATTATTTTAAAATACATTCCACCCAATGCTCTTACTGAAGTACTAACACCCTTTCTCACGGTGGGGGGAGGGGTTGTAATAAATAGTTATTTCTTTAAAACCCCCATACTCTTTAAACATGGAAATTCATAAATCCATATTTGATAGAATTATCTTTGCCTTTATTTACTTCTTATGGAGAAAAGATAGGAAGCAATCTGGCTTTTGAGCCAAATAGAATACTATTTTCAAACACTATTTGTACTTCTTCCTAGATACATGTGACCTTGGCTAACCAGTTTCCTCATCTGTAAAAGAGAGAGGATTAAAAGATCGGTTGAACCCATGGTATACGTTAGAAATGGACATTGTTTGCTTTTGAAGAAAACACATGAAAACTACCAACACAGCACATTTCCACCTCTGTTTTGATAAAACCAGGCCACTATTTTTAGCTTTTACATATGATTGCATCATCATATATCCAACTACCTGGTAGAGATCTCTGTTATTTATCCCTCATGCTCACTGTCATTTATATCATAGAAAATCTTTCTGTTTCTTAAGCTCTCAATTTTGATTCATCTCTTGTTCAGCTAGAGTAGATGATTTTTAGAAGATTACACGTAAACATTTTTCACCATAATGTTGTGATCGTGTGTGTGTGTGTGTGTGTGTGTGTGTGTGTGTGTATTTCTCACTGACTATTTAGGTCTTATGTTGCATTCAGTTTTCCTCAAAATCTTGTGCACTCTAATTGTTTTTTGGCTGTGTTGTAATGAAGAACATATAGGGCAATCCTGAATTTTGTTCCTTTGTAGGGAATATTTTTCTCTTGCCAAATGGTAGGAGGATTCTTTTTTAATCTTTGAGATTCACAATATTTGTCAAATTCATCTGGGAGTAATTCTTTTTTCATTATTTTCTTTCCTATAATTAATATAAAAATAACGGATAATGTACCTTAATTATCAGGTTTACCTCCTTCTTGTCCTAACAATGTTTTCTTTTAGTATATCTTTGAGTATTTTCCATTTTTTCTGTGCTCTAGTTTTCTTATTGGGAAACATTATCCGAACTCTGGGTTTCTTCCTGGCTCTTCCGTCTCAGCTGTTTCCTCATACATCATTTTCACTGTTCATGCATTCTGTCTGCATTCAGTTTGGACTTGTAAAGTTTTCCTCTGTTACTTGTTCAATGTCTTCCAGTGACATTTCTTTACTGATTTTAATGACAATTTTACTTTTGGTGTTGATTTCACTTCTTTGTGGTCTTTATTTTCTTCAGTTACTACTATGTTCAAGTTAACTTAGTTTTCAGTTTATTTTCCATTTCATCCTGATTTTTTTCCTTGCAAAAGACTCTTCTATAGGGGTCATCTTGAATACATGGCAATGGAAGCAAAACAAAACAAACAAACCTTTCTCTAATGTGTTCTTCCGATTAGAATAAAAAATAGCTTTCCAGGGTATTTGCTTCCTCTACATGATGTGGGCTGTGGAGTTTCTTTCACCTGCCCCCTATTGATTTTTGCACAGTTTAACTGTGCTGTATGAATGCAGAAAGTTGTGTTTGTGTGATCCCGGGGAGGCGGGGGGGGCCAAGGCATAAGCAGAAGCAAGCTAAGTAATTCTCCTCTGGTTTTTCAGGCTCTCCTCTGGTTTTCAGAGGCTTGAAAGCCTCACTGCTCTCCCTTCCACTGCGGACACATCAAGAATTCAAAATCCTATTGTTGTTCTCATGACTCCTATTGTACCCTATCACAGTCATCTGCAAAGCCCTTTCATTCCACACATGTTCAGTTGGCCCTTACTGACAGGTGGTTGCCCAGAAAAGTGGCAGTGTAGGCATGACTATTTTAAAAAGACACCATTATGACACAGATATGTATATGCACACACATACATACACAACTACAAATTCCTTCCTCGCTGAATCCTTTAGCTATTGAATGAACAACATTGCTATTATCTCTAATTTCTTTAATAATCTCTAATTTCCTTTTATTTTTAATCCAAAATGTCTTACTTTGGAGTTAACCAGGTTTCTCCTATGTAGTCTTATCCTATTTTTTATAAGATAAGCTTGAATAAGAATTAATGCACAAAATTATAATTAGTATAACTAGTCTTTCTTCAGTCTCTTCACTTACAATAAAACACATGAATGAACATAACATTTCATATTCAAGTAGACATTACCCTGACTTTCTCAGATGGAAGCATATGCGGAAATGGGACAGGGGGTGGCTTCTCCAAGGCCAGGGTGGATAGGAACGATATGCCCTCCTGTAACCTGCCAGGAAGGTGATGTCTTCTGTTCTGATGGGCAAAGCATTCAGACAGGCCAACTGTGCCCCTCAGTCCCTGCCCATTAGCCCTGAGATTACAGGAGAATCTCTCAGGCTAGACACTGATTGACAATGATCTATGACTTTTATTATGTGTATTTTTAAAACTCAATGCACCTTGTTTCTGTGCCTTTGTATTTATTTTACTATGAATATGAGGGAATGCATATCAGGGATTTCTTTTGAGCTTAAAAATTCTTTTCCCCCTCAGTAGTGTTAGCTACACTATGAAAACCAAACAAGACAGCATTTCGTCTCAGGGATATACACTATATTTCATAAAGTCTCACATTATTTACAATAAAGGATCCTTTAAAAAATGCTTTTGCAAGAGCAGACAATGTACTGTGATGTTTTTTTGAAAATACAGAATCTAGGCTCTGCCACAAATTTGGCTTTAATATGCTGTGACTCATCAAGTTTTGTTCTCCCTAAAATATTTTAGAGAATACTGCCTGGCAGTAAAGGAGCTCTTCTGTGCAAAAGAATGGCTGGCAATGGAAGAGAAGACTCACAGAGGACTCTACAGACCTGGAATGCACCTGCTCCCCGTGCCAGAATGCACCAAACTCCCCAGCATGCACTGGGACCCCACGGCCTGCACCAGACTGCCATATTTAGGTAACAGAGTTCTCTCAATACTGTAGAGGTTACAACAAATTTACTATTTTGAAGAAACTAAGTTGTGAGCTTAAATCTCCTAATATTTCTAAGCATTTCTAACTTATTTTTTGAGTTCTGCCCTTTTTAGAGACCTAATCACAGAATCCTACTGTCCACCCTAATTGCACAGGTCAGCATAAGAGTTTACTCCATTTGGTTCAAAAAGAAATTAAAGAGCACTTTTAACTGCTGCTTAAGATCTTATTTCATAAGGGGATCTTATAAAAGCTTGTAACGGTTTTTGGAATGTGCAGAGAATGGCTAAGAAACCTCATATTATGTCAGATGAGTGGAATAAAAGAATAAAGTCCCCCTTCTTAGCCAACGAAGCAGATTTCTAAGCATGCAAAAATAAGCCACATGGTTGAAAGTGCTGATCTCACAAAACAAAGCTGAATCGCTGCATGTTGTTTAATGAACTTCGTTTGTAAAGAGCTATGTTGTTAGCCCTAACAGCTGGTTTAATTTCAATGACACAATCCTTTCTCATTCGAATGCAAAGCATGTTGACCAGTTGTATGCTGAAAAGCTGAAAGAGAACTTGCATTTCTTAGCACTCTCTCACAGAATATGTGAGATATCTGGATGCTCATTTAAAACAAATTTTTATCCTTTCCCCCTCAGATTATAAAAAAGAAAACTTAACAAGTAAGTAATTTTGTTTGTGCCCTTGACCCCTTATGTGTATGTAATTGGATTCGTGCATGCGTATTTACACTCCTACTACATGATGTCCAGAACAGGATGTACGTCCCTTCTCAAAGGCTGTTTTCCTCTGCTTACTGGGGTAAAACATGAAGGAAGATCATCAGAGATCTCAGCTTACAGCTTCTAATTAGGCCATGAAGAGCAGCATATTTAGTGAATGATACAAATGAGATCCCCTACCCCAAGGTTATAACTTCATTTATCCTTTCAATGGCCACAAAATAAGCAACTGAAAATGCCACCTTCTGATTTTGCATTCTTGATTTTTAGACCATCTAATTATTTACAGATGAAAACAAGTATTTATTTCTTCATTGAGCCGATTCATGATCTTCATTTGTGACAAGAGATCTTTCCTTTGGAAGATATGTTTTTTAAGACATCTGATTTCCAATATGAAGTTTACAGGGTCAAATCAAATGTTTGGGTTTTTTTTTTTAATGTTTAATTATTTTTCAGAGAGAGAAGAGAGAGAGAGAGACAGAGCACAGGCAGAGAGAGAGAGAGGGAGACACAGACTCGGAGGCAGGCTCCAGGCTCTAAACTGTCAGCATAGAGCCTGATGCGGGGCTTGAACCCATGAACTGTGAGATCATTACCTGAGCCGAAGTCGGACACTTAACCGAGTCACCCAGGAGCCCCCAAATCAAATGGTTTTAAAAGTGGATGCCTCCAAATCCCTAGGAAGGAACTCAAGATGGTTGCTTGCAAAGAGAGGCCTAGACACAAAGTTGAATCAGATGATGCTTTAACCCTACCAGAATGCAGACATCTTCAGAATGAAATTGGAAGAGTTTTTCATTTCAACTAACTTCCTCTGATTTGAGCTTTCTAGGGCTTCAATCATACTCATTTCCTATGAGGTATATTCTGGGCCTAATTGCCTCTGCACCTGGCAAAGTGCCAGGCCTTGATTTTACCAGCTTCCTTCAAGAACTAAGACTTAAAAGTATAAAAACAAAGAATGCCACTGGTCCCACTTGAATCACTCCGCATTAATAAACAAGAGCGGTATGGAAACCCTATAAATCTATTATTCTGTAAGCCTGTCAAATTGTTATTTCCAAATTGAAGGAAGGAAAAAGAAATGCTTCAATCCTTTGTCATATAAGTAGCTAAAGCCTACTTTGACTGGACTTTTAATTGGCAACGGTGGTCTTTGTTACCCTTTGTTTACTCATTCATCCATTCAAGCACTCACTGGGGGTTTACCATGTGGAAGGTGCCGACCTTCAGTCCTAGATCAGACAGGGACACACACAGAAAGCATCCATGTTTCTGCCTTGTATACCGATTATAAAAATTGTTAGCTACAACTAGCTAACAATAAACCAATTTCCTACTCTTAACCTATTTTTATGCAATCTTTGGTACATGTCAGAAAATGAACTCCAAATGTCATAAACGGATCATTTCACCTGACCATGTCATGGAGAATTGTCTAAAAGTATGCTCCCTGGTTAAATGCGATTATTACTAAAGAAACCGGCTTGAGCTTTTCAGGCAGGTTGCTATCTAAGCAAAGAAGTCATCCTTATTCAGTCGAATATTATAAAGCCCTCAAATATTTCTTGAAGTTTCTTGATTTCTGAGTAAACTCTATAAAGGATATTGCCAGTTCACTTAGAAGGGTGACAGATTTTTTTTTTTTTTTGCTTGAACACACACAGTAAGATTTCAGTAGTTTTCATTTGTATAACTTCTTTTGCTGAAGTGAAATATCTTTTTGAGCTGGTGATGTCTTTGTACTATTTACTTTGTCTGCTGAGCAGACATCTCACTATTCCTGAGTTCCACAAGGCTGCACATACTTCGTGTGTTTCCTCAGATGGCTTTGTGGGTGACAGAGTCTCTGTTTCCTTGCAATGTTCAGATTAGCTTGCTTTCACCTGCATAGTTAAAAGGTAAACGAGCTGGACATAGCCTTGAGTGACATTTCTTTTTCTCTCAGGAATCTGTAGATGTGATTTCACTCTTTTCCAGCTTCTAGGTTTGGAAATGACTGGTCGTCTGGTATGAGTCTGCTTACTTTTTCCTATAAGCAATATGTTTCTGTTTTGAAAGCAGCTTCGAGGATTTTCTCTTTATCCTTGTTATCCGCATAGTGGAAATCCTATGTGATGGGGCGTCACGGAACATCTCTTTCCAACTCTGCATTCAGGACCTTCTTTGTCTTGGTAGCTTGAAATCGGCCATGGAGGTCAGGCTGCAGGCAGGTGATATTTCTAAAGCAAAAGGCTGATCATGCTACTCCACTGTTTAAAACCCTCTGATGATTCTCTCCATTTACTGCCGGGCCAAGTCCAAATTACCTACCTCGGCATGCAAGGCCTTTTATGACCCAGACCTAGTATCTACAGCCTTACCTAGACACACTCCCCCAACTCAACAATGAAACTTTCAGATGCATTTTTAGGGAAGCATGCCGACTCCTTGGTTTGGACACTGATACATGCCACTCCTTCTTTGTGGAACACTACCTCCCTACTTGCCCCCTGCCCCCCCCTCCCGCTCCACCCACACACACATACCTTCGACTGCTTGTTCCCTTTTTATTCAACTTAAACACTTACTCCAGAAAACCTCCCTAGTTTGCCTAGACCTAGAATTGAGCTGTCCCAGGCCGTTCACAAGCTTATCAGTCTTACAACATTTTATTATAATTACATTTTATTAGAATTATCGGTTTACAAATTATTTCCTAGCTAAATACCTTAACACAAAGACTTGTCGTGTCCACCATAGTACTCTTGAGACCCAATGTCAATACTAACTTAATGACTACCTTAATGTATGGATGAATGAGTGAATAAAAACTCCCCTGGTGTTCAAAGGAAAAGGGTGGAGGTAAAATTGATGACAGAAGACAAAGATAAAAAGATGCTGGAGATGTGGATTGATAATTTAGATTCAAAGAGATAATCGATGTCCCTCTAGGGAAGGCCACAGCAAACAGATCAGAGGCAATAAACAAGGAATAACAAAACTAGCCAGAAAGGAAGATATAATTAAATCCATAAAGCAAAATTATTGTTCAAACAATGCCAATTTTTGCATTTTGAAAATAAACCTTACTAAGTCCTCATGGATCACTCTCTTAATATGTGTGATTTTTTTTTTTTTTTTTTTTGAGAAAGAGAAAGAGACGGAGACAGAGTGAGAGCAGGGGAGGGGCAGAGAGAGAGACACACACACACAGAATCCAAAACAGGCTCCAGGCTCTGAGCTGTCAGCACAGAGCCTGATGTGGGGCTCAAAACCACAAACCGCAAGATCATGACCTGAGCTGAAGTCAGGCGCCTAGCCCACTTAGCCACCCAGGTGCCCCAATATGTGTTGTATTTTTGATAAAAAAAATTATCCTTATATTTACTAATGAGATTATACTACCAATTTTACAAATCACATTGCATTCCTTTCCATGTTAAATAAGTATGAACTGCCCTGTAAAATCCAGATACAAAAATAGTCACCTCTTTCTGCCTTTCAATGATTACTCCTACTTTATTATTAGCAGGAAGTCTAGCTTTCCCCTCCCCACCCATCTTGGATTGACTTTTTAAAAAACCTTCAGATGACTCAGTCCAAAGAAAGTCAGATCGGCTTTCAAGCCAATCATAAAGGAACCCGGAAAGGCTAAGTCCACTGTTGTTGTGACACCTGATGAGAAATGCTGTCATTGCTCCGAAATGCACTGCTGTGCTGTTCCTGCAGTTTCAGTCCTGTGCTGATATTCTTCCTGTCACAGAAGGGACCAGACTTGGTCTCCATGGGCTTTAAAACCATTTGCCAGCTACCAGTGCTCAGGCCGTAATAACTGTGTCCACTGCTACACTAAGAAGTCCTACATGGACACCCCTTGTAATCTCTGCTTTTGCAAGTGTCCTATTTCAAACGGCTTTAGGCGTCTGCTACAATAAAAGTTTTCTTTTGATTTTGTGATGTGTTATATTAATATATGTCTGTATATCAAACATATAATTCTTTTGCTATATTGCAGCCACTTTCTAACATTTCGTTTAGGATTGTTTAAATCTATGTTCCTTAATCTAGGAACGCACTTTTCTTTGGTGCTAATGTTGCCAGGGTGTGATATTAGTATTATAATAACTTTCTAAAATAATTTCATAGATTTTTCTCTTACTGTAACATTTTCTAAAATCTGGGAATTTTATTTCTTCTGAGACCAAAAGAATGTCTCCGTAATTCTATAAAGACTTTTAAATGTCCTGGTTATGACTATCTTAAGATTTTCTGATTTTTCCAATTTGGCAATGTGGTCCTATCGTTTTTCTAAAGATTTAAAAAATGTTATTGCATAATTACATTCTACTATCATAACTCCTTTACCGTTCCTAATTTCATGTTTATGCTTTTATCTTTTAAAAATTAAAATCCTACTTACCAGACTACTTTAATAAAGATAAGACCAAACCTTGACCTATTTTTAAATTCTAGCATTTCTGGTATGTGTATTCTAACTTATTAATTACTGCTTGTACCTGGCTGTTACTTTATCACCTATTTTTGTTTTCTGTAGTTTTTGTTTCTTTTCCAAAGTCTTGAGTTAAATGTCTAGTTCATTCACTTTCTTCCTTTTTATCTAATGGAAAGAGACAACACCGAGTTTCCCATTGAGGACGGCTTTGGCCAAAGCTCACATCCTCTATCAGCAAACTATTTTCTAATCTGTCACTGTGGCTACTTTTTAATCTTTGATCGAAAAGTTATTGAATTTTTTATTTTTCTAGATGTGCCATTGGATTTGACTCAGTCTACTGTTAATTGCACTTTAGTCAAGGAGTAATTCCACATGATTTTTGCCTTTGAAATTTGAGATTTACTTTTGTGGCCTGAAAAAAGACCAGGTCTGTCAGTATTCCGCAAATATTTGAAAACAGGGTTTATTCTTTCTGTGTAGGGTACAAAGGATATTGTTTGCTATTAGAACATTCTTGTCAATATTATTAAAATACCCTGTATCTGTGTTTTTGTCTTTACCAGTCAATTAAAAGAATATAAATTAATAAAGTTGTTTTAACAGATACACAGTGGACTTTGTACTCTACAGAGTGATATGAACATGGCATCTGTCGGTTTCCAGGGAAATGTAGATTTTACCTTGTTTTCATACTGCACTGACTTTTTAAAAAAAATTTAAATAAATAAATTTATTTAAATTTATTTTTAAAAAAATAAATAAATATTTATTTACTTTTGAGAGCAAGAGTGTGTGAGCAGGGGAGGGGCAGAGAGAGAGGGAGACACAGAATCTGAAGCAGGCTTCAGCCCTGAGCTGTCAGCACAGAGCCCGATGCAGGGCTCAAACCCACAAACCGCGAGATATGACCTGAGCTGAAGTCGGATGCTTAACCGATGGAGCCACCCAGACGCCTCTGCACTGACCTTTTTAATAGGAGTTTGACAGTTCAATTTTTAGATGAACTAACTTCTCATTTGTGTCTAATATTTCCACTCTTCATCTCCTATTATTTTTGTTTTGTTTGTAAATCAGCAGTAAATGTGTATAAAAGCTCAACTTTAGACAGTCCTGTCCTCAAATATAATTTCGTGAAATTATTTTATTTAATAACCTAACAATTTCCATAACTCTTGTCAGGTCATAAAAAACATGATGCAGTGTGAACAGCACTAACCCAGGATCTGCATTTGTCTTGGAAAAAAAACAGTTCCTTTCTCTGGGTCTCATCTTTAAAGTTCTGTGATTCTGCAAGTTGGATTTACTTGGACCCCTGGATTATTACACTTGGACTTTAGAAATATATAACCAGGGACGACCTGATCCATAAAAACGTATCCTTAAAATTAAATTTGGCTTACTAAACTTGCTTGAATTTAGCGAAGATTCCTTGACTACAAACATTGCTTCTTAAAAGTTTAAGAATGAATGAAAAAAATTATTGTTCACTTACAGCATTCCCACCAATGACGTCCTCAAAGCCAAGTGTGGACATTCCAAATCTGCCTTCCTCTTCTTCTTCCTCCTTGTCCGTCTCACCTACATACTCCATGACTGTAATAATCTCCACAATGTCCAGCTTTGCAATATTTGTGCTTCTTACTGTAACTACTCTTTATTGCTGCCGGAGACGAAAACAATGGAAAAATAAGAAAAGGTGAGATTCTAATTTAGGCTAATCACATGTAGTAATATATTAAAACCTATAAACTTAACATGGGAATTGGGGATGGGAAGAGGGATCTATACAACACGGCCGGTCTCTTTAGGACATCTAATGCCTTGCTTTAAGATCAAGCACCCCACCATGATCTTTAAAAATATCAATACCTTTTTGCAAAGGATCACATGTCCTAATGTTAACTTTTCACAGTAGAGAGAATCTAAACAATAATTTGGAAGAATATGGCTACTCCAGCTCAGCCCCATTGCTATGCCAACTGGATAGTGACAAAATTCCCACGAAAATGTGCTTTTTGACTCCAGACCAAATGAAATATTCCTTGCTCTAAAACTGAAGGATCTTCAGTTGCCTTAGTATAATTTGTTTTGTTTCCTCCTAGCATCCTCTCTCTTTAAAACCCGAGCCTGAGTACAAAGATCTCACCTGACCCTGAGCTCATTATCAATCTTGCCTGTCTTACCTGCAGAGAGTCAGCGGCGGTAACCCTCACTACTCTTCCCTCTGAGCTCTTACTAGACAGACTTCATCCCAACCCCATGTACCAGAGGATGCCACTCCTGCTGAATCCCAAACTGCTGAGCCTGGAGTACCCAAGGAATAACATTGAATATGTGAGAGATATTGGCGAAGGAGCATTTGGAAGGGTCTTTCAAGCAAGGTAAAGTTACCCATGTGAAAAATCTTTCCACCGAATTTGTACCTGAAAGGCTAGGAGACCGCTCCTTTGATGCCTACGCTGAATGTATGATACCTATTATCAAATAATTCTTCACATCATTAACCTCATCTCATGGAGTACTTATACTCTGAATCTTAATAATTTTTTCTCTCTGCTGGAAAATAGGGCTGGGCAGAAGGAGAGAACCTTCATTTATGCTGTATTCAAATTATAAGCAATTAGCAAAGTTTAATTATATTTCCTTTTCAGAAATAATTTTATCACACATTTTAATCATAATTTCTTGCCTTGTTTTTAGTAAATAATTCTAAAATTTACTTCTCTTCCATTTTCTATTGCTATATTCTTCACTTCATCTAAAATTTACTTTGAACTAGTGTTTCCATTTAAGAATTCAGACTCTTGTGGCACCTGGGTGGCTCAGTCAGTTAAACACGTCTGACTTCAGCTCAGGTCAAGATCTTATGGTTCTTGAGTTCTAGCCCCGCATCAGGCTCTGTGCTGACAGCTCAGAGCCTGGAGCCTGCTTCAGATTCTGCGTCTCCCTCTCCTTCTGCCTGTCCCCCATTCGCATTCTGTCTCTCTCTCAAAAATAAATAAGCACTAAAAAAAATTTAAAAAAGAAGAATTCAGAGTCTGATACGTATAGATATTAAATGGATGTCCATGGAGTCATATGATATTTGTCTTTCTCTGACTAATTTTGCTTGACCTCACTCATATGAGGACTTTAAGGGACAAAACAGAGAACATAAGGGAAGGGAAACAAAAATAACATAAAACTAGGGAGGGTGACAAAACATAAGAGATTCTTAAATATGAAGAACAGAGGGTTACTGGAGGGGTCGTGGGAGGGGGGATAGGCTAAATGGGTAAGGGGCATTTAGGAATCTACTCCTGAAATCACTGTTGCACTATATGCTAACTCATTTGGATGTAAATTTAAAAAAATAAAATTTAAAAAATAAATAAATAGATATCCATGGAATGGCAAAAATAGAAAAAGGAAAAAATAATGCAAACATGCCAGAACATAATGAGCTCAAGGAAGCAGTACATATGGGGGTCAATGCTAGCCCATTTACTGCCTTTCTGTGAACTGGAAGGAAATACCCTTTACGGATGGATGTGGCTCAAGACACACAACTGGGCCAGAGAATGTGGACTTGGTTTTAATCACTAATTGTCATTCGGTCCTGGTGTTTTTGGGCAGGACACAACCTCAACTCCACTCATAGTAGCCCTGGTATGGAGGTTACATAATTAATGAAAACCTCACACAAATACGTACTGGGAACCAAAAATATGCAAGGCACCATTTGAGGCTTTAGAGGGATATAAAGAATAAGCCATGGTCCCTGCCTTCCAGGAATTTCGAGTCTGGCCAGACATTAAGGGCTTAGGATGGTAATGACAATCTCATTGGATCTGTGTACTTTAGAATTCCCGAAATGTACAAATAACGCATTTTTCAAACTTAATCTGTGTTGAAAATAGTCCCAATGATTTTTATTAATTGGAGTCAAGGAGTTTTAAGTACGATCTACTGTTGGCATCTTACTCTGATTCTGTGGCTCTGGGAAAGGCTGCAAAAGTGGAAGGAATGTATATGAATGTGGGTAGATTAATGTGGGTAGATGGTGTTCCCGATCTTTGATTTCTTTCTAAACGAATGTATCTCTCAGGGCTCCGGGCTTACTTCCCTATGAACCTTTCACAATGGTGGCAGTGAAGATGCTCAAAGAAGAAGCCTCAGCAGACATGCAAGCCGACTTTCAGAGGGAGGCAGCCCTCATGGCAGAATTTGATAACCCTAACATTGTGAAACTCTTAGGTATGACTATAGAAATGAAGAAATGCATTGCATCCCCCAAACAGAAGCTTCCCAAGTTTTCCTCCTTTACCCCATACATTTGTGCTTTTTTCCTTCACTTCTTTGTCAGAGAGCCATCCCTGTTCCTTCCCATATATTTTCTGCACCAAGGAGTGGAACGTTACATTAAATAACCTCAGTTCAAAACATCGCTTTTTTTTTTAATTACTCAGAGAAGTATGTTGTCATTTAATTTTCTCTCTAGAGTGTATAAATATACTGATTGCTAAATCCCTGGAATTAAAAACCAGGCCCAATATAAATAAGCCAAGATGATAGCATTCATTATTTCTCTTCCTTTTTGAACAGAGACTTCTAATTTTTGCCTGAAAAAAAGAATAATAGGTCTAATAATCTATTTTTACAGTGATGTGAAATTGCACCCAAATGATCTAATATTTCAAGGTGTCCTATTTCCCTCTCAAATAAAGCAAGAAATTAAGTTTTGCAAATGTCCTCCTGGCACTAACCCTGAGACTCCATTTATGTTAACATTTTTTTTCTTTCTAGAATGAACATCCTAAAAGCTAAAGTTTGAAAAATTTTACTGAGCACTTTACCTAAGATTTTGGATTGTGTTATCCTTTCCAAATGTCATACATCTTCTTTACCATCCTTCCCCATAGAAAGAGCGGGAAGAGTAAGTAGCTTACATGCTCAAAGCAAGCGCCATTTGTAAGTTCACTCGGCAAACAAGTACCGAGTACTTGCTGTGCCGCACACGTGGTAGGTGTATGGGATTTAAAAAAAGAATAAGACATGACTTCTGCTTTCAGAGCGCTAAAACGTTGGAGGAGAAACCTCAAACAAATGTACGATTGTCTCGGGACAGTAGGTCCTCCGCTAAAGGCTGATAGAAGGCAAATCTGGTAACAGGCAGTGTCTACAGTGGAGGCACTTAGCAGGAGTGATGGATAAGCTGAATCTTAAAAGGTAAATAGGCAAACGTTGACACCCAAACAAATGGGGTCAGGGTTCGAGTGCGATGCCATCCACAGAATACCGGGGCCCCTGTTTTCTGATGTGGCCACCAAGTGCTTTGGGAGCGCTCTTTCCCCCCGCGTCACTTGAGACACCCACCCTAACGAGGGCCGTGATTTCGGTTGCAGGCGTGTGCGCCGTCGGGAAGCCCATGTGCCTGCTCTTTGAATACATGGCCTACGGCGACCTCAACGAGTTCCTCCGCAGCATGTCCCCGCACCCCGTGTGCAGCCTCAGTCACAGCGACCTGTCCGGGAGGGCCCAGGCCGCCAGCCCGGCCCCGCCACCGCTCTCCTGCGCGGAGCAGCTGTGCATCGCCAGGCAGGTGGCCGCCGGCATGGCTTACCTCTCGGAGCGCAAGTTCGTGCACCGGGACCTGGCCACCAGGAACTGCCTGGTGGGCGAGAACATGGTGGTGAAAATCGCCGACTTCGGCCTCTCCCGGAACATCTACTCGGCGGACTACTACAAAGCTAACGAGAACGACGCCATCCCCATCCGCTGGATGCCCCCCGAGTCCATCTTCTACAACCGCTACACCACCGAGTCGGACGTGTGGGCCTACGGCGTGGTCCTGTGGGAGATCTTCTCCTACGGCCTGCAGCCCTACTACGGCATGGCCCACGAGGAGGTCATCTACTACGTGCGCGACGGCCACATCCTGTCCCGGCCCGAGGACTGCCCCCTGGAGCTGTACAACCTGATGCGCCTGTGCTGGAGCAAGCTGCCCGCCGACAGACCCAGCTTTCCCAGCATTCACCGAATTCTGCAGCGGATGTGCGAGAGAGCGGAGGGGACGGTGGGCGTCTGAGCGCGGGGACGCTACGCGGCACGCACCGCAGGCCTGGTTCAGAGTCTGGGAGCTGCAGGAATCCGAGCCGCTTCTCCCACCTGGACGACAGCACGGCGGACGGATACGCGCGCGAGTACCGGGGCGGCTAGCACCACGCGCGAGTAGCGGGGAGGTCAGTTTCTCACCAAGAGCAAAGTGCAGAGCTCATCCCTTAGACCACTCCAACTTGGAAAGGCTGACGAGGACATGGTTTACGGGGAAGCAGAGCATCCTCTTCAGTTCCTGACTCGCCTGGCAGCAGAGTGAGACTCTGCTGGATTAAATTTTAATATGAAATGTGATACAGAGCTTCATTTTCAATAGAGTTTACTCCTGTCCATATGAAAGTAGTATATCTTTCTGTAAGACACTTAGGTAAAATACAGAACACTAGGAAGAAAAAACCATTCTTTGTCTCCCACCCAAAGATGACGGGTGCTGGTTGTTTTTGTTTTGTTTTTTTAATTCAATTTCTTTCTTGCATTTGTGCATAATTTTATATTTGTTTGTGTTCTCCAGAGTTGTGGTTATACTTTACTGATAGAGGGCTTCTAAGGAATAAAATGATAAATCGGTAAGGCCATATCCCCACTGTGATTTTTAATTTCCTTTTCTGTCTTTATGCTTCTTCTCCTTTGGAAGTTTTTCCTTTGTGGGCACTTGTCCTAAATTTCATCTGCTTATTTTATTCCTACAGTTTTTCTTAAATATGTTTTTGTATTTATCTTTTTCTTTGAAAATTTTCTCTGTATCTTTGCTTTCATTTTATTTCTTTCACTTTGCAGGGCTTTATGTCCTTTTTTGGTTATTTATTTTTTTTCTTTTCATCTCATATATACAATGAATACCCAGGCAGAAATAATAACTTTTAAACTAACACCGTAGACTAATGTGTATATAACTTTTGCAAAGTAATACCATTTTCTTCTGTACTTGCTTCTGAAGCTACACATTTCAAATTTGTCATCCACTAATGTATTGCCACAGTCTCTTAAATCTCCTAAACCATAGTTTAGGAGATTTCTCAAGATGGTCTTATGGCTCTAAGTTATTTCAAACTTGATGTTTTTGTGCACTTTGATATTTTTTTCCTTCTAGAAAACAATTCCACAGGCAATAGCATTAATATAGTGTTGGTTACCAACTTTTTTGTAGGACTATTAACCCTGTCTTGTTACATTTTATGATTGTTTAAGAAATAAAAACCCTCTCGAATTCAGATCCCTGATGCACAGATTTTTGAGAGGACACCCCCCCATGATATATGTTTTTCTAAGGTCAACATGAATAAAATGAATTCATTTCTGAAATGATGTGAACCCAAATACTCCTGGAAAGCAAATAAACAGGGAAGAGAAAATTACAATCTACTGTAGACCAACTTACTTTAATTCAAACTAATTGGTAGTTAGGGCAATGAATTTTTAAAAGGAAATTTTCAGCTGTCTGCTGGAAGAATCCAACTGAAATCAAATTTTCTTTCATGCAACAACTTGTTGCCTTTGCTGGAAAACCTGCCATTTCTTGTTCATAGTCCCTCCATGCAATCTAGACAAAAGCATCAGAAATTACCCTGGATTTTACCCACTCCTTCCTCCCTGATATTCTATCAATTTTACTTTTTAAAACCCTCCTTCCTGCTCATGTACCTTTCCTTCCAGCCCATCTGACTATTACAGATTCTATCACAACCTTCCTTCCATTTCAGGCCCAAGCAGATTCCATTGCTATGACAGCATGAGGACATGCTTATTCACAATTCTGATTCATATAACAGAGAAGTCAGAGCTCAGGACTGAGGCCTAGAGAGATGCTTTAGATAAAAGTCATGATTGTAAGTCCAAAATTGAGACAGTCATCCAAAGGGCTAGCTGAAGAATAAGGTTGCAGCCCGAGTCCATAACAAAAGGCCAAGCGGCCAACAAGGCAGAAAAGCTGGAGAGGCCCAGCATCCAGTGTGGATCTTTTGTGTGGATATCCATGGCATACTTTAAATGGTTCACACGTGTGTGTCATATATGTTGTGCAAGCTTCAAAGAAGTCCTCACATTTCCTCAGCTGAGAAAGTTTTATTATATAATTTTTTTAATGTTTTATTTATTTTTGAGAGAAAGGCAGAGAGCCTGAGCGGAGGAGGGGCAGAGAGAGAGGGAGACACAGAATCCAAAGCAGGCTCCAGGCCCTGAGCTGCCAGCACAGAGCCCATCGCAGGGCTCGAAGTCATGAGCCGTGAGATCATGACCTGAGCCCACGTCCGACGCTTAACCGACGGAGCCACCCAGGCGCCCCTGAGAAAGTTTCATTATAAAAGAAAGACATGGAAGCCAAGCCAATCAGAAAAGCTACCCCAAAGAAAATCAGAGTCAGGACAGGAACTCCGAGTACCCAACGTATGGCTCCTGCTGCAGGCATCCCGTCTCAGAACCGGGTGTCCACAGCTCTGGTTCTGTTGTTCACCAACCACTTCGAGCTATTCTCTGTTTCCCTCCCTGCCGCTGAATAACTGCCCTTAACTTTCCTGACTCTTCTTCGCGGCCTCTACAGCCTCATGGATTCTCTGTGTGTTTTGGGGGGCTCTGGTATTCAAGATCCCAAAGCAAACAAAGCGCAGAGATATGGGGAAATACAGTGAGAGAATGAGTGAGTTACTAAGCAAGCAAATATTAGGGAAACCACGCGATTTTCTTAAATACTTGCAGTAACTGAAAAATCAGCAAAAATCCCATTATAATAATGGTAGTAATAAAAATACCATCAGCTAGTACTTAATGAATGCTTACCATGTATATTCAAAGGTCTCTAAGTATAGTAACTTTAATAGCACACTATCCCTGTGATGTCCGTACTATCATTATGCCCATTTTTATGTGAGTACACAGGCAAAGCGAGATTATGTAACTGACCCAAACACATAGAGCAACAGAGCCTGGTTTATGACCAAAAGAGGCTGAGCTCTCAACCACGACACTATGGTGCTTCAGATGAGTACAGAGGGAACAACTGAACTTGATGACTATATGGACGGGATTTGTAATTCGTACGTGGTTTCAAAGGACACCCTATAGCCCTTATACTATTAATTGTCTCTCCAAGTCTTGAATAGCAAAAAAAAGTATATTTGGGGATTGCTGATTCAGTCACAAAGTCAAATAAACGGCGTGTTTACTTTTTTGTCAGTTCTAAGGGCATTTCCAGGTCATGTTAAGGTCACTACCTTATTTCCTTAGTGCTCACCTTCAGGTTCTGTATCTTAGGAACATGGACCCATTATTTACCAGTACTGTTTTCTTTGTTAGATACAGATCTTTCCCATTGTAAAATCACTGTATAAATTTATAAGGAGAGACAAGAGAGAGACACTCACAGTACCATTGTTATCAAGCGTCAGAACAGACACCAACAAGCTGTGTTAAGTGGTCGAATATCAAATGTAACAAGAATACCGGGGTAATGCATGTGGCACCAAAGGAACATATTCCCTGGTTCTGTGATGAAGCAGAAAACGAACACTTCTCTCCACTTTACAGTGTATTATAAACTGTTTGTTCCATGTCATTGGCTATTCTTCTAGAAGTCCAATTTAATTTCTGAATAAGGTTCCATGTTATGGATATTACCATAATTTAGTTAATTTATTTTTGGACATTTGAGTTTTTCTAATTTTCACTATTACAAACAATATTGTGATGATCGTCCTTATTTGCATGTGTGCATAATTATCTCTTTATGGAAATTCTGAGAAAGGGAATGTCCGGGCCAAATGGCATGCACAACATTAAGGCTTTTGTTAAGTATTATCATATTCTCTAGAAATATTGTTCCCATCTGCATTGTACAAGAGATCTCGTAGCCCTAAAAATTTACTGTCACAGAGAATTAATTCTCTTATTTTTTTTAGAAGACTTGTCTATTTGGTGATAGAAAAAGATGATCTCCTTTTGATTTTATGCTTTAAATTACTAGTGAAGTTGAATTTTTCTTGTTCCTAGGTCACTTATAGTTTTTATTTTGGGAATCATCTATAGCCTGTTTTTCTGCCGTGTTGTTCTTTTCTCTAATTGACTTGCAAGAGTCATTTTATAAAACAAATATTGACACGTTGTCATACTTTACACAAAAGGGAAAATATATACATGCTTTTTTTACCTTAAAATAGCATTTACTTTTTTATTGCACAAGCAATACTTTATTGCACAAGCAATACATAATCTTTTGAAAAGAAAATAAGCAATAATATGCAATAACAACACATAGTGTAAAATAATGGGGAAAATGAAAAACACCAACCAGTGGTAACTAACATTAACAGCATGATAAATAAAGTTCCAGCTGTTTTCAGATAAGTGTATAGGTAGGTAGGCAAATAGATAAATGATAGATAGATAGAGATAGACAATCATTTTAAATGAAAACCAGATCATACTGTTATATTCTTTTGAGCTTTGTTTTTTCACTGAATGAATCATAAACATCTTTCACATCAATAAGTATTCATGTGCCTCATCATTTTTGGTGGTTGAAAAATATTCCATCATGCGGACCTATAATATTTAACTATTACTCCATTGTTGGACATTTATTTTTATTTTTCATTATAAATACAATATTTTGATTATTAATCTTCTTGCTAAATTTTGTAAATATCTATTTCAAGTGATTTCTTTAGACACAACTTCTAGAAATGTAATTTCTAGAACAAAGATTATCTATACCCTTTTAATACTTTTGAATATGTTGACAAATTATCTTCCAGAATTAATTTATCAATATACACATCTTCCAACTAGATGAGAGATGAGCCTTTTTCTTTCAAATTCTCCAATCCTGAGCATTTTAATACTTTCCAGTATAATAGCTTAAAATTCTATTTTGTAGCTTATGCTTATATTTCTTTAAATGAGATAAGATTGAATATATTTTTAATGTTTTGGGGACAATCGATTTACTCTGTGATTTGCCTCCTCCTTCTATTATTTTTCTATTTGGTGTATCTTTTTTCTTATTGCTTTGTAAAAAGCACTTTAAATACTAAGGAGCTAAAATTTGTCATACACATTTTAACCACTTTTATCATGTCAAAAATATATACTTCTATTTGTCTTTTACTATAAGAATTTATTAAACAGGAAAGAAGGGTGAATTTTCAGTCTTTTGAGATAACTGTGGCTTTTTCCTTCATTAATCTGTTAATAAGTAGAAATGTATGAATTGATTTCCAAATGTTGAAATATCCTTATGTTCTGGGAATAAACTCTCTTTGGATGTGTCACATTAAACTCTTAATTTACTACCAAACCTGTTTTGTTAACATTTATTTGCATCCATATTTATAAGTTCATAAAATTAAAAGTTTACCATTTTCTTCTTTGTTAGAATTTGGTATTAGCATTATGATAGTTTCAAAAACTTAGGAGTTTCTTCCTCTATGATCCTGGTTGGTTTATTTTAAAATAATGCTTGGGGCGCCCAGGTGGCTTAGTTGTTTAAGCCTCCAACTCTTTGTTTCGGCTTAGGTCATGATCTCATGGTTCATGAATTCAAGTCCCGCATTGGGCTCCGTGCTGTCAGTGCAGGGCCTGCTTCAGATTCTTTCTCGCTCTCTCTCTGCCCCTCCCCTGCTTTCTCTCTCCCTCTCTCTCTCAAAATAAACTTTAAATATTAAAAATAAAATAAAATAATGGTTACTTATTAATAATAGCAATACGCACACCTGTTTTTTTTAAACACTCCTAAGAAGGGTACAAATAAATTTAAATATCCCCCCATCCAATTCATCTCTAGTCCTAGTTTAAGTGCAAACCACTTTACCCATTTCTGGTTTCAGTTCTTCTGGTGATTATCACTGCAATTCTAATAAATACACTTACTTTATAACAAATATTCTTCCTGAATTGATCAATTAGAAAAGCTATGTAATAGCTCCCTTCCTAAAAAATTCAGAGTACTTTTGAACTAAAAGTTCAAAACTAAGTTCTGAACTAAAAGTTCAGAGTACTTTTACTCAAACTCCTCTCGAATTTCTGAGATATGTTAATTAACTTCTTATTATCAGTTATATTGCTTATTGTTATATTTTTTAAAAAAAATTTATGTTTATTTATTTCTGAGACGGAGCATGAGTGGGGAAGGGGCAGAGAGAAAGAGAGAGAGAGGGAGACACAGAATCCAAAGCAGGCTCCAGGCTCTGAGCTGTCAGCCCAGAGCCCGACGCGGGGCTTGAACTCACAAACTGTGAGATCATGACCTGAGCCAAAGTCAGTCACTCAACTGACTGAGCCACCCAGTCGGGGGGGGGGGTGCCCCCCACTGACAAGAGGCGCCCCCAATGACAAGAGGTGCCCCTCTTATCATTATATTTTTTAAAATATACTTACACAGGGGCGCCTGGGTGGCTCAGTTGGTTAAGTGTCCAACTTCGGCTCAGGTCATGATCTCCTTGTTTGTGAGTTCAAGCCCCACGTCGGGCTCTGTGCTGATAGCTCGGAGCCTGGAGCCTGCTTTGGATTCTGTGTCTCCCTCCCTCTCTCTCTGCCCCTCCCCTGCTCATGCTCTGTCTCTCTCTGTCTCTCAAAAATAAATAAATGTTAAAAAAAATTTTAAATATATATATTTATATTGCTGCATGCTGTCAGCTATACCCGTTTCTATATTTGCATTTGGTTCTGCAACACATTAAGATTTGAGTATTGACAATAGGTTGGTTCTAATCATGAAGAAAAGGAACAATATCTATAATGATGTGATTATGTAAATATGCATTGCTAAAGAAATGATATTCAATTATTTTAATGTTATAATGCATTTTAATATGCGTTCTTTTTTATAAATAATATATCATTTAAAATATCACCAAGTTTTCAAGTTCTCTTCTGTTATTTTTTTCTTCCTTTCTTCTGCCTCTCTTCTCTCGTGCTTTTGTTTTCCACAAACGTCACTGATTTAACATAGAGAATTACAAAGAAGAGTTGCTTTGATTCATATGGGGAGCGGGAGTGGGCTTCTGCTGCAGATTTGCTGGTCTGTTTATGCAGCAGGCCTCTCTTCAATGGGATGGCTGCACCTATGGGCTCTGAGTATGTGGTTCGTGGGGAGAGCAGAAGCAGGCCGAGTGAGCACTCCCACAGTTGCCAAAGTGATGAAAAGCCTCTACTCTGTGGATTGAATACTTCAGTATGTCTCACTCCTGGAGGGGGCGGTTTTTCCTTCACCCCTCTTATCCCCGGTGAGAGTCTGAGATTCTTCCCATATTCTACTCTGCTTCCCTACCAGGCAACTCTTCCAGTCTATTCAGAAAGCATTTCCGGGGGCTCCAGCTGGTGGCAAAGCCTCTCAGTCCACCTGTTCTATATGCGAGCCTCGCGTCAACCACCCTGATAGACAACCCACAGCCCATCCCTGCTCTCTGTATCTGCTGACTCAGAGCCCGGACTCTCTGTCTACTCTGGTGAAATCACTTCCCACCTCTCCTGACAGCTGGCCCTCGTGTACTGCAGGCTGTACTTTGCGGTTTCCTGTGCCTGCGTTATTCACGAACAAAAACGTTAGATACCTTCTGTTTTCCGAATATTCAAAATGATGGCACTTAGGTTGGTCTCAGCATGTATATACATTTATTCTTATTCACATACCTTTACTGTCACATCAGTGAAATCTTGGGGTGAAAGGAAAAGGCTCAGGCCTACCATTTTGACCAAGAAGCCTTTCTGGAATCATCTTAATAGCTCAGAAATTACCTGCTCCTCCTTAATCTCCTTTGTTGTTTTTGCCTTTCCTCCGTCTTTTCCTAGCCTCTGAATATTGGAACACGCCTCCGCCCAATCCTTGGGCAGCGTCTCTCTCTTATCTATCTTCTCCTCTACTGATCTCATCCGGACGTCTCATGCAAGGCTAAAAATACCACAATACGCTGAAATTTTTATCTTTAGCTCAATCCTCTCTCCGCAGCTTCATGCTCATATTTCTAACTACCTGTTAGAAAAGAGCTTTTAAATTCTCCTCCCCTCCCTCTCTGCTCTATCTCTGGGGCTGATCTGATCTAGGAGCAAAGCCGAAAACCACTTCACAGCTTGGTATTGCCTCTTGTGTCAGGGTGGAGACCCAGAGCCCCTCCAGAATGAGTGCACACTTAGTGTCCTGGTACTGCTGACTCAGAAACTCATTCTCGAGAGGGCAGATCTGGCCTGTTTTAAGAGTTTCCAACAGCCTCCCCCATTCCCATTACGACTGGCAGAAATTCACCAGTATTTTGAAGGTACCTGTTACCCATCCCTGATTTGCAGCACCGGTGTGGGTGTTTCCTTTTTAACGTGGTCTGTGCGTCACTCTGTGGGGATCCCGGAGGAGGGCACTTGATGCTGTGCTCAATTCATGTCTTCAACCACAGCCCGCCTCCTCGTGGGGAGGGTTGGCCTGTCCTTGCACGCTCAAATCTTTACAGCACATGCATTTCAGGTCACCATTTTTGTATTTGTTTCAGGTTGATTTAAGTAGCACACTCACCAAGATACATGCACTTATGAACCTTTACTTTGGTATAGATGACCGTAGAAACACGTAGTTTTCAGTACTGAGTCCTTATATATACGAAGGGTCAGAAGCTACACCGGTAACAAAGACTCACAGGCAAGAGCGACGGATTAAAAAACAAAACACCTTGGGGCGCCTGGGTGGCTCAGTCGGTTAAGCGTCCGACTTCAGCTCAGGTCACGATCTCGCGGTCCGTGAGTTTGAGCCCCGCGTCGGGCTCTGGGCTGATGGCTCACAGCCTGGAGCCTGCTTCCGATTCTGTGTCTCCCTCTCTCTCTGCCCCTCCCCCGTTCATGCTGTGTCTCTCTCTGTCTCAAAAATAAATAAACGTTAAAAAAAATTTTTTTTTAATAAAAAAAACAAAAAAACGTCTTTGCCAGTGCATTTCTTATCATTATAAGTAACAAAAAATACGTGTCTAGATGGTTGCCTTGCCTTCTGAAAGAGCATGTCATCTCCAATATAAAACAAACTGCAGGTGAAGGAAAATAACTACACGACTTCTAAACCTTTACGTATCTTCCTTACGGAGTCCCTCTTAATTAAACACTAAGAGATTCACAAAGGATATTTTCCTTATAAGCTGCACCATCATACCTGTAATTACACAAGAAGCCATCATTACTCTTCTCTCAAACCACAGCCTCTGGAAAGTATACACCATATTTAGAATTGTGCCCATAAGAAGAGGAACCACCTGCTCTATCTAAGGTTGTGTCAGGGAGATGTTAACCACAAAAAACCCCAGACTTAGATATACACTGTCATTTTCTGGGTGTGCTCTTAACTATTTAGAGCTATGATTAAAATTAGAAGTGTTGGCATGACACTAATTTCTGACTTTCGTTTTTAGCAGTGTTGGCCCCGTGGTGGTTAGTATAAGGCTCCATCTTATTTCAGTTGATGCTTCACACAAGTAGGGACCCGACACGCGATTTAACGTCGACTCCATTTTTGCTACCTTGGTTTTTTTCACTCACTGGGATGCATTATATTTAAGGATCTTGAGAGAGTCCGTGAGTGTCGTGTATTCGTTCATTTTACCTTTACTCATGTAAGTGACTTAACTCACCTTCCCAGGAGACTCAAGATCATCCTGTCCTGTATCACTCCGCTTGGGTTGCTTTGTTTATGGCAGCCTCAAAAAAGGATTACCCTGATTTCATTCCATTCCCTAAGGTCTCTTAGAAGTGACAGACAGTGAGGAATAAAAACAATGAAGAAGGAGAGAAACACTTACAGAGGAGAGACGTTGAGAGAGCAAAGAACCACAAATAAATTCAGTTTCTAAGAAGGCAAAGAAAACCAGGAAATGCCTGAGGAGTCACAATTTTTAAGATTATTTTATTTTATTTTTATTTATTTTTTAGAGAAAGAGAGCAGGGAGGGAGAGAGAGAGAGAGAGAGAGAGAGAGAGAGAGAGAATGAGAGAGAGAATGAATGAATCCCAAGCAGGCTCCATGTTGCTCAAACTCACAAACCTGAGCCGAAGCCAAGAGTTAGATGCTTAACTGACTGAGCCACCCAGGCGCCCCATAGGTTTGCTTTTTATTAATCTGGGTCCTGTGACAGAAGTAAGAAGGGATTTTTTTTTCATGGAATCATAAAAGCTTTTAGCTTTTTTAGACAATTTTTTAGACAATTTTGGAAGGAAGAATGCATCCATTCATCCAATGTTACAGAAATTTAGAGAAAATTCACTTTTTCTTTGGAAAGACCTCTAGCAGTAAAGTGTGAATTTATCTGGCGTTTGACCACAACTTATCATTACTGGGTAAATCATTGTATCTATAATACAACAACAAAATGAGTCCAAGGCATCACAGCTCTAAAGGAAAAACCATTAGGACATCTTGGTGGCTCAGTCAGTTAAGCGACCAACTTCAGCTCAGGTCATGATCTCGCGGTTTAGGAGTTCAAGCCCCGCATTGATCTCTGCTGGCTCTCCGCTGTTGGCACAGAGGCCGCTTCAGAGCCTCTGTCCCCATCTTTCTCTGCCCTTCCCCTGCTCGTTCTCTTAGTAAATAAACTTTAAAAAAAAATTTTTTTTAAATAATAAAAATAAATAAAGGAAAAAAACATTAATCCTTTGACACGAATCTTTTATACATAGACGCTGCACTTTAAAAATCTACACTTGGGGCACCTGGGTGGCTTAGTCAGGTAAGCATCTGACTTTGGCTCAGGTCATGATCTCATGAGTTTGAGCCCCGCATCAGGCTCTGTGCTGACAGCTCGGAGCCTGGAGCCTGCTTCAGATTCTGTCTCAGTCTCTCTCTGCCCCTCCCCACTCATGCTGTCTCTCTTGAAATGTAAATAAAAATAAAAAACAATTGAGGGGCGCCTGGGTGGCTTGGTCAGTTAGGCGTCCGACTTCGGCTCAGGTCATGATCTCACGGTCCGTGAGTTCGAGCCCCGCGTCGGGCTCTGTGCTGACAGCTCGGAGCCTGGAGCCTGTTTCGGATTCTGTGTCTCCCTCTCTCTCTGCCCCTCCCCTGTTCATGCTCTGTCTCTCTCTGTCTCAAAAATAAATAAACGTTTAAAAAAATTAAAAAAAAAAAACAATTGAAAATCTACACTTATATTTTTCCGCTAAGATTGCCTTATTTCATAACTTGCCAGTTTTCCATTAACATCAATTTGGAACATATTTTTACATTTCAAATACGAATATTTACATTATTTTAATGGCTGTATAACAAGCCATTATATTCATGTGACAGAGAAGTTATGGACTCAGGCACTGACTCAAATCCCAGCAATTGACTTAATCCCTCTTTCAATTGTCCTCATTTACAAAATGAGAATGATAGTAACACTTCATTCATAGGTTTTTGGAAGGATTCAATGGGTTAATATGTAGACGAGGCTTAGGAAAGGCCTGATGCACAGTAAATGCTTCCAAGGGTTTTGCTTTAAAATTGCGTCTAATTTTTACCATTATATGGAAGGCTGCCATGAACCATACGAAAACTGAATCATTGCTCGTATCTTTTTCCTATTTCCTAAGGATAAAGTAATAAAATTGAAAAAATTGGGTCAGACTCAGTAAACGTTTTTAGGAATCTTAACGTAGGTTGTAAAATTATCCTCCAAAAACGTTGCAGCAGTTTACAACCAAGAACAATGTGCGAAAGTAGCCATTTCTCACACTCTGGCTAACTTAGAGTGTCATCGAATTTTAATATTTAGCCTGTTTGATAAGGGAGAAAATTTGTCCCCTTGCATTACTTTGGTTTTCTTAATTCCAGAGCTTTTATGGACTTTTTCAGATCTCTTTAAAATCTTTTCTTTGTCATTTTGTGAATTGTCAAATATGTTGCACAATTTCTTTCCTACTGACTGTCCTTTATCTGTTCAGTTCTAGTTTTTTGGAATCCCTCTTAAGATGTGTGTCCTAAGATGGCCCTTCAGATTCATTATCTTTACTCTTATTGTACTAATTTCAGACCATTTCTCTCTGAGATAGGATAAATGTCTTCATCGATTTTCTTTTTCTTTTTTAAAGTTTATTTATTTTTTATACTTTTTACATTAAGAAAAATTTTTTAATGTTTATTTTTTGAGAGAGAGAGAGAGAGAGAGAGAGACAGAGTGCAAGTGAGGCAGGGGCAGAGAGCAAAGGAGACACAGAATCTGAAGCAGGCTCTAGGCTCTGAGCTGTCAGCACAGAGCCTGACCCAGGGCTTGAACCCATGAAGTGCGAGATCATGACCTGAGCCGAAGTCAGACACTGAGCCGACTGAACCCCTAAAGTTTATTATTTTCAGAGAGACCAAGAGCAAGTGAGTTCACAGGGCAAAGGGAAAGAGAGAAAAGGAGAGAGAACCCCAACCAGGCTCCACACTGTCAGTGCCGAGCCTAGCACAGGGCTTGAACCTACAAACCATGAGATCGTGACCTGGGCTGAAACCAAGAGTTGGACAGTTAACCAACTTAGTCTCCCATGTGCCCTGCTTAATTGCTTTCTCAATTTATTACGTTACTTATTTAAAGGATCCAATCCACATTTTCCTGTTTCCATGGCGTTATTTCTATTCTTATTTAATTATTTTTAATAGGTAATATGTTTACTTAAGTCAACATCCAAAGGTTATAAAAATCTATACAGCAGACTTCTACTTCCAGGAAGATAGAGTAGATATGCTTTTCTGTGTGCCTCCCACTAAATACAACCAAAGCTCATCAACATCATGTATAAAACAAATATAGAGAGATTATAAGAGAGATGGCAGATTGGCTAAAAAAAAAAAAAAAAAAAAGACAGACCCGGGTGTCTGGGTGGCTCAGTGGGTTAAGGGTCCAACTTTGGCTCAGGTCACGATCTCACGGTTTGTGAGCTCGAGCCCCGCGTCGGGCTCTGGGCTGACGGCTCAGAGCCTGGAGCCTGCTTCGGATTCTGTGTCTCCCTCTCTCTCTGCCCCTCCCCTGCACTCTCTCTCTCTTTCTCTCTCTCAAAAGTAAATAAACATTTAAAAAATTAAAAAAAAAAAAAAAAGACAGACCTGAGATCTGACACATGGTGAGTTCCCTAGATTTTCCTTTTGCCTCAAATGTCTCAAACATAGAGCTGAGAAAGCTGGCAAACCAGAAACGCCAATGGACAGATACCTAAACAAAAAACAAAGAAAGCCATAAGTGAAGTATGTTCTCTTTAACCAAAGGACCAAGGAAAGGGCAGCCTAGCAAGACAGAAAATGTTTAAACAGCAATGGCTCTACCTCAGCCAACCATGGCAGAAAAACTGACCTCACCCCTACCCAGGCCAGCAAAGGCCAAGTGGGGACCTGAACTCCCACCCTCACCAGGTCATAACGAGATACTCAAACCCTACCCAAGTAGTGTCAGAAAAGTCTGAGTCCAACCCCACTGGATTCTGAATGTGTGTGGAGGAAGCGTTGAATGCAATTATGTTATAAACAGAGGAGGCTAAAGGGATGGAGAGGAAGCCAAAGCTTCCACCCTTCACTTGAACTGGCCGAATGCTGGCGCCCATGGTCTATGACAGCTTTGCGCACATGTAATACCTAGAGAGAGCAACCATAACAATACTATACAGAGATGCTTAAGAACATTATAGATAAATCAAAACAAAATTTTAGAAACTTCAATTAGCCCATGGGAAGTCAGGAAAAAAGAAAACAGAGAAACAAACAAAAAGCAACAAATAAAATGGCAGACTGGGGGCGCCTGGGTGGCTCAGTTGGTTAAGCATCCGACTCTTACTTTCAGCTCAGGTCATGATCTCACGGTCATAAGATGGAGCCACGAGTCAGCTGCTTGAGACTCTCTCTCTCCCTCTCCCTCTGCCCCTCCCCTGCATGTGCATGCTCTCTCTCCGTCTTTCTCTCTTTCTCAAAAAAAAATGATAAACAAAATAAAATAAAATAAAATAAAATAAAATAAAATAAAATAAAATAAAATAAAATGGCAGACCTGAACCCTAACATGTTAATAATTACATTAAGTGTAATTATTGTGGAATTTTAAGTGTTTTGATGAGCTTCCAGTTCAAGATAGGAGAGGCCACACATGTGTTTGCCTCACCACTTGGGGCCTCAGGGAACTGGAGATTTTGATACATTTCTGGAAGATAAAAAGTAGATGGAGCCATGCTGACGGAACACAGAACACAGGAAACAAAAGAACGATATAGTGGAGGTAGAAATCATTTTTCTTGGCTAAACCCTCAAGAAGCTACATAGAGACTATTTCCCTAGGTCTACCAATAAAGTGTTATCAGCTGGCAAGAGGAGGACTCAAGGCCTTATGGATGGTGATTTATCTACTGTCAGGGCCTGGGCCATATCAGTAAATTTTTTAAAAATTCTTTTTTAATGTTTATTTATTTCTGAGAGAAAGAGAGAGAGAGAGAAACAGAGCATGAACAGGAGAGGGACAGATAGAGAGGGAGACATGGAATCTGAAGCAGGATACAGGGTCTGAGCTGTCAGCACAGAGCCTGAACTCGTGAACTGCAAGATCATGACCTGAACCGAAGTTGGACGCCCAACCTACTGTGCCACCCAGGAGCCCCCGTATCAGTAAATATTTTGACCCTCACACCTAATAACCAATCTCCTTTCTAGTCATTTCTTCTTCCTTCTTCCAACCCATCTATGAATCTTTTTTTTTTTCATTCATTTGACCAATAGTCACTTAACAGCTACTAAATGCTAGGCGCTGTTGTAGGTATTGGGGAAACATGAGTGAAGAAGACGGATGAGGCCTGGGATGTGGTGGATTTTTCATTCTAGCGGAGAACAAACAAAAACATGAAAATAAAGACTTAAACAAGCCAATTCCAAATAACAATGGGTGCTATCAGGCCAAGACATTGGACAAACTAGTGTATTTACTTCTACCTGCTCACCACAAATAAATTTATTAGCGACTTCACTGCAACCATACCAAGGGCTACCGATACTCTACTTACCCCAGGTGATGTGGTCCTTGTTGCTATCTGTGAGTGATCTGAGTTTAGAATCCCATCCTTAGAGTATGTGCTCCTAGGTCCCTGTGTTTTAAGTCAGGTTCCCTAGAAGCCAAGGCTGAGGTGAAGATTCCTGTGCTGGTGATTTACTGAGGGAGTGTTCTCAGGGAAAATCCTCAGGGAGGGAGGGAAGCAGGATTGGGCAACAAAGGGGTTGGGCAAAGGGGTGGTTTCAGCTGAAGTGTGGCTCAGCTTGACCTCACTGGGCAGTCATGAGCGTGAATTTTACCACAGAGCTGGTCCTACCCAGAAGCAAAAGAGACTGAACTGTTGTGCCTGTGCTTTTGTCCCTTTGGCCGGGAGCCACCCCAGGGTAAGGGCAGGGAGAAGGAGATTGTAGCAGGTAATCTTTCAGGCAACCCCATATGAGACAGCTCCTATCATTGGAGGACAGTCCCCATAAGAAGGGTGATGGGTAGCAGCTGGGGACTGGGTTTCTGGGCCTGGGAAACGAGATCTGAGTGGAGCTTTACAGCATCTGCTAAACCACTGTCCTCTTCAGCTCTGCCATTCTGGGTTAAAGGGGTCCACAGAATTCTGCTAGATGAAGACCTTTTCTAACTGCTTCTGAAACAGTCTTCCATCATGAGTCATCAACCCAGATTCACCTACTCCTGTCTTCCAAAAACATCCTCAAAGTTTCTAACTTGTAGATGATATCCTTCCCTAGTTTCCATTGCGAATACCATGTTTCCTGTCGCCGGGTTTTTTTGACGGACTCAATCAAAATACAGAACAGGGAAAGGCATGAAAGGGTTAAATGGTATGCTGAAATCACTTCCTCGAATTCGAAGCCTGACTTTACGGACTTCCCGAACTCTTCAATTTGGAAACATTCCTTATTATTGGGCTTATTTTTGTGGACACAATCCCCTTGTTAAAGAACCATGATCCGTTCGCCTTTTATGTCGAACACCTCCCTTACTAGCGCTAGTAGATATGCATAAATCCTGGTAACTAAATCAATCCTTTTGGTTGGCCCGGGACCAACCTGAAGTTCAGGGGAAAGAACACACTCTCCAAATTCAACCTTAGCTGACTACCAAAGAAGTGAGATGGAAACTCCCTGTTTCACCTTGTCTCTATGGGCCACGAACAGCACCCATTTAGCTCATCAGTTAAATCTTCTTCCCTGCAAGAAAGCTACTACTGATCCCTGGTCATAGGGGTTGCACATTTTCCCAGGCTTTTGGAGTCCTCCAAGTGTCACAAATGCTGAGAGCAGACAAGGAAAGAGGAAGGAGAAGGAGCAGGAGGACAATTTTCTGTCGTCCTTACAATTTACAACCCGTAGTGTGTCCCTGATTTCTATCACAGACGCAACCGGGGTTCTCAGCACTGAAGGAATCAAGTGTTTCCCACAGCTCTGATGAAGAATATTCCTGGAGGTCTATGCCTCCAATGCGCTGGAAATGAGACAGGGAAAGTGTCCCAATTGAAGTTTGCTAACCCATAGCTCTTCCCATTGTCAAGGATTTCATATCTTTGCTCACCCTTGGAGAAGTTCTCAAAGCCGATCTGGCAATTTTTCACAAACACCACAAAAGGGCTTCTCAGCAAGGAAAATCTCAAGCTTGGCGCAAAACAGTGTAATCTGTCAACTGGCACCAGTGAGTCTCATTCATTATGAATACTCTGCAGCAGAGACCAGTAGCAGCCATAGACCTGGGCAGGAGGGGGCCCTGACTTAGGCCTCACAATTACGAGTGCCTCACTCTGGTCCTTCTGCAGCGATGACCCTGTCTATGTGGTGCGAGGTCCATGGAGCCACTGAGACATGTCTACTAGGGCCTCTATGGCTCCTTGTAAACCATGTTCCAGGCATGGAACCCTAGAATTCTAGAATACCCTAGAATTTCAGCACTAGTAGGCCCTGTCCTGAGTCCCTCTATCACAGAGTGGACTGTTTTGGTACACACGCCTCTCTGCTGGGGGGTTGGTCAAGGAGCACTGCAAAAACATCCGTGGCAAAGGAAACAAAGGCCTTGAAACTGGGAACAAAATCCAGAGAGGAAAACTATCTTAAATATCTCTTGAGTTTTCCAGCAGCAGAAGGAAAATAAGAAGCGATATTTTAACAAACGATCACGTAGGCAGTATTTGACTTGTTACACAGGTTGCATTATTTGCACACTTCAAATAGCACTATGAAAATCATTGTATATGTGCCTCTATTCTTGAAATGAATTTAAAATAGCAGAAACAGGAGATTATTGAGGTGCCCAGCTTAAACAAACATAGAATGAGGTTATTCGTTTCATGGCTGAAGGGCAAAGGAGAACCTTTGTTACCACATGAAGTTTGCTTTTTCCAGAAACTGCTCCCTTCATATACCCTGAAGGCAGGATAGACTAATTTTCAGGAAGCCAACAGTTTCCTGGAGGAAACTCAGTTCCTTGTGCTGAGATTCAAAGTTAGAGAATTTTTCAGAATGGATTGTGATGCTCTGACCAAGTTCTGCTAACAAGACTCACAAAGCCCCACAAAAACACTCACCAGAAGAAAGGGGAAGTGTGGGATGGTATTGGAGCCCAACATAGGGGTATGACATTTGGTAGGGGAGGCTGGTTCTAGAACAGCGTGAGGGTGAAGTGAAAAGCACCCCTGGACCCACTAGTGGCCCGTGCAAAGGTCCCGACCCAGGGATGGATTTGGACTAGGAAAGACATCACTGCAACAGGGAACAGCATCAAATACAGCAGTACGACCGATGGGCTGATTCATCCAGTTCCCTCTCTCCTCTGGAACGCTAAGGCAGAGCTGGCCCCCTTGGACAATTGAGGATGCAGGAGCAGAGAACTCGAGAGGAAGAATTTGTGGGGGTTTGATTTCGTAACTGGAAAAATAAGAAATGTGAACACATTTGTACCTCAGTCTGGAGAAAGAGGTCACTGAATACATATCCTATCACAGTCACAGGTTGATTCACGCCACAGTACAGAGAAATTGTAAGCTTTTTTATGGCGTCCTCGTGTTTTCCCACCTGCTGCGTAGAGAGGAAACCTCTTTTTTAGTTTACAGTAAACTTGCTCCACTGACGTTATTGAAACAGTCCTTCAGGAGCTCCATCATCTCATTTGAAATTCTCTGGCTCTCAGGTGGATTTGCTCATCCTCGGCCCTTTTCCAGGATGGGATCTGAGCAAGTGGCAGAGGGACTGTGGCCTCATGAAAGTAAGAAAAGGGTGTCCAAGATTCCATGCGGTGCCCCTGGATCCTTGCTGGTCCCTACGGAAGAAAATTTGTCTGTTTGTCCCTTGCACTGGTGCCCACTGGGGCATGCACAATTGTTAATACTAGCATATACAACCAGAGACACTGGTGTCAATTATTTGGACTCATTCCAGAATTTCTACCTTGTACCTATTGTAGACCAAACAAACAAACAAACAAACCCTCAAAGGAAATCGAAGACTTCGGTTGGAAATAGTTCAAACACTGGAAGATATTGAGGGTATGAGATTATCCACAGCAGTGTTACAATTATAATGTTCATGCATAAAGGACTAATTGGTTTAATATATGCTCTTTTCTTCCCTCAGCATGTCCTGGTTCATTGACGTTAATAAATTCCAAAACAAGCCCAAATGTTTTCTATTTAAGTTCCAGGAATTATAATTATATGCCTTTCGTGATTCAATGGTCAAACAAAACTCCAGCCAGAGATAAGTTTTCCAGGGTTCTAGGGGCAAAAAAAAAAAAAAAAAAAAGGCATGCTATTATGAACACGATTAGAAACATTTACAATGACACTGGATGGATGCAGTCAAGATTTTCATTTCTCCAAGCCAGAAAAAAAAGAAGCCTCCCACCAAAACTTCAAGGCAAAGTGATGAAAGAGTGGGTCACCCTCCCTAAATCTTAAACCTCAAATATGGGGGCAACTAAACTAGAGGTTTGTGCTGTCGGATAACCCCTGGCCGCTGGCCAGGGTGCAGGGTGGACAATTTGCCTGAAGTACTTGTGAGCCTGAAATCTCTTGGACAGAATCATTGGCTTGAGAACAGTGTATCTCCAGGAAATTTCTTTGCTGGGGGCAAGTGGAAAGGGTTGAGGGTGGGGGCAAAAGGGTCTACTTTACTTGAGGTTTTATTTCCAGCAGAGAGATTTCAAAACAGTCCTCATGTATGTCTAAATGTGTCTTCCCCAGACAGATTAAAGCAGTTTCTAAGAGCCAATGAACAGTTTTAAGGGAAAGATTGTTTAGTTGAAGTCACATTGAGCCCGAAATTGCTTTGGACAATCTGCTTCTGGAGTGGCTAGCACCAAAAGGCAGCCAAGAGTGGGTTTTAGGAGTATGTGCCTTTTGAAATGATATCTTTATGATTGATATCTTTTTTTTTTTTTTTTTTTTGGCTACAAAGGAAAAATTGAACGATAAGGTGCTAGAAGTGATAGAAAGTGAATAATATTAATATAAATCAATTTACTTCTCTTCCTTAACTTGAGGATTTAATGTTTGGTAATCTTAATTTGGGAAGGGTTTATGGAGAGGCTGTCAATGTTTAGATGAGCTTCCAGTTCAAGATGGATGACGAAACACGTGTGTTTGTCTCACTATCCGGAGCCTCAGTAGAATACAGATTTGATAAATTTATGGAAGATGGAAAGCAGATGTTGACAGGCAACAGAGCACAAGAAACAAGAGAATGATGCAGTGAGGAGAGAAGCCATTCTCCTTGGCCAACCCCTTGAGAGGCTCCGATTAGGCAGAGGTAGGTATAAAGAATCAAAAGGCAAAGAAAAATAGAAATCTCTTTCTGTCATGGCAACAGCTGCTCCCCTCAGCCATTCCCTCCTTTCCCAGGCCCCCGGCCATGCAGAAGGTTGGGTAGTACCAGCATTGAACCCTCAACAGAAATGAGAGGCTATTCTCTAAAATAGCCATTTCTAAATATGGATAGAATCAAGGTTGCCCATGTGGATACTAACACCTCAGAGTAAAATGGATATTTTCCTGCTTTTAGTCTCTAAATTAAAGCCTTCCAAGTGTAACAAATTTGCAGTCTGCTCTCCCACTCAGGGGAGAGGCCATTGGAGGAAAGGCTGGCCAGAAAAGCTCACAGCTATACCTTACGGTAATCAAATCAATCCTTCAGAACAGGGAACAGAGACCCAAGCATCAGCAGACATTTGAGACAAACCACAGCACCAATGAGAGGTATGAGCATATTAAAAAAAAATAATGACCCCTAAGAATAAAGCCATGTTTCACAGAACTAAGAAAATCTAAGAAAAATATTCTAATTAGTATTCTCCAAGAAGTTTGAGAAGATACTAAGATACTGCATCCAAAACTATAAGGACATTTGCTACATAAATGGAGAGAAAAACAGTATGTTTTTAAAAATTTAAATAGTTGGCTAAAATAGAAAACTTCACAGAAGAATGTATGGTTGACTGACTACACGAATGACCCCATTTCTTCACCTCTGACTCTATCCCCATCCTTTGCTATTTACCCTCATGGCACTTCCCCTATTGGTCTCTGGGTTTGTCCATGTGAATTCCTTTAGCCAGCGATGCTAGCAAATGTGACATAGGAAGAATCTGGAAAAACGTGTTCCCTTTCTTCCACTGCTACCATTGCCATTGAGATGCCTAAGCCAGGATTTTGGATGTGTGTGGAGTAGAGCCCCAGCTGGCAGCCTGAACACTCTTAGACACACTATGGAGCCCAGCAGACATTAGAAGATGAGACATTAATGTCTCAGCTAACACTTCCCCTCAGGAAGGCTTTTCCTGACCCCTCCACCTAAGGAACTCCTCCTTGGCAGTTACACTGGCCCCCCCTTTCCCACAGGGGATACATTCCAAGACCCCCAGTGGATGCCTGAAACAGGGATGGTACCGAACCCTGTAAATAATGTTTTTTCCTACATACATACCTATGATAAAGTTGAATTTATAAATCAGGCACAGTAAGAGATTAACAACAGCAGCTAATAATAAAATAGAAGTTATGACAACATACTAGAATAAAGTGATGTCAATATGGTCTCTCTCATAAAATATCTTATTGTGCTGACTCACACTTCCTCTTAGATGATGTGAGGTGCTAACATGCCCACTAGATGAGACCAAAGGACATGAACGCCGGGTGATGTAGAGTTAGGCTGCTATTGACCACCTGATGCTTCATCAGAAGGAGGAGCATCTGTTTCCCAGCAGCGGTTGACATGGTAACAGAAACTGCAGAAAGGGAAACCACAAATAGGGGTGGGGACTACTGTATTTCATTACGTTTGTACCACCTTCATAGCACCCATCATTACTAAGTGATTGCATCTACGTCTTTGTGTTCATGTTGATTGCTGTCTCTACTCAAATGTAAACACCACTGGATTAGGGACCTCGCTATCATATTCACTAGTGTGTTCTCCGGCATCAACAGCAGTGCTTTGCATTTAGCGGGTCAGCAGTTAAGTATTTGTTGAATAAATGAATAAAAAACTGAATGAATGTGTTGTCAGGATGAAAAACTGGAAAGAAGATTGGTTATTAGGAGTGATCATTAAAATATTTACCAACTGATATGGCCCAGGCACTGATAGCTTAGAAAGGTAACCATCCAAGGAAGCTCCCCGCCCCCCCACCCCCCATCTTGCCAGATGAATAACACTTTAGTTAGTAGATCTAGGGAAGACCCAGAAGATCCTTGAAGTATTTTAATTTTTTAGCAACTGGGCATACCATTTGAAGACCACTCTGCTCTTTAGGACAACTGTGTAATGTACAGTAGTCACAAAGCCCAGCAAACTGGACAAATCCATCAAGTGACTCATTTTTGAGGGCTCAGTAGTATCACTTGAGTGCCCCTAAATCACCCATTGCTATTGTTGGACCTCATATCTGTGTATCCATGGCTCCGTACAAAGAGCTTGAGAGTCAGGCCGTCAGGCATCCCTTTTGCTTCATGGGATCGAAGTCATTTAAGGAAAAGAATGAGATCACTTACACTTCTTAAAAACTGCGGGACTCTCTGAGCTTCCCACCAGCCCCACTCACATTTCTCTGAAGTCAGTGAGGCACTACTTATGCTTGGCAACAGAGAGCTGCCCTCTCTTATTTCCCAATGTCCCCCTCCTTTGCCAAGATAATCTTTCCCAGACAGGGACATTCAGAAGGAATAGAAGTCTCCAGAAATGGGAGGGAGGGGGGGAAATCCCACAAAAAAGGCCCTGGCAGTGCTTAGTTAAATGAATTCCACTTTTGGATAAGAACCAGCAGCTGACACACATATGAGAAGATTAGGAGAGAATGTGTCCTGGATGGTTCACCAAAACAAAAACAAAAAAGAAATTTAATTTTCGGGCCATGGAGGATAATGCTGGTTGAAAGAATAAAGCAATTAATTTTCCATGCAAAATAATCTGTTAACCACAGATGGCAAGTTAACTGCTAACCAAGCTAACTAATACGATAAAACTTCACTTGTTTGGTGGAAAAAAAAGAATAAAGATTATTGATCAGAGCCAATTGTTAAAGAGAGAAATGGCTGATTTCTATAAATGCCCTTTCAGTGAACAAATAAGGGTAACGACTAATAGACCTTTGGAAAACCTATCAAGCACGAATGAGAATAGTTTTAATGACTTCAAATTGTTATATTTGGTTGCTTCTAGCATACATAAAAATAGATTAGTGTCACTGTATTAAGTATCCTGTCTTGTTTCTTGGAAACGAGATATTTCTTAGAAATATCTTCCCCCATACATGTTACCATCCGAGGCATCAACCCACGCAATGATATGATGATTAAAACTACAAATAAGCTGGACATTAATTAGCGAATTTTTTCATTCTTAGAAAAACAGAAACCTTATCCCAGAAAGGGATAAAAGGCCCGTAAGTACCCAGCTCTTAACCCTACCTCCTGCTGCCAAGAAGCTGTTGAATATTTGTAACTAGAAAGCAACCATAAAAGAAAGGCTTTCCAATTAATAGGAGCAAATATCTCAGGAAACATTCAACTTGAAAGATACTCTTTTTCCTGCCTAAAGCCAAAAAAGCCTCCAAACCCTCTCCCACTATAGCTTCAGGAATTTTTTAACGGCTTTTTTTCCCCTAGAACTATTAATATGACAAAGCAGACAGAATTGCAGCGTCCCTACGTTTTATAACAGGAAGAGGACCCCCAAAAGAATCAGAGTAATAGAGAAAATTGATGAAATTATGTAGTTGAAATTATGTAGTCACAGCAGAAATTACCTTAAAGACTAAACTTCAGTCTGTTGGTCTGTTACACAGGTTGGTTTATGAAATTATTTTGTCTTATCTAAAATCAGGAGGTAACTGACATAATATACTCCATGCGACATGCTGTCCAGAGAAGACCAGTGTAGTAGTGATCACTCCACGTTCAGACCCATAACCTAATAATAAGAACGGGTAACCAGCGATAGAGATGTATCACAGATAAACATACGGAAGGAGAAAGGGGGCTGGAGTAGTCAGTAATGACTAAGGTTATTTTTTAAAAGTACCACGCTTCAGGGGCGCCTGGGTGGCTCAGTCGGTTGAGCGTCCGACTTCAGCTCAGGTCACGACCTCACGGTTCGTGAGTTCGAGCCCCGCGTGGGGCTCTGGGCTGATGGCTCAGATCCTGGAGCCTGCTTCCGATTCTGTGCCTCCCTCTCTCTCTGCCCCTCCCCCATTCATGCTTTGTCTCTCTGTGCCTCCCTCTCTCTCTGCTCCTCCCCCATTCATGCTCTGTCTCTCTGTGTCTCCCTCTCTCTCTATGCCCCTCCCCCATTCATGCTCTGTCTCTCTGTGTCTCAAAAATAAATAAACGTTAAAAAAAAAAATTTTTTTTTAAAGTACCACGCTTCATTCTATAGTTTGGGACGACTCATTGTTTTATAAACTCCCAAGCTGAGTCACTTCATGATCATAAGCCAAGAAAGATGAGATGAGAGACACAGCCAGCTTGCGTCCTTACTATCTTAGGGCAGAGACCGGCAGCCCCAGCCAGAATGATGCTTGAACAGGTCCAATTTCTCTTTCAAGCGGATCCCACACCAAAACTGGCACCAAATCTCTGTTCTAACACTTACACACTTACCCTAATTACAGAAAGACCAGTAACTTATTTCGAGGATTAACATGTAGTTAAAAACAAAAGTTGTTAAACTCACTTATCTCCATGTCGAAGTAGTAGTTTAGGCACTTTGTTTAGTGATACAATGTCAGATAGAGCTTATTGCTAAGCCAGTTGGAACAAACCTTGAAACCAAGGTCAGACCAAGAAGAAGACAGACAGAAGAGCAAAATGTAAATGTTGAGCAAAAGCTGAGGACAGTCTCGAGTCTACAATTAAGAGCTCATGGGGCCCCTGGGTGGCTCAGTCGGTTAAGCGTCCGACTTCGGCTCAGGTCACGATCTCGCGGTCCGTGAGTTCGAGCCCCGCGTTGGGCTCTGTGCTGACGGCTCAGAGCCTGGAGCCTGTTTCCGATTCTGTGTCTCCCTCTCTCTCTGCCCCTCCCCCGTTCATGCTCTGTCTCTCTCTCTGTCTCAAAAATAAATAAACGTTAAAAAAAAAAAAAAGAGCTCAGAACACCAAGTGGCCTTACAGGGAAGCTTAAACACCACAGGCAAAGAGGCATGTTCAAGATCAAGGGCATAGAATTTGGAGGAGTATATAGGAGGTGTCAGAAGTCATCCACAGTACCTCTGAGAACCAAACTCCATGGCAAGTACAAACATGAATAACAGGCAAGTGCAGATAAAAGAAAGAGATGCACAGAGCGGGAAGACATGAGACTCAAGAGCTGAGTCCCTAACTAACCTTGTATATCCTGGTTCTAATACTGTTTTCAGGTCCATCTGCAACTCTGTCTTTGAATTGTGAATTGCCTGTGATAATTCTGTATTCTTATATTCTTATAATAAACTCCCAACCCCTTTCCTTTCGGTCAATTCAACTTGCTTCCTGTTACTTGCAACCAAAGGATTTTAATTAACATAGCATATGTGCATTATAAAGATCTTGAAGTATGTTGCCAAGTTGTTCTCCAGCAAGTTCATAGGGATCCATTTATTCAACAATAGCGTCCTGTTTTGCTCCACTTTTATTAACTCTGGATATTTCCATTCTTTCAAATCTTTACAAAATTCTCTTTTATATTCTAATGGCCGCCATAGTCAGAAATAGCTTTTGCACACCATGGCTTCGCCACAGAAATATAGAAGGAATGGATGTCAAGAAAAGATTTTGGACACAGAGAACAAGTGCTCCTATTGATACAAATTTGTGTTATCTTCCATTGGAAAAATGATGAGATCATTTGTGGCTAAATATGGGATAGTAAGACCATGCTAAGCAAGGGAATCTTGAAAGGAATGGACAGAAGGGTGGGTGAGCGTATGTTGCATCATGGTCTAGGAGGAATGGATCCCACTACACACCTCTTGAGTCTCAAGAAAACTGCCCAACCCATAGGGCTCCTTCTCATGATCCTGCTGATGTCCAAAGATGATCCTTCAAAAGGATACCTGGTCCATCATGTTGAATTAATTACAGTAAAACCTTGGGTTACAACTTGTTCTGTGAGTGTTCCTCAAGACAAGCAAACATTTCTCATAAATTTTAACTTGATAAATGCGTGATGTTTTGCGATAGGAGTAGTACATGATGCCGAATGTCACATGATCACAACTGAGCCAATGGTTCTTGAAATTCACTTTAATATACAAGTGCTTTGGATTACAAGCATGTTTCCAGAACAAATTATGCTCACAAACCAAGGTTTTACTGTATAACTTTACGCAACAAGATATGGTGTAAATATTAGAAAGGAGGTAATGCCATCATTTTACAGATAAGGCGGATAGCCTATGAGTAACTGAAAATCACAAGAATTTGTGAAAGAGTTCAGGGAGGTAGTTAAAAAAAATAAACGTGTTCAGTCAGTTAAGCATCCGGCTTCCGATCAGGTCGTGATCTCATGGTTCGTGAGTTTGAGTCCCGCATTGGGCTCTGCACTGACAGCTCAGAGCCTACTTTGGATTCCCTGTCTCCCTCTCTCTCTCTCTCTCTCTCTCGGCCCCTCCCCTGCTCCCTCTCTCTCAAAAATAAATAAATAAACATTAAAAAATAAAAATAAATATGTACAAATCAATATATTCTAGATAAAGCTGGGTACAATATACAACACAGATTATGTCACTCTCAATCACAACCAGTAGAAAATATCTGGGAACTGGCATGAAAATAAATCTGTGAGATCTATATAAACAGCAGTAACAACAAAAAGCTGAAAATAAGGACTGCTTAAGTTGAGAGACATATGTTTTGAGCTAGGACTATTTAATATTATAAGATGTAAATTATCTCCTGAATCAATTAAAATTCCATGAAGATATATTTAGAATTTGACAAAAATATTCATGAGGTTTATAAAATGTTGGATTAATAGGGGCACTTATCCAAACACATATTAAAGATTGCCATAAAACAGTAAGCAAAAAAGTGTGGTATTGGCAGTAGAATAAACGGAAAAAGTTCAATTAAATAAAAAGACCAATGTGGGCCAGAGACATATTTGACTTGCCCCCCGGGCCTTGTCTCCCAGAATCCTGCTATAGCCAGAGATCAATTAAGGAGGGAGATAAGGGGGGGGGGGAGGATAGACTAAACTACACATGAGTATTTGGCATGTGATAAAGGTTACACTTCAAATCAGTGGGAAGACAATGGATTAATGAATTCTATTTGGGAAAAATAAAGTTCGTTTTGCATTGATCACATTCAGTTGCAAAAACCTGGTATCTTCTCCAGCTAGTTTAAGGAGAAAGGAATTTATTACATGGTACTAAATGGCTTATAGAATCTCTAAGAGGACTGGAAAAAAAAATAGGCTATAGGCTGTATTTCAGGAACGACTCCCAAAGCCCCAAGAAAAGTTCATCCAAATGGCTAAGTTTTTTCTACTGTTGCTGGATCTGAAAACACACTGCCTTTGCTAATTTCTGTATCGCTGAAATGGATGTCACATAGCCCACTTTTCTCCCCATTCAACTCCCTGGCAAAGTTAAGTCTCACATAATTATGCTCAATTCACAGAATCTAAATCACATCAGAAACACTAGTTGCACAGATGCGTGGGAGCTGCAGGTTTTAGCTTTCTGCCATGTGCAATGCAAGGAGGTGCGTTACATCAATTCACACAAACCAAAATAACCCTTGGATAATTTACATACTGACCACCAAATTAGAGAGCAGAACAAGATATAGATATGTTTACTTTAAGTGTTTAAACTAATTTTAAAGTACAGTTGCATTTTGTGAATTATCCTTATAAATTGTGTTAGATGCATTAATACGTATATTACATGAAATACACATATTTAATTTATAATATATAACAAAACACATATGTGCACATATTTATCTGGGACAGAGAGAGAATGAGCAAGAAACAAAAAGGCTGTATGCCAAAATGATAGCAATGGGACTGTGGGTTCATTTGATTTCTTTTTTCTTGCTGGTAATTTCTTAACAGGATAAATAATAACATAGCATCCCTTTTCTTACCAGAGGTTATTTTTTAAAAAACAAAAAAACAGGAGGGCAATCAACAAATGCCATTTAGAATAAAGATTTTTTAAATCCTAAGTAAAATATTAACTGACAAATATTTTAAATAAAAGTTAACCTTTGCTGGGAACTTACTCTCTAACAGATACTATTCTTAGGGTTTGAAATGTATTAATATAGTTATTCTTTATAACAACCCAAGAGATAACTACTATTGTTATTTTCATTTTACACTGGGGAAACCTAAGACACATAAAACAGGTTAAGGAACCTGCCTGAGGTGGTGCAGAGGGGAAGGTGTCGTGCTGGGTAAGGTCATCCTGTTACAGAACCCCAGTTCTCACTTGCGACGCTAAATATTGTTATCAGCATTAATACTGTTACCAGCATTAATATTGTTATCAGCAACAATATTGTTAGCTAACATAAACTGGGCGTCAACATACGATACAATTCAGCCATTTAAAGTGTACTATTCAATGGCTTTTAGCATATTCACAGAGGTGTGTATCCATCACAATTAATTTTGGAAACATTTTCATCACCCCAAAAAGAAATCCCACTCCCCTTAGCTGTCGCCACCCACCCCTCCCTAAGCACCCTAGCTATACCCATACCTCACTGGCATAATCTTGTAACATGTAACATCCCTATAGGGTAGGGGCCAATATCCCCACTACAGAGTTGAGGAAACTGAGGCACAGAGATATTACGGAAATGTGCACAAGTTTACATAACTAGCAAACAGGGGACCTGGGACTTCTATTCGGGCAATCCATCTCTAGAACACTTCGCTTACCTACTGTGTTACTCCACCATCAACATACGCTATTACAAAAATGAAAACTTATGAACAAGTAAGAATTATTCCAGGAATATAAGAATGGTTCCATTTAAATAAACATAGTAATTGGATGTGTCAATAATTATAGTTAAAAAAGAGCATGTGTCAACAAAGCATTCGATAGCATTCAATATCTATTTCTAGGGGAAAGAAATAACAAAAAGACAGATGAAAAAAGGCCCTAAACGATTATGGAAGAATGCGGACAGACGTATCTCAAATAGCTATAACACGTAGCGGTGTCCCAGTGAAGGCACACGTAAATAACGAAGATAAAACATGCCCGCTGTTAACTACCCTAACTTAAACTTATTCTGGAAGTTTCACCCAATGCAGTAAGTCAATAAAAAGAAAAAGAAAGATTTCTCTTGAAAACGAAAATGCAAAATAATTATTTCTATTTAATAGATTGCATAAATAGGAAAATACCAGACTATCAGCTTCAAATCCTTTTCAGCAATACGACATTCCAGTAATCTAAGAAACTGAATGGAAGACTGTGAAAAATAAAATTACAAGATAAAGATGTGGGGGAGTAGTCGTGGGAGGGAGGTTGGAGCTCGAAGCTGTCTTTAAGGCTGCACAGCCCCCATAAACTGGAAATCATGAAGTCTTGCTTCACCTCCCAAGAATGCATACCCGTTAAGATTCTTTACATTCTTTTCCCTTGCCTATTCTGCCTGGAAAAATACTTGAAACCACAATGTTGGACATAGTTTATTTTTGTGTGTCCGTATTTTAACTGGAAGGAAAAGGAGAAGATTTGTCATGGATCTTTAGGTTACGGTGATTTGACATTTTATTAGTTACAGGATTTACGGCCCACACAGAGAAAGGAAACACTTGTGCAAAGGGAGAGTGGAAAAGCTAAGGACCAACATTATGTATCTCCTCCTTCCCCGACCGGGTAGTCAAAACCTCCACTTACATGGAATAAAAAGAAAGAATCCCAGAGCCCTTTCAGGTCCGTGAGGCTGTGAGGAAATTACAGAGTGACAATGTCATGGGGTATCTCGCAGACTGCTGGAGTCACCGGGGATCCAGGCTGAAGGGAGTCCTCAGCTTTATCCAGGAGCCCAAGTATATCTATCCGTTCACCTATGGTCTATGAGGATATCCAAGAGCTGTAGCTTAACACATTTACCAGGCACTTTTTGATAAAACACTCATGTATGCCTCTTTACTCTCCTCCCTCCCTCAAAGCTCTAGTGGTCAGGAAATCGACACATTGTCTTTAGAAATAGATCAGCAACTGAGAGGTACCAGAGGAAAACTGACAGAGCAGAGCCCTGGTCTGAATTCCAAACAGCCCACGTAAGAAGGAGCATGTGCCGGGTCGCCTGGGTGATTCGGTCGGTTAAGCGTCCGACTTCAGCTCAGGTCATGATGTCACGGTTCGTGAGTTCGAGCCCCATGTTGGGCTCTGTGCTGACAGCTCAGAGCCTGGAGCCTGCTGCGGATTCTGTGTCTTCCTCCCCTGCTCACACTCTGTCTGTCTCTCTCTCTCAAAAATAAATAAACATTAAAAAAAAAAAGAAGTAGAATGTGTGACCTTGGCCAAGCCACTCAAACCATCATTCATCTAAAATCATCCTCGTGGATATCACCTTTAACCTGCTGGTTCCTAAGCCCAAGACACCTTTTTATTAAAATCTCACTTAACTTCTTTATGGCTTTGGACCTTGATGAACACCTTTCCTCCGTGGGCTTTCATAACACAACCTTTCTGGGTTTCCTCCTACCTGGCAGATGATTCTTCTTATTCTTTAGCAGACTCCTTGCATCTGGGATCTGGCTTCGGTACTCAATTATTTGGTAATTCAGTTATTTGGGTTTAAATCCCTTTCCCTGGGAAGCCTCATCCAAATCCAGAGTCAAGTCCCAGACCTTTATCCTGAGACCTAGAACTCTAGACAGGTCAAATCATCTAGGGACCAAAACACCAGAACAAACCAGAGACCAAAAGGCTACAGGCTCCAAACTGAGCTAAGCTAAACATCTGTCCCACCCCCACCCCCAGCAACATCGGAATCAGAAAACGAGCTTCTCCTGTGAAGCTGATACCACCAGTCTGTGCATCGCCCTAGGAGGAGCAAGCCTTCTTTTCAGAGCTCTAACAACCAGCTCATCAAGTTTTGTGGATTCTACCTTATGTCTATCCTTTTACTCCGCTTTATCGCCATCTCCACTGCTTTAATTCAAGATCTTATGACCTCACCTTCAATGGCCTCTCTACTCTCTCTCCTGAGCTCCCTGACACCTTTCTGGACCATGCCAAAATATGCCACATACTTCACCCGAAAGGACCTTTACCAAAGGCAAATCTAAGACTCTAAAAAGGCTTTCCATGGCCCCAAATTATTAAAGCTCCTTTGCTTGGTACACAAGGCCCTTCATGCTCTGGCCTCTTCCTATCTATAGACCTTCATCTTCAATCACCATCCCCTATCCCTTGAACCTCAATTAATTACTTCTATTTTTCCCAAACACGTCATGCTGTTTTGTGGATCAGTTCATTTGTCCCTTTCCCAAGAAGTCCTCCCTTATCCCCAGTGTGACAGGCTGCATTGGTGGCCATAATTCTTCCCCATTCTCTGCATTTGCATTTTTGCCTTGGCTTATCATGAGCAAACTACACTTACCCACACTTATCTTTGAGGTTGGCCTTGCCCTGCTTTGGCCAACAGCACAGAAGCACGGATGATAATGTATCAGTTTCAAGTCCCTTTAAACAAACTTCTGACATCACTTGTAAGAAGAACAAGTGGGCTGGTCCCAGAAGGAACATAAGAAACTCACCCAGCAGAACTTTTCCAGGGAACCGACCTAACCACGTCCAACTTTGGTCAGCTCAGAGGACTCACAGGTGTGTGAGATTAAAATGCTTGCTGTTAAATACCACTGAGATTTTGTGGCTGCCTGTTAGGCGATATATTGTAGATAAATGATACAGCCAATGTGTATCATTAATTTGTCCTTCCCCTGACCTCCCATTGCATCCTTCTGTGTTTCCACCTGGTTTCTATCCAAGACAAATGAGAAGGCAGAGCTGCCTTGTGTTCCTGCTGCTGTTAACACTAAGCCTATCACCAACTTCAGTCAGAGGGGAAAAACTGCATCCTAATAAAAATTTTTTTAACGGCAAGAACACTCTGCCCAGCACTATTCCCCCAAATAAATAAAGACTGAGCTCTTTCCTTTACCTTATTCTCCAACCAAGACAATTTTACCCTTGACTTTCATAAGACCGATGCCTCCACATATACGTGAACCTTTGTGTACAGATGACAATCGTGTGACAAAATTGTGAAGATGACATGCTTTTCCTGCCACCAACAAGCTAACTTTAAGTTATTCTGGCAGCCCAGCTCTCTTGAAGTCTGGAGTAACTTGCAAAACTTTGCAAGTAAAAACACTTTCATTTTTTCCAACGCTTTTCTCTGAGTTTTTCTTTGTCACGTGCAAAGACGCTGGACATTGGGTTGTGTCAAGGGCTCAAGAGTCCAAAAGCCTTTGTCTTGCGAGGGTGGTGGTCGATCAGAGGGATGTCTGTGAGACAGAAATCTGAAAGGCACTGTCTTGGGGAGATGTTAGATCAAAAAGACTGGCCCATGGTCCAAATTCATCACCAAAACTGGACAAATAGGCAGGCAGAAAATCCCTGGGTGAGTCTGGAGAAAGGCGAGTTGGATGCCCAGTCCCTACACTCATGAAAAGGTACCACTGCATCCGATTAGGGAGCCAGCCATATGGCTGTCACGAACAACTTCTATAGTAAAACTTTTCACATGGTCGCCCAGAAATTTCATATTTAATTCTCTTTATGTTGTAAATATAGACAAGCTTTGGATACTTGTGCCGAGATATTTAAAAATGGTAATTATATATATGATTTAGCTGTGTGGGACATGCTTCTGATAGAACGTTAAATGAAAACCAGAAGACAAGACGGTTTGCACACTATTATTATAATACGTACTCGTAGAACACAGACTGGGAGAAAATACGTGCCAAAAATTGTTGTTGGGCTAAACGGAGTGATTTTTTTTTGAAGTGTTTCTCTTTTTTTAAATGCTCAGTGTAAAGATACAACTTTATGATAAAGATGACAAATGTCTCGTATAAAATAATGCCTACAAATAAAAACTGAAAATTGAAAAAGAAAGATTTCTCAGTGAGCACCGAACCAGAACAAAGCAGTATGTGAACCTCCCTGGCGTCTCCCCATTGAGATAATCCTATCGAGGGCTCACTACTCATTCCAGCCTGCATAGCCCCCTCTCCAAACCAGGCTGGGGATAAATGAGTCAGTCTTTGGCTCTAGGCTTGTAGACTCCACACAGACTACCGTCCTTCCAATACATTACAATTGAGAAAATTACTGTTTACTTCAATTATATGCCATTATACATCCATGCTCGGTTTTCAGGATTAAACACGGGACATACCTCAGTCTTTTGCTGAAGGCTTTGAAATAGTTCATCGGCAGAGGTATTCCACTACCAAGCCTCCTTTGCTCGGTAGCCCCATGCCCTGCAGCCTGTTTTCGCTGTTAACAAGTGTGAGTGAAAGAAGCTGGTCCCAATCGTGTCCATGGCAACCCTGAACATACTTGATGCTAAAACTGCCCGTCGGCTTTTATTCAAGGGAGCTCACCTGTTCGGTGTGGCTTTACCTCTAAGGTGGTGTTTTCAGGAAAGAAGTGAATTTTTTCTGGGTCTTTGCGACTCTCTCTCCACTTGACTATCTCCCCACTGGTATTAAGTTGAAGATTCCTCAAAGGAATTCTCCATATTGGTGCAAATATCCCCAGCACTGCCTGGACTGTAAAGCAGAACGTAGGGTGGGGGGTAGGAGGAGGAAGCAAGCAAAGATATGTTTTTCTATCATAATCAATTTCTTTTATAAGATATCACACACACATATGATGTTATGCGGTAAATACAAATACAGCTTCTTCCTACAATAGAGGCAGAGAGGTCAGAGTCAGACATCTGTGTACTAAGGCTTGGAGAGCCATTTCTTTTTTTTTTTTTTTTCAATATCTGAAGTTTATTGTCAAATTGGTTTCCATACAACACCCAGTGCTCATCCCAAAAGGTGCCCTCCTCAATACCCATCACCCACCCTCCCCTCCCTCCCACCCCCCATCAACCTTCAGTTTGTTCTGTTTTTAAGAGTCTCTTATGCTTTGGCTCTCTTCCACTCTAACCTCTTTTTTTTTTCCTTCCCCTCCCCCATGGGTTTCTGTTAAGTTTCTCAGGATCCACATAAGAGTGAAAACATGGTATCTGTCTTTCTCTGTATGGCTTATTTCACTTAGCATCACACTCTCCAGTTCCATCCACGTTGCTACAAAAGGCCATATTTCATTCTTTCTCATTGCCACGTAGTATTCCATTGTGTATATAAACCACAATTTCTTTATCCATTCATCAGTTGGTGGGCATTTAGGCTCTTTCCATAATTTGGCTATTGCTGAGAGTGCTGCTATAAACATTGGGGTACAAGTGCCCCTATGCATCAGTACTCCTGTATCCCTTGGGTAAATTCCTAGCAGTGCTATTGCTGGGTCATAGGGTAGGTCTATTTTTAATTTTTTGAGGAGCCTCCACACTGTTTTCCAGAGCGGCTGCACCAATTTGCATTCCCACCAACAGTGCAAGAGGGTTCCCGTTTGGAGAGCCATTTCAAGAAAGAGGCAGAATTCTGAACCTTGGGTTACTCACCCCTCAACACACACACACACACACACACACACACACACCCCGATATTGTAATATTAAGTGGGGATCCCAGAAACTCTTTTTATTTATAGTCTAGCTTTCCCCCTCTCTTCCACTGGGGATATCTGATGTCTTTCAGGTTGACAACCATAGACCCCTCCTTACTAAACACTGACAGATGGGCAAATTCCTGAGAGGCAAACACAATCAATTCAGTATTATTTAGATGGCACCCTGGGAGCTCTGTCCCAAATGTCTGGCACGGAGGTTGTATCTCTGATAATACACCACTAGATGGCGCTCTTCCCAGCAACCTAAACAAAGGAATGAGTCTCCACCCCAGCTGGGGCCTGTGACCCACCAGAGAGGGAATGAACATTAGTGTGGACAGAGCCTTTCAGTTAGGAATTAGAAATGCAAGAGTGGCCGGGTAGCTCCGTTGGTTAAGCCTCCAACTCGGTTTCAGCTCAGGTCATGATCTCACGGTTCGTAGCATCTACCCCAGCATCAGGTTCTGAGCGGACAGTAGGGAACCTGCTTGGGATTCTCTCTTTCCCTCCCTCTCTCTGCCCCTCCCCCACTCGCACACAGGGCTCTCTCTCTCTAAATAAGTAAATAAGCTTTTTTTTTTTTTTTTTTTTTTAAGAAAAAGAAATGCAATTCAGAGTCAGAATTTGGCTGCCTTAGTGAGTCCCACTGGCACCTACCTGTCTCTTAGGTGCTCTGTCTTTAAGGAGTGGAGGGGTGTCTGCACACTTCATCCCAGCATTAAGGTCTGAACTTTATTAAGAAATCCTGTGCCCCCAAAGCTTTGAATGTTGACTTCTTTCCCCCCCTTAACCCTATTCATCTTTACCAGTGGAGAGACCTTAGAGGGTTTTCAGAGTAACGATGAAGTTAATATTGTTTAATAATTCCTGATTATAAATCAACAGTGCATGAATTTCAGAATCTCCATCCATTAACCATACCCACAGAAAAGCTGGTTCCCAGACTCCTCCAGTCAGTGACTGGTCATGTTGAGCCATACGGGGGGCATCAAAAAGTGACATCTGTAATCGCTGAAAGGCTCAAATGAGCTCCAATACTGATCAAGCTTACTTTTGATTGCTAAAAATAAATAAATAAATAAAAGTAAATTAATTAATTAATTAATTAAAATTAAAATTAAAAAAAGGAACAAGATATTCATCAAAAGTACCTTGCAATATGGGGCACCTGGCTGGCTCAGTCAGTAGAGCATGTGACTCTGGATCTAGGAGTCATGAGCTCAAGCCCCACATTGGCTGTAAAGCTTGCTTAAAAAAAAATTAAAGTACCTTGTGATAGAGAGGATCACTGGCTTAATACTGAGTTCTTCCTCTCAGAAAGATAGCAAAAACAGGAAAAATATTTTTTAAAAATCACAATATGTTGGTTAAGCATCTGACTCCTGATTTTGGCTCAGGTCATGATCTCTCAAACCATGAACCCCTGCATCAGGCTCTGTGTTGATAGCACGAGCATGGAACCTGCCTGGGATTCTCCCTCTCTCTCTCTCTCTTTCTCTTTCCCCCCCCCCCCCCCCCAACTCACACTTGCTCTTTCTCGCTCTCTCTCTCAAAACAAATAAATAAACTTACAAAATCATACTGGGTATTTTCAGTGCAATTTAACAGACCATAGGGATACATAAAATGTATGCAGGGTGCGATGGGAAAAGCTGCAGTCAGAGAACATAAATGAGTTCTTATGGGAAAAAATAACTTATGTAACTTAAAAATAAATAATAGAGGACAAAAATAGGAGAAGGAACACTGGACTGCTGAAAACAAGTTAGAACAAGCACCCCAAGAATTCACCCATCTACTCAAATATACCTAAGTACCTTCTCTGCCCTCTGTTCTCACACATATCCAGACACTGTGGATACACAAGGAAAACGCATCCCTGCTCCCATAGAGTTTTCATTTTAGTGGGAATTATTCCAGAATTTAGAGCAAAAAGAGACATTGATAGAAATGGTAAGAGGAGTGATCAATAATATGGATGATACATCTACATAATTAAGTCTTCCAGAAGGAGACTTGAGAGCAAATGAAAAAATAATAATAACATATAGAAAAAGATTTCTTTGAGCTACCTGAGGTTTATATTGCAAGGTCTTGCCGAGTCCTGAAGAAAAAAGTTAAAGAAGCATTCAATTATATTAATGTCAAATTTTATTTATTTTTTTTTATTTAAAAAAAAATTTTTTTTAACATTTATTTATTTTTGAGACAGAGAGAGACAGAGCATGAGCAGGGGAGGGTCAGAGAGAGAGGGAGACACAGAATCTGAAACGGGCTCCAGGCTCTGAGCTGTCAGCACAGAGCCCGACGCGGGGCTCGAACTCACAGACCGTGAGATCATGACCTGAGCCGAAGTCGGCCACTTAACCGACTGAGCCACCCAGGCGCCCCTCAAATTTTAAAACCTTTAAATTAAAAAGCCTTATTAGAGGTAATAAGGACCACTACATTATGGCAGAAGATTTAATTCACTAGGAAAATAATTTTAAACATGAATACTCCCAATAAAATAGCCTCAAAATACATAACGTAGAAATTCACAGAAATTTTTTCCGAAGGAAAAAAATGACAAATGTATCGTCAAAGGAGATTTCAATATGTCTTTCCCAGTTGTTGACAGGGAAAACAGAAAAGAGCAAAATAACAACAGGTCCTAAACCATCATATAGGATGGATCTAATGGAAACATATCCAATTTTGCCTCCAACCATTACAAAATATTAGGTCTTCTCAAGCATTCAAGAGACATTTAGGAGAAAGATACCAAGATAGAGATTTCTGATTTCTGAATCCCAAGATTAAATGCCCCACTATGATAATGTACCATACTGGCAACATTTATCATTCCTGCAACACTCAACGTTAGAGACAGCTGAGCAATGTTAAAAATTTCTTAAGAAAAAGATTGTTACCCAAGAACTGTAAACGGGGCCAAAAAATGTTCATGGGGGTGGGGGCGGGGGGAGACTGAAATATGTTTCCCCACATACAATCAGTTACAAAGTATGCTTTCTGGAAGAAAAAAATCATGCATGGCAGCCAAAAGAAAAACGATTCGGCATGAAGAGGTAAAGAAAGAGGAAGATACAGTATAAAAAAAATCCTAATGAGCAAGATAATCAGCAGAGCAGTCTAAGGCCTTATTGGCACATGTTAGCAAAGATCCTTCAAAGAGAAACTGCATTATGAGAAAAGGATCTGAAAATAAATATGCACATCTTTTTAAGTATTTATTTATTTTTGAGAGAGACAGAGACAGTGTGAGCAGGGGAGGGACAGAGAGAGAGAGAGGGAGAGCAAGAATCCCAAGCAGGCTCCGTGATGTCAGCACAGAGCCCTATGCCGGCCCACGCTCACAAAACCGTGAGATCATGACCTGAGCCCAAACCAAGAGTCGGATGCTTAACCGCCTGACCCACCCAGGTGCCCCCAAATATGTAGATTTTTAAAGATATATGAAGAATTTCTTGGAGGAATAGGGTAGGAAGGAACTAAAACTGGTAAATTTCTGAATTTGAAAAAGGGAAATAGACATGGACATTCTTTTTATTGATAGAGGGTTAAAACATTTTTGGAAAACACTTCATTTTAAACTTAAATTTAATTAATTTATTTTTTAAGGGGCTACCAGAGCCCTTTATCTTGTGATGCTGAGACACTAGCAGTCTCTCAGACATACAACCAGGCTGGATTTCTCACAAGTTTCTCACTGGTTTTGAATTGTATCCCATTGGTTTCATTTCACTTAATCCCACCAACTCATCTCTCCAGGAGCAAGCACTCCTATTTTCCTGCCGGAACGTTCTTTTCCGGAAGTTTCAAATCTGGAGCAGTCAGCTCAGGGGCCCCACAGGCAGACGATTTAGGAGCTTTGGAAGCAGGTGCTGCAGGGGACACAGACATCAACATGCCTCCAGAAATCATTCTTAAATGTACCACTTCAAAGAAACTGAGAAGTAATTTCAAGATAGAAAATTAGAACTGAGAAAATAAAGATACAAAAAAGCATAATAAAGAGAAAAAAGAAAATGAATGTAGTAATCTGGCTATAGAAGGCCTCGTGGAATAAATAGTAAAGCAAAACCAAGCTCTCTGCTGTTGATAAGCTACATGCCCAAAACAAAATAACAAAGAGTTGGAAATGAAAACACAAAGAAGAAAACAGCGGGCTTGGAAATACTAACATTTTGAGAAGTCTCAGTTCAAACAAGAAATTCTATTTTATCAAGTAAATAAAAAAATGTTCAACAATGTCAGTCGAAGCCGTCAGCACTTCATTTGGCCGAAATTACAATCATAACGAGAGACTGTGAAAAGCTACCTGAATTTGGCACCTAGAGTGGAAGAGCATAAACTATGATATATTAAATTAAATATATCAATTGCAAACTTTATTAGAAAGAAAACACAGATCTGTGTATCTAGCAAGAAACTCACATAACTTTTCAAGGTTTTGTTGGGTCTGACACATTAATTCCAAATTGTAAATAGAATACATGTATAAGAATACCTACAAAAATCTTGACACAAAGAAACAGTATGGATAAGTGTCCATGTCATATTTTAAACCAATTTACCATTTTAATAATTAAAATATTAAATTACCATATGTAAATGGTTAAACGAAAAGAGTTGAGATCTATAGTCTATGTTTCCTCTTTCTTATCCTTTCTCTTTCCCCAAATGCACATAAATTTATAACACATATATATACACATATGAACAATTCAATAAGTGGTGTTAGAAACATTGGCTTTCTTCTTAGAAAAAACAAAGGTACAGGGCGCCTGGGTGGCGCAGTCGGTTAAGCGTCCGACTTCAGCTCAGGTCACGATCTCGCGGTCCGTGAGTTCGAGCCCCGCGTCCGGCTCTAGGCTGATGGCTCAGAGCCTGGAGCCTGCTTCCGATTCTGTGTCTCCTTCTCTCTCTGCCCCTCCCCCCTTCATGCTCTGTCTCTCTCTGTCTCAAAAATAAATAAAACATTAAAAAAAAATAAAAAAAAAAAGAAAAAACAAAGGTGCATTTCCACTTCTTATCATACACTTAAATAAATTGCAGTGAGATTGAATACTTAGCCACTAAAAATAATAGAAGTACAAAATAAATGGCATCAAAGATAGTTAAAGACATTTATAAAATGAAAGAGAACAAATAAAATGATTTTGTCATAAAATTCAGAAGCCAGAAATGAAAATAATATAGAATTAAGGGAAGAACAGTTATCTGGCCGAACACATTTTCAAAGCTAGGAAAAACAGTCACCATATGTAAGAAAAACAAAGGGCTGTTATAACAAATAAATAAGCTCCAAATAAAAATGAGCAGTAAATCATAAAAAAAATAGAAAAAGGATGGACAAAGAAAAATAATAACCTTATGAAAACACTCTTGATCTCAACCCAAAACAAAGAAATCAAAATGAGAACAAAAATGTGAAATAAACACATACCAGTTTGGCTAAGAATCAAAAGATTGCTCGGTACCAATATTGATGAAGCCATAAGGAAACGGACTAGTAACTGGAAATCTCCAAGGACATCCAGGAAGTAGAATCAAAAATTGAACACAGATATCCCATTGTTGTGTCAGCAATTTTACTTCTAGAAATTTACCTAGGGAAGTAATTAGACAAGTGCACAAAGTTATATGATTCTTATCTCAGCATTTTTTTTCTGGGGGAAGAATTTAAAAACTTCAGTGGTTCTCCAGCATGATTCTAATTACAATACATGCAATGGTATATATCATGCAGCAATTTACAAGTTGAGATACACGTGTCCACATGTGCATGAAAGTTGTCCAGGATTAGGGGGAAACACCAAGTTAAGATAGAATATGTATGCCACGATCCAATGTTTGCATGATGTAGTTAAAATTTATAGTTCCATCTTGGAGGTGTAAAAACGTGACTTTATTTCTTTGTAACTGAATTCAATCTTTTGAGGTCCTATTTCCCTTCAGTGGTAGAAAAAAAAATCAATCTCAATCATGCAGGGAAAGTGAAGAACTTCAAAATAATATTTCGAAAACTATTTTAAAACTTAGCTCATTGAAGCTTAGCCCAGTCTCCTCTGGGAATTTTCCTCCTCATTCCATGTTTTCCTTGATTTTATCTTGGAAACCTCTCCCCGGAGGCATCTGGGTACAGAAGGTACCATGGATGTCCCCACACTGGCAAGAGGGGTTGTGGTCTGTCTCTGAGAATCACAAGGATTGCACGCTGGTCCCACCTGATGTCAGAGGATTGGATCTGGGGTTCTGCCCAGGGGTGGTAGGTCTTGTCCTGCTTTTGTGTGTTTGCGGCAGCCAGTGCTGCTGTCTGTGGTTCCCCACATGTCCTTATACCATGAGTTCATGCACAGTCTACCTTCTCTCAGCCTCTTTCCACCCACCAGGTCTTTTAGCATTTGTTCAAAACAACATGGTTTTTGAAGGGATGATAGTGCTAAGTGGCTATTTTTTTAAGAGATAAAGTGATGACTCTCATAGAAAAATAAAACGAATACATGGCAAAGGTTTTGTTGAGCTCATTATTTAATAAGGGAACCAACCAGTAATGTTACAGCGCAGTTCAAAGAACACAAAGAACAGGATTCGGAATTCTTCCCGAGGATACTGAGCTGGAGGAAGGCAACTACCACCAGGGGGCTCCAAACTACAGTTGGGAGGAAATGGCAACCCCAGAAAATCTCAGAAGGCTCATTGCTTCCAGTTACTGCCTTAATCATTTCATTGACCTTTAAATAATGTGCTACTGGGTCTAATGTAATTAAATCTGTTGGGCTTCGCTGATTATATTACTGGTGGGACTTACTATATTTGGTTGAAGAATATCTTGTTTCTCTAAAACCTAAACTTATTCAGAACTAGTGCAAACATCCGACTCCTTTCTTTCCTCTACTGTAGTGCTTTTCCGTACATCGTTTTACTGTAAATTAGTTTCCTTTTCTATGTTTTCCATTACATTGCAGTTAAAGAATTACATAGTTGTTTTTTTTTTTTTTTTAATTCTGAATTAGGTAGATTGTTATTTTAAGAATCCCATTTCAGGCTAATAACTTTTAAACAAAAAAAAAATTGTCAATAAAAGGGAAGTATTGGCTCTGGATAGTCTTAAGAGCCACTGTATTACACCATTCTGCTTCCTTCTTAAGATCTGTGCTGTGGGCATTATGGAGAGAAAATATCTCCAGTGGAGACCGTAACATTGGGCTTCAGTTGGGTTTGCCTTCCCCATAATGGTGAGTCCCAGGATTCTTTCTATTAAATGGCCTGCTTGGGACTGATGCCAAATGATCCCATTTCTACTCCAATGTACGTGTATAAATTAATCTAGTGAACACTTAGGGTACATACTTCTTAATGATTATCATTTTCCATAGCACTTCCAAAACTAAAAGTACCCTCATTTAATATGGCCACATGATTCTATATTCTGAATGTATCATTCCTTTCTCCATTCTTCTGTGTGAAAGGGTAATTAAAATTTTACATGATGAATTAACTTTTTTAATTTATTTTTTAATGTTTATTTATTTTTGAGAGAGAGAGAGAGAGAGAGAGAGTATGAGCAGGGGAGGGGCAGAGAGAGCAGGAGACACAGAATCCGAAGCAGGCTCCAGGCTCTGAGCTGTTAGCACAGAGCCCAATGCAGGGCCTTGAACTCGTGAACCACGAGATCTTGACCTGAGCTGAAGTCAGACGCTTAACTGACTGAGCCACTCAGGCACCCCTAAATTTTACGTGATAAATTAACTTTTAAATTAAACTTTTAAAAAATCGAATAGATTCTTCCAAATCGGAATTCAGGGTTCGGGGTAAAGTCACATCTTTAAAGTGTTTTGTATGTAAATGGAGCATTCAACTCACATGTCATAAAATAAGGCAAGGATACCAAAAGAAAACTAACAGAAATAGAATCAAGGACAAAATTCAAATATAAGAAGGTAATAGGAGGATAGTAGGAGGAATGACACAACCCGATAGCTGTTGCCTGGAAGATAAACATTTCACAACCTCTACCAAAGCTAATCAAGAAGTAAAGGAAATATTAATACATTAAGAGTGAGAAGGGAATACAACGAATATAAAAAGCGGTATCTTTTACATTTTTAACAGATGTGTACTTTTTTTTTAAATGAAAGTTGCTAGTTCTGCTTGACCAGAGGGTGCGATCATCATTTTTAAAAATATTGTTGCTGGGGCGCCTGGGTGGCTCAGTCGGTTAAGCGTCCGACTTCGGCTCAGGTCACGATCTCGCGCTCCGTGAGTTCGAGCCCCGCGTCGGGCTCTGGTTTGACAGTTCAGAGCCTGGAGCCTGCTTCCAGTTCTGTGTCTCCCTCTCTCTCTGCCCCTCCCCAATTCATGCTCTGTCTCTCTCTGTCTCAAAAATAAATAAAACGTTAAAAAAAATTAAAAAAATAAAATAAAAATATTGTTGCTGATTTCAGAGGGATAGTCACTCATAAATGTGTGATGTATATCAAGCATTGCCTAAAAAATAATATCTTTTGAGAAGAGAAACTTATTACCACACACTCAACCCTGTGCTTCAGAGGTAAACAGACCTCCTCGTAGATATCCCAGAGGTAGCCACTTCCAAACACATCTATAAATGAACTCCTATTTTTCTCCTTGCCCTCACCTCAAATCTGTTAGTTTTCCTGTCTTAGTAAATGGCGTCCCTACAATTTACCGGTAAGTAGTGGTAAGTCAGAGGCAAGACATTAATTATCTCCCCTTACAATACACATCCCAGCACATAACTAAATCTTGATTGCTTTCATCTCCTACATAGATCTAAAATATTCCCACTTTTTTCCATCTTCACTGCCAACACCCTAGTCTAAGGGAACATCAGTTTTCATGTTAGTGCATCCTACTGATCTCTTTCATCCACCTATGTCCCCATCTAAACTATTATCCAGTCAGCAAACTTTTGAACCAACATATCCCATCATTTCTCTCCTTGCCTTGAAACTCTTGGGTGGCTCACTGCCCTTTACTCAAAAGAAACTGAGCACGAATTACAGGGTTCCACCTGTAATGATGAATGACATCATTCCTAATAATCATCCCACTCTTGGCCCCCACCCTTTTCTCATGTCCCATGTATATAATCTTTCAGGTACTTAAGAGCATGCTTTAAAGCGTTTACACATGATGTCCCATCAACCTTTCCTGCCCTTCCTTTATCTAAACAGCTTCTACAGTCCCCAGCTGTGAACTTTAAAGGGACTTTCTCATAAAGAGGAACGCTTTTGCACTGCTGGTGGGAATGCAAACTGGTGCAGTCACTCTGAAAAACAGTATGGAGGTTCCTGAAAAAATTAAAAATAGAACTACCCTACGACCCAGCAATTGCACTGCTAGGTATTTATCCAAAGGATACAAAAATGCTGATTCATAGGGGCACATGTACCCCAATGTTTATAGCAGCACTATCGACAATAGCCAAAGTACGGAGAGAGCCCAAATGTCCACCAACTGATGAATGGATAAAGAATATGTGGTAAAAATATATGTATTTATATACAATGGAATACTACCTGACGATGAAAAAGAATGAAATCTTGCCATTTGCAATAACGTATATGGAACTAGCCTGTATTATGCTAAGCGAAACAAGTCAGTCAGAGAAAGACAAGTATCATATGATTTCACCCATATACAGAATTTAAGATACAAAACAGATGAACCTACGGAGAACAAAAATGAGATTAAAAAAAAAAAAAGAGGGAGGCAAACCATAAGAGACTTTTAAATACGGAGAACAAACCGAGTGTTCCTGGCAGGTATTGGGTTGGGGGAAGGGCTAAAGGGGTGATGGGCATTTAGGAGAGCACTTGTTGGGATGAACACCGGGTGTTATATGTGCTGAATCACCAAACTCTATTCCTGAAATTATCATTACATTATATGTTCACTAACTTGGATTTAAATTTAAAAAATAAAAACAAACAATTTTAGTTTAAAAAAAATTTTTAAAGGGACTTTCTCATGGAAGTCTTGCTTGGGGCTCAATCCCCGTCCCCCCCATAATATTCATCTCACCTATAATAATGACTCTCCCAATGGTTGCCCCCCTTTCTGGTTTGTAAGCTCTGGGAGGATACATGCTACATCTGCTTTGTTTACCACTCTTTCTCGAATATGTGCCAGAAGTTTTAACACAACATAACGCTTAACAGATGCTTTACCGGGGAAGCATCTGTTAAGGAATTTAGAAAAGGTAAGGTAAAGTATGATCCTATTTTTGAAAACATGAGTAGAGGTAAATAATATAATGAATAAGCAACTAGAAATGCAGTCAGCTGGGATGGACACAAACCAGAAAAACTAATTAGGGCTTTAATTTTTCTTGCGTCCTGAGGAGACTTAAGGTGGGGAGTCCAGAGCCTGTGCAGTAGTCACAGATCAACATTTAAGAGTTGTCAGTTGATAGATGTGTTTTTCTAAGGTTTATTTGTTTTGAAAGAGAAAGAGTGTGAGTGGGGGAAGGGCAGAGAGAAAGAGAGAGGGAGAGAGAGAATCCCAAGCAGACTCCACACTCAGCCCGACTCAGGGCTCGATCTCACAAACCATGAGATCATGACCTGAGCCGAAATGAAGAGTCGGATGCTTAACGACTGAGCCTACCCAGGTGCCCCTTTTAGATGTTTTTAACATCATGGAATGAGATGAGTGTACCTAGCAAGAAAATACAAGAAAGGAAGAGAACAGGCACACGACTGAGCTTTAGGGGACCCCAGCAGAAGAACTGATTTGATGATATACTCCAGTAACACCAAAGAAGTGACCATGTGAAATTTCCAAAGGCAGCATCCTAAATGTGACCTTTAAGGCTGCTGTTGCCGAAGACTTAAAAGACAGAGAGAAACATACTATGGGAAACTGGAGGAAAAGGGATCCTTTTAAAATAGCAGCAGAAAGTTTAGTAACACTGACACCTACAGAAACATAGAAAGAAGAAAACGTACCTATGAACTGGGTGCTTTAATTAGACTTCCAGGTTGAGTGTTGAAGGTTTTGCTTGTCTTCTTTTTGTCATTTATAGTAAATGGCAACCGGAGACAGCTGAGCTAAAGAAAAGACTGTTAAATATAAAGGGTCCAAAATTGTTTGAAAACTGTCCATTTCTAAAAGCGGCAAATGATGCTGAGCAAAATAAAGGGCTTCAGGCACAGAACAAATGGAGGGCGTTGTCAGGAAAACACGGTCTATCAACGAAGCTCAGCTTGCGACTGACTACAAAATCTTTCCCTCAGATGTCAGAGAGATCTAGGTCGGTGCCTCCAAGAACCATCCAGACAGCAGGGCTTCTCAAAAACTAAAAGGTGTTACCTCTGTATCTCTCTCTCTAGAAACATCCATGTGCAGATTTTTGTGCGGACCTAGGTTTTCAGCTCCTTTGGGTGAATATCAAGGAGGCTGACTGCTGGCTGGTAAGCTAAGAGGAAGTTTAGTTTTGGAAGAAATCACCAATGTGTCTTCCAAAGTGGCTTGTACCATTGCGGATTCCTGCCGAGAATTGCTATGGCTCCACATTCTCACCAGAATTTGATCTTGTCCCTGTGTCAGATTTTCACCATTCTAATAGGTGTGTAGCAGCATTTCATTTTTCTCTTGTGTAATTCCTTAATGGCAGAGGCTGAGGAGTATCTTTTCAGGTGCTTATTTGCTACCTATAGGACTTCTCTGACGCAGTGCCAGTGCAGGTCCGTTGCCCATTTTAAAACTGGATTGTTTATTGTTGAGTTTTAAGAGTTCTTTGTACATTTTGGGTAACAGTCCTTTATCAGATAAATCTTTTGCAAATATTTTCTCCCAGCCCGTGGCTTATCTTTTCATTCTCTTGTGTCTTTTACAGAGCAGATGTTTTTAATATGAGTGAGGTCTAGTTTATCAATAGTTTCTTTCCTGGATCATGTCTTTAGCGTTGTATCTAAAAAATCATTGCCAAAGCCAAGGCCATCTAGATTTACTTCTACACTTACTTCTAGGGGATTTATAGTTTTGTATTTGACATTTAAATTTCGATCCATTTTGAGCTAATTCTTGTGAGGAGTGTAAAGACTGAGTCTAGATTTCATATTTTTGTATGGAGATACATTGTAGGACTATACGCTGGTACAATTTTTTTGGAATATATTTTGGTATTCTTCACCAAAGTTAAAAATTTCAATGCATATTCCCTATGATCCAGAAAAAGTTAGAAACAATCCTAGTATTCCTCGAAATTTAATACTGCTCGTCAACATAAGTTAGGTTATGTTGCATTAACAAATGAACCGCAAAAGCTCACCATAAACACAGCGAATGTTTATTTCTTGTTCATTTCTTGACCATGCTGTTCATTCAGTATGAATGGCAGGGATTTTACTCTGCATAGTCATTCAAGGTCTCAGGTGGATGGGGACTTCGTTCTCTTCACGTTCTCACATCTCCATGTTTGGCTTTCAGGGAAAAGATCCGGAGAGTACCACAAGGACTTTTTACTTTCTCAGCCTAGACATGACATTTGTCACATCCACACAGAGTCCGCAGGTCATGGTTAGTCCCATGGACTTGCCTAGAAGAGCTGTCGATTTCCAAGAGTCCAGGAAGGAGGGGGAAATAAAATATGGATGAGCTCTAAAAATCTCTACTTCAATTACACAGTGAGGCAGATACAGATTTACCAACCTTGGACATACCTCTGTGTCACCAAGTAAAAAACCCAAATATGTTCCAGATAGCTAACCTCATTTGGTTTAAAAGAAACTTCTCCACATTTTCCTGGACAATAGTTTCAGATAATAAGTTCTGCTCTTTTTGTTTCTCCCTATTTCCTTCCTTTTCTTTCTTCCTCTTCAAACATATCAAAGGCTCTGTGCCTCCTATTTTGAAGAGGAATGTGGCAGGATGAGAGGAGAAGACATCAAACTCCACAATCTACATCTTCGGTCCAGAGAGATGCCCTGGGCCTCATGGATCACGTGGACACTTAGCTCCTGCATCGTTCTCCTTGGGTAGCTCATGGAGAGCTCAGATTTTACTCAGTATCATTTTCCTATAACCTTGCTCCTCATTTGCGTTTCTTTAAAAAAAATTTTTAACATTTATTTAATTTTGAGAGAGAGAGAGAGAGAGAGAGAGCAGGGGAAGGGCAGAGAGAGAGGGAGACACAGAATCCGAAGCAAGCTTCAGCACAGACCCTGCTGTCAGCACAGAGCCTGACGTGGGGCTCAAACCCACAAACTGAGATCACGACCTGAGCAGAAATCAGATGCTTAACCGACTGAGCCACCCAGGCGCCCCTCATCTGGGTTTCTTATCTCACCGCATCATATCCGCATCTGTCAGTGGCCAAGGGCATTACCTGAATTATGACTTTTGGCACACAATCTCCGGGTCCCGAGCCCTCTCGAAGCCAGCCATCTCTTTCTCTCTTCACCTCCATTACTACCTTCATCTTTCATCCCAGCTAAGGTGACAGCCACCGACTGTCTTTTGGCTCCGGGCTTCCTTGTCTTCAATGTATTCTGAAATGTAAACGAGACTGTGCCACGCCTTTGCTTAAATCCTTTAACCGATTCCCCATAATTATCGGGATAAAATGACCCTCAAAATTGCTCAAGACATCATGCCTGCCTGCCTGCCTTCCAAGGCTCAATCTCACAATCTACACTTGTTCTTCTTTCCAAAATGGCGTCCCTTCTCTCACCAAGCGTTTACACGTCTTGCCGGGAATGCCTATCTACCTGTGCTCCACGTGTGGCCTTTTCCTAATGGTGGTATTGATGTGGATGAGCTACTAGCGTGGATGCAACTCAGGAGCTTGGCAGAGCCACACCTTTATAGGACTCAGGCCACAAGGTGAGGGCTTTGAGGGGACAGTTCCTATGCTAAAATGGAACCTTACTAGACTATTCTTGCAAAGGTAGTCCCTCTTACCATCTTTTTGTCCCTTTTATTTTCCTTTAATTTCTATCATGCCATAGTTCCCTTTATAGCTCAATACAATTCGTGTAATGTCCTGGTTGTGATTTATTTTTAACTTATTTATTTCTTCCCGCTTTCTCCCTCACTCCTACTAAATTCTTGAAAAAACTTTATTTTAATGTTTATTTATTTTTGAGAGAGAGACAGAGCATGAGCCAGGGAGGGGCAGAGAGAGGTAGACACAGAATCTGAAACAGGTTCCAGGCTCCAGGCTCCAGGCTCCGAGCTGTCAGCACAGAGTCCGATGCGGGGCTCGAACTCACGAACCATGAGCCAAAGTCGGACGCTCCACCGACTGAGCCACCCAGGCGCCCCAAATTCTAATCAAGCTCTATAAAAGAACTTGTGTGTCTCACTCACAGCAGTCCCATATGCGCTAGTATATGGAGGGTTCTCAAAAGGTCTTTGTGAATGAATAAAGAATGAATAATGACAACTACCACATTGAATTATGGTTTTACAGTTCTCAGTCAAAAACCATTTAGTAAACAGCACCGTATTTTAGTTTTGTTCCAGGCATTTGGATCATAAAAAGGAGGCACAAAGTACAAATTATCTCATTCTCAAAGAATTTATAATCTAGTTTGGGGTATGGGCGTACCTGCGTGTCTATACAAGCACAAGCACCCCGCGGAACAAATCATGCACCTGTTTATGACCTGTTACCGTCTATTGCTTTTACTGCGTTAAGTTCTTTAAAGGCTTAAAATAGTGCAGTATACTGTCCGGCTCAAGGAACTCATAATTTGTTTGGGGAGCCAAGATAAGGACATACGAGGAATTATGGATTGCAATATAATATACATGTAATTATGTTTAAATAATTCTATAGACAACAACTGTTAGGTCCCCGAGTTTTCCTCTGAGATCCAGTCTCCTCATGTGTAACAGGCACTTTGCAAAGACCAAAATACAAATTACATGAGGGTCTTCTGTAAGCTGCAGGCCACATTACAAATTCAACATACACTAATATTAAAAATCTTTCCAAAGCATACCAAGGCACATTAAACAAGACACGCTCAGAAAGCACAAACTAATATTGATAAACTATTAATTCAGAAGACTTGACCTTGTTTTTTTTTATTGTTCCTATTTAATTTTAACTGCAGTATTCTTAAATGTGGGGGAAACCTTTATCAGGGTTGTGGAACTAAGGAGCCATTTCTTGGTCAAGAGTGCCTTTGTGGTTGACACATTTTATTTCATTTAAACAAGCGAGTTTTAAGTACTCCTTAATACTGTGTTATGTGAGGTGGAGAATACAAAGTAAACTAAGATTCCTTCCAGAAAGATGCAAGGGATTAAATACAAACCCATTATAAACAATATTATACAAAGCAAAATGAATTCTGGCTTCCCTGATGCCAGTGCGAAGACATTTGAGAGTTTCATAAAACAAAATGTAAGATCACTTTGTGAGGGTCTCTGTTTATTAGGCAATATATGCAACAGAGATCTGTGGCCTAGCTTCCACCCATCCGGAGAGATTTTTACTTTCTACTTTATTCGTTTCTGTATTCCTTGAACTGTTTATAAGTTTGTATCATTTTTATAATCACAAAAGTCTCTCTTAACATACCTGCACAACCTCTAGGGAAGTATCAGCCCCACGAAACTGTTGTTACAGAGAAGTTTTAAAAGTTTCTGTATGAAAAATAGTTAGAATGTATTTGAAGAACTGGAGAACAGATTAGTGATTGCCAGGGGTCAGGATGGGGGTGAGCCCCAAGGACTGGGGCTACAAAAGTACAACAGGAGGGATCTTTGTGATAGTAGAACCACTCTATACGTGGATCAACGTCAATATCCTACTTGTGATTTATACTATGGTTTTGCAAGATATTGTCCCAGTTTCACTGGGAAAACTGGGTAAAGGGTAGAGAAATCTGTCCACAGTACTTCTTACAACTGCATTGGAATCTACGACAATCTGAAAAGGAAAGTTTAATTTTAAAATGGTAGCAACGTTCTAACTAATTGAATAAAATTGGGATCCATGAGCCCATACTGATATAAATGAATGGGAGAGGACAGAACTTTTCCTGATAGTAGAAAGCAAACTAAAAATTGTGAGAAAAAAGAATTAGAAATTCATCATTTGGCAACTATCAGAGCAATGATCCATTCATCCAAGAAATACCAATGGATGCGAAGACTAGACATTACAATTCCAGGAGGAATAGAATATTTCCTACAAAATACTATTATTACAAAGAAGAAAACAAACAAAGAGTAGTTTTCTTCACAGTGGAGAAACTGACAGGAAACACCTTAGGTAATCAAAATTGACATCATCAGAAATGGAACAAATCAACATGGTTGGCTACTTGCCAGGATACAATGAGAAGAACCACAGCAGCACTTCTGTGTTCTTTTACCAAAGATAAACATGAATCTAATTATAAAGAAATATTAGATAAACACAGATGCAGAGACATTCTACAAAGTGACTGGCCTGTGATCTTGAAATGACAAGGTCTTGAAGGTCAAGAAAAGACTTAGGGATTGTTCAAGATTGAAGAAGACTCAAGAAATGTGGTAACTAAATACAACCAGCGACCCAGGCAGGATTCTTTTGCTGCAAGGGATATTAGTGGAAAAATCGGTGAAACTTGAATGGGGCTGTGAATTAAATGGTAGTTTATCAGTGATAATTTCCTGATTTTGATTGGTTGTATTGAGGTTGTGACAGAGAATATTGCCTGTAGGAATTACACAGTATCCAAGGATGATGGGGCATCGTGTTGGCAACTTACACATAGTTCAGGAAAAATGTTCTATAAATTTGGCAAACTTTAAGTTTGAGATTGTTTCAAAATAAAAGTTATGTTTAGTATGAGAAATGCAATTGATAGTTTTTTCTGCAGTCTAGAGCTCAAGAGATTATAGTATGTTCAACTTCTCCTTCCTTTTCCAATAAACAATATATAGGCAAATGAGAAGGACAGCAGGAGTGAAAATGGAATTCTCTAAATCAAGGGTTGGCACAGTTTTTCTGCAACTGGTCAGATAGTAAATACTTTAGACTTTGAGGGATGATCTCTGTTGCAACTATTCAATTCTGCTGTTGTAGTACCAAAAAAAGCCATAAACAATAAACTGATGAGTGTGGCTGAACGCCAATAAAACTCTTTGACACTGAAATTTGAAGTTCATATAATTTCCATGTCTTACAAACTATTCCTCTGCCTCAACCCTCCAGTCATTTAAGAATGTAAAGCTCATCCTCAGTTCATACAAAAACTGGTAGATTTGGTCAATGAGTCCTAGTTTGCCAACCTCTGCTTTAGATTTTAAAAGGGTCTTTACACACCACATTTTTAAGCACATTATGAGTAAATAATTTATAGATATGAGAATTATAAATTTCCCAGAAGAACCTGAGATTTTAGGTATAGACTATCAAGTTACAGGTGAATGTTACAGAATGAACGGACCCTGCTTTGGAAGAGTGTTGACCCATTTTGGCCCTCAGTTATACACATTTCTTCTGTCAGATGACACCTAAATCCAAGCCCATCCCAACACACAAACAAACCGCAATCCTTCTGAGGGTTTAGGGGCAGGCAAAGCTCACTTGGTGCTAAAAATAAGTGATTTGTTTCAAAAAGTCTTGCCAGAAAAATGTTCTTACCTTGGTGTAATGAAGGGACCCAATTAAGACATGTTTCTACAGTTTTGATTTAGCACGAGTCACAAGCTGGGTTTAAGAAAAAGAGCTAGAAACAAGATCACAAAATTATATTTCAAAAGTTGAGAGACTAGCAGAATAAGAAGGAAGACGGACAGTGGAACCTAATGGTTAATTGGGAAAGAAAATGGGAAAACCAGTATGATTCATTAATTGTATATCGGCTGATGTTTCCAGACTAGGAAATCATGGTTTCACTAATTTAAAAAATGGAATATGTGAGGGGTGAATAATTTGTGAAGAAGAATTCTAAGATACCTGATTTCTAACAATCTTACATCCACCTAAATTTAAAGGTTCAGAACTCTCTTCCAAATGTCATGGAGACTTTCATTCATATGAATAAATGTTAACTTTTTTTAACATCTTAGCAACACAACAAAAAGAATATAATTAGCATATCATTGGAAGATAACTATGACTTTTGTTAGTTATTAAAATTGATAAGCATGAAGATCACTGTGATTTTATAAACTCCAAGTTTTTCATAAAGTCATCATAATGTTTTTATAAACTCACTTTTTCCAAAAGAAACTCATGTTAAGAGTAAGACTTATTACTGACAGAAAAAAAGCAGTTCTGAGTTGGGGAAGCATATGGTTGCTTCACCCCAAGAGGTCAGAAGGCCTGGTGACGGGGACATGAAGTTGTCCACAGAAGGAAGGCACCTTGCGATGCAAGCTGGAAGATTCCTGAGCAACAGAAACAACACGGACCAGAACCACACATTGCCAAACACTGATTGAAAATGAATTTATTAAGATCCAATTAGTATGTTTTTAATTCAAATAGTCCAGAATATATGCACATGAAAGTCCAAGTTCATTTCTTTCACTTCCAACATAAAATGCTCTGTACTTTGGATAAAGTATGTGCAAACATGTTTCCGCTAACTGGTTCCCCATGTTCTTTCCACCGTGGGCACCTTACAAGTCTGCCCTCTGCTCAAATGCTGACCTCTTCCTTCCTAGACAATGATTCTTCTGGACATCTTTCTCTTAAACGTACTCCCAACTTTCCCATACCTGCTTCATGACTGTGACTTTACTGGTTACTTATAACAAACTGGTGCAATTTTAGTTCATCTGGACAATTCATTAAACAGGTATCACCCATTATGGTGGGAATCTATTAGAGGTGATTCCCAGAGAATACACAGTATCCAGTCACATACTGACACACTCAACCCATTTGCTACACGAGGGTCCCAAGCTACTTAATACGAAGATCCTTTATTCTCTTGGCATGTTTGATTTATTCGCATTGTCTTCACTTCTACATTACAGCCGTGGCGACCAAGAGCTGGAAATCGGTTCCTCAAACAAAATTTGGGATTGCTAGACATGTTAATTAGGGGGTCCTGGTTATTTGTGACAATTGACTGCTTCTAGTCCATCTTGTTATAGAGAAAAAGTCACTCTCAACTAAAGTGACCACTGCATTTCCTTTGTAAAAAGGTAACTTCACTGGCTTTCCTCACATTGCCACCCATGTGGTGCAAAGCAGGAAATCCCTTTTTATAAAAGGTAAGAGCATAAAAAGACATTTCACATTTAAAAAAAAAATCCTTCATGGGAATATGTCCTAAGTAAATCATCAATTATACGGACAAAGTTTTATGTACACAAAATTTTGCAACATTATTTATAATAGCATAAATCAGAAATGACCTAAGTAGTCAACAATGTGGGAATGGTTAAATAAACGGAATTGCATCCATTACATGGAATATTATATAGCCACTAAAATTATGTTTTTGTAAAATTTTTAACGCCATAGGAAAATGTGGCAACTCTGCAGTGGAAAAAAAAAAACGGTTATAAAATCGTTTACGTATGATCCCAATTATATAAAAAGGCATGTGATATACGTAGAGGCATACACGGGGGAAAAGCTGTGGTTACGGTGGTTAACGGTGGTTACTTCTGGGTCACGATATTACCAGTAATTATTTTTTCTGTTTTACACAGTTCTGCATTTTTCAAGTTTTCTACAATGACTATGTATTATTTTATAATACAGAAAAACACAGGCTATTAAAAATTCTTCTGATGTACTGATAATTAGAATGCACTTGGGTATCATAAATATGTGCTTCATCTTCTATGACTTCTTTTAGACTACGTATTCTTTTGGTAATAAACTTACATTCCCTGTTTTAGATGTGTTATAACACTTTGACAAGAAGGTAATATTATGATTAGAACATTGTTTCACAACCTAAATACTGGCTTTGACATCTAGGTTCTTCTATTTCCTAGAAGATTTAAAATCGATACCCTTTTATCTTTTTAAGTAAGGCATACTGCATACATACATTACATGCATGCTCTCTAAAAAATTCTAATTCACAATTTTCCTACATAAGGAAAAAAATGGAGTTACAATAGTTTAACAACAGCCTACAGTCTTATCCATCACAAGCATGCTGATAGGCATAAACATGTTTATGAAATGAAATGTATCCTTTGGAAATAAAAAGAGGGAAGCCTGTATGTAGATGAAGTTGTGGATTCAATTAGTCAGAATTTATTCTGACTTGCACCAAACCACACAAAATCTTTTGAAGTCTAGTTAGTGTAGTCTAAATGGACACCCTGGAGTCTATTATGGATTCCATGGCATGATCTCCACTTTCTACTGTCAAAAGGAACGGGGATCAGGATGAGGGTTGTCACGTAAGCTAATTTTCCACGTATCTCAAGTCTTGTGGGGGTCTAGGAACAAATACTGCCATTGGTTAGTGTTTAAGTACGTGAGTTTATTTTTCCTCTCTCTCTCACACCCCACCTTGCCCTGGCATTTGGGTAGGGGGAGGCCGTTCATCCCTCAATCGATGATGGCTGGCTGCTCATCTTAGTTTCCTTTCTAAACCACAGAGTGGTCATTGCTGTGAACTCCGGCCAAGATGGTGTGGTTGAGGGAGGAAGCCGAGCGGTCCGAGCCTTCTGTGGGGCCACTGGTGTTGTCACTGCGCTGGCAGCAGAGGATCTGTCTGAAGGTGGCGCTCATCTCCTTGTCACGGTAGGAGTAGATGATGGGGTTCATGGCGGAGTTGAACTCAGCAAGCAGAAGGAAAAATTTCTCATAGGCCAGGACATCACACTGTGGACAGCACACATCAAGAAGTAACAAGACCAATCCAGGAGTCCAGCAGATGATAAAGGCACCTACAAGGACAGGGATCAAGAGGATTTTACAATGGAAGAACAAAATATATATATGTGTGTGTGTGTGTATATATATATATATATATATATATATATATATATATATATAATTATGAAGCAAGCAACCGTCATGTGAATTTGATATTGGTTCAACATAAAAATACTAAGATTCGAAGCCACCAGATCATCATCTGAAATGGAATGTTCATTTTCTGTAAAAATAAAAAAAAATTTAGTGAGAAAATAATTTAATAAAATCTCATTGATTCAAACCCTACTGAAATTGAGTATTTATGAGAGAAAGATGATGACTACTTTGAGCAAAACATAGTTTGCTAAGAAATTGAGACACTTGGGGATACACCCCTCAACCCTTACAAAGATAGGGTTTTTAGCAGTACGACGTTGTTTTGGAGCAGAAGGGAAACCTGTGACAAATGTCCTTTAATGTTTGATTAAGGCATAATTTCTGAATTCAGGCTGAATGAACTCAAATCCTTGCTTTGCTATTTAGAAAACTGAGTGAATTTAGGCAATTACTTTCTTACCTCAGTTTTCTAATGTGAAAAATACAAATGATTACATTTACCTCATCAGGTTTATTGTAAGGAGTAAATGGGTGCTGAGAAAATAATCATTAAGTATATTTTATCAGTATCAACAATAATACTGTTATGATCTGCTCAGTATCACGGGCCTATTTGGAAATAGAAATTTCCAACAGGAAGATGGATGTTTATTTTCTATTCAACAATCACTTAAAAGGTGCTTTTCTACAGGCCTTACAAATACTAATTTTATCAGCACTTTAATAGCCATTTGGGAGAGAAACCACTATTCCATCATATAGGTGAAGGAACTAGGAAAATGCTATGTTATATTCCTGCTTCCTGAACTTAAGAAAATTAAATATTTTAAACCAAATTTTATAGTTTAGGTGTTTTACTAATTTAGATCAACTTTCATTTCTTCCCCAACTATTCTGAATTGTTTGGGCTTTTACTCTAAGCGTAAAAAGAATGGAAATTCTTAATTCCAGTTGATTTTGTTCCTGAAATCACTCATTTGACTCCCAGGGAAAGTAGAGGTTGTGAAATAGTACTAAAATCTACCACCGTGGCACTCCAGGATCTGCAGGGGATCCTTGGCCAAGAGGACGTGGGCTAACAGAACCGGTGGGCACCACCCCGTCCCATCATCGCTCACCCCGTATGTGCAATCAGGCCACGCGGGGAACAGACAGGGAACAGGATGACCACTGAAGAATCTTCAGATTTAAATGGCACTGGCCTAAGTGGCTTGGACTGGGGTTGTGGATTTGTACTAGCCTCAAGGATTGAGTTTTGTAAAACATAAACACATGAGATTTAGTATCCAAACAGCCCTGTTTTGAATGTGAGGTTTCTTTTTTGAGCCTATTCAGCAGGGAAATGAAAATAAAGAAGAAAAGTACCCCCATAAAGCTCTTTGTTCTAAAACGCAAATGTGTATTGGTTTTCAACTGCTATTCACTTTGAAGACTGTCCAAGGTGCTTCATTTTCTAATAAATACAATACCTTAGATTCTCCTTAGAGAGAAAAAAAAATATTTCAAATATCAGGAGATAATAGCCAAGGAGCTATTTGAACTTCAAGTAAAAATGTTAATAAAGCATTCATTCCAAGTCCTTGAATTTCCTTGCTTGAAAATCACTCAGAAAGCTAAACATAAAGGGAAATCAAAGGAACTGCCTCTTGGGTTTCAGAAATAATGCATTATTCATTGAGAAGCCAGGAAGGGAATTATTCTCAGGGTGGAAAATGCTTGGATGGAAAATGCATGGTCCCATTATTCCATTTACTTGGAAACTAAAAACACGCAGGCCCTTCATGAATGGGAGAGCATTCTTGCAAGTTTCCTTTCCCTTTCTTTTATCAAAGCTCTAATTGAACTCAAATTCAGAGCTTGATTAGATACCAGCAACATGCAGCTCAACAGATTTATTTTAAATAAAATGATCTTTTTCTCCTCCTGGGCAGAAGAAGGGAACATTCTTATTCCCACAGGACTTTAAGTGACAGAATTCAACTATAGTCATTTGTCGCTTATAGTTTCTTCCAACTTTTAAAATTCAAAAAGAGCAAGATCTTTTTAATAAAAGCCATAGTCTCAGAAACTAGCCCATAGGCCTTACTTTTAGACTGAAGAAAAAAAAAAAAAAAAAGGCAAGGAGACTTGCAAGATTAGAGACAGGAAGTGGGAAACACCATCCTGACACAGGAGCTAATATATGTGGATGCTTCATTGAGGAACTTGGAGTCCTCTCCCTTCTTCACCGAAAGGAACTGTTTTCAGTACTAGGATCACAGGCCCAATCACACAGTCCCAATACTCTGTGTTTGGTTCTTTAAGACTTAAGTAATTCGAGGGACTCATAGTACAGGCCTCAAAAATCAACATCTAAAACCAATCATACCATTTTCCCTTCTTCTCCCTTCCCTCCTCTTTCACAGAGGTGCCAAGGACCATACTGACCAAAAGTGAAGATGGGCCACAGAAGTGGAAAATGGGGGCCTGGAACATTCCAAGGTGATGAGGCTTCTAAACAATAGTGAGTGGGGCGCCTGCCTGGCTCAGTCAGTAGAACATGCTACTCTTGATCTCAGGGTTATGAGTTCGAGCCCCACGTTGAGTGTAGAGATTACTTAAAAATAAAATCTTTAAAAGATAAACAATAGTGAGTGAATATTATGAAATCAAGTTTGCTCCAACTATGAATTTACCCGCAAGCTTCTTTAATGAAAAATTTTTTTAATGTTTATTTTTGAGAGAGAAAACGAACACAAGCAGGGGAGGGGCAGAGAGAGAGAGAGAAAGAGAGAGAGAGAGAGAGAGAGAGACATAGAATCCAAAGCAGGCTCCAGGCTCTGAGCTGTCAGCACAGAGCCCAACATGGGGCTCGAACTCACAAGCTGTGAGATCATGACCTGAGCTGAAGTCGGACGCTTAACTGACTGAGCCACCGAGGTGCCCCTACCCTCAAGCTTTTAAAAACAAAAACTACACCCAGGCCCCTTTAGTAATAAGTAGCCAACCATAATTCAATTGGGTGATGGGACTTGAGATGTGCATTATGGACCCTATTGACACCTAATCTGCAGAGACTCGAGTACATGCCGAGAGCAGGTTAATAAGAGTAAAAAGAACCTCATCTCCACATCAGTAAAGTGGAAAAGTAACAGCTCCTTGCCTACTCCATAGGGAGTGCTGAGGATCACGCTGAGATACAACATGTAAAAGCTCTCTCTACCCTGTACATCTACTGGACTATACTACCTATTGCCAATGTCAGTGGCGTAATAAGTGAAGGCCGGTGTAGCACAGAACCAGAGCAGATTTCCTGCAAGGGCACAATGTGGAAGCACGTTTTGGACTGGAGAAGACCTGGCATTTCAGGAAGCTCTGAGATGATACCACCCTGATTATAAGAGATTCCGAGGACTTGCTGTTGAGTCCAAGGAAGATAAGAAGAAGGAAAAGAGAGGGAACACAGGGAAGCACAGGAGCCCCACATTATTTTGGAGGTTCTCATGGGTCAGCTCAACACCTATACCAAGATGGCACGCTACTGGATGTAGTACTTGATAGGGACAGTGCTTTATGTAGTTTGTATATTTCCAGGACATTTCTGATGGATGTATTCCCACAAGGAATGGTATGCAACAGTAGGGAAATAAAAAGGAATCATAAGTAGTTTATGGTTATTGATTTTAAAGTCAGAAGCAGAAGCGGCAGAAGATAAGATGGCCAAGGTCATGAAGGCCTTGCATACCTGGCTAAGACATTTGAAATTTCTCCAGCACAGCACTGGTTCTCAGGCCTTGCCACATATTACAATAAACCCACAGAGCTTGTAAGAAAGATTGATTTTCTCTTACACTTCCCTCTGTGAGATTCTAATGTCATTAGCCTCACTGGTCTGTGTCTCACTGAACATGGAATGCTCTAATACAGTGGAAGGAAGAAAATAATGGATAGAAATAAAGACAAAAACATCAGATGTTTCCAAATTCCAGAGAACTACAGAAAGCCTGAATTAGAGCAGTGGCAATATTGGCAATATTAGGAAACTAATTAGGACTGCATGAAATGGGGAAGATGGAAAGAGTCTAGATGTGCCTCTAGATTTTCCACGGTGGGGGTTGGAGGGGGTGGTGAAGGAAGAAAGTCGCTACCTTTCATTGAAGGAGGAAACACAGGAGAAAGGGTTGGTTGGTGTTTTCTGAGGGGAGAGGAGGCAAACAGAGATAATGCCCTCGAGTTTGCTGATCTTAATTTTGAGGGACCTGCAAGACTTCAGCTGCAGACGCCTTAAAGACAGGATAGGCTCATGGCAATTTGAGTCCTGGGCAACTGTCTCTCAGTGTGCTGAACAAGAGTGGCTACATTCTGCACAACCTGCCATGTTACATGTAACAGGGGGAGACAGATATTCAAAAAATATCCATGGGTTAGAATGAATAGTGGAAGTTGCTCTTCTTAGAGCAAGCTTCATTCCCGTCTTACGCATCTGTCAAATCAATCTGTGAGGCCCCGATGCCCACAAAGATGGAAGGAGAGGTGCTGGAATGTAGACGTAAAAAGCAGGGAGGAAGGAGGCTGTTTTGGAACAACAGGTCACAGCTGCAGAATGAGATCGTATTACCACACCTTCCCTCAAATCTACACAACCCCATCAGCGGAATAATGCTTACCATCTGGTCTCACAATTAGAGTCTTTTTTCTAGAGTGACTTTTCCCTAATCAGTTGAACTCTGCTTACATATGGAACATAACCAAGCTTTAACCAAAGTTAAAGAGAGAAAGTCCTTGACAGAGAAGACCGCTAGGGAGAGCACCCTTTGATGAAGAAAAACCAGAAAACATTTCCAGTCTGGCTGGCAAATTTGTGTTTTTACCAAACAAACAAACAAACAAAACAACAAAACAGGCAAAAGAAAACAAAAACAAAAATACACACCCAGACAACCCACAGATCCAAGACAAGTCAAGGTAACGCAATTCCACACCAGTGCTGTGTTCAAGTCAACCTCTCCTTTGGCCCTGCATTTCTTGTTTCTCAAAGGATCTACGAGATAGTCCGATCTCAGAGGCCTGTGGTAGAGGCTGAGGGGGCATATAGGTGTTCAAAAACATACACTACCTCCACGGCCACTAAATTGGAATTTCCTCAGAGAAGGAGCAGCTTGGTATCCCAGAATTCAGTCCAATTTTTGTAGCTATATTATGATTTCTGCTACTAAGGTGCACAGAAATGACTCAGCCAGCGAGGAAACCCTTCGAAATTACATACCTTAAAAGAGGCTGTGTTAGATAACACAGGTGAAAGGCTTATGCCTAGGTCTAGCAGTTGAGGGATCACTGCAATGAAGACGTAAATGGCTTTTTGAAATTAAAGTTTTTCTCTAAAAGAGCAACCTAGATTATTTATAAAATCCATTTCCTAGAACACTGAGAAGATAAAATCAAGGCAATTCCACTTCTTCATGGTCATAGTAAACGCTTCGTACGTTTATAGTTGCATGATCTCATTCATTGTGCGACGGACTCTAACGTCTCCTTCACCCCTGAGGGCAACATTTATCCTTTAAAATTTTTAAATATTTATTTTTGAAAGAGAGAAACAGAGCACAAGTGGAGGAGGGGCAGAGTGAGAGGGAGACACAGAATCCGAAGCAGGCTCCGGGCTCTGAGCTGTCAGCACCGAGGCCGACGTGGGGCTCGAACTCATGAACCGCAAGATCATGACCTGAGCCGAAGTCGGGCACTTAACAGACTGAATCGCCCACGCGCCCCGACGTTTATCCTTCAAAGAAGGACATTAACAACATACACATCTCGGGGTGCCTGGCTGGCTCAGTCGGTGAAGCGTGCGGTTCTTGATCTCGGGGTTGTGAGTTTGAGCCCCACGCTCGGTGTAGAGGTTACATAAAAATAAAATCTTAAAAATAAACAAAAAACATAGGATCTCAAGGCAGAACAGAATACTTGTTCAGTTCTCTTTTGAATATTCCTGGATGAAAGTTTTAGCTAATCCTGTCTTTTAGCAACACAATGTTGGCTTTCCCACACAAAGGAGAATGCCAACACTGCTCTGCTTCTGGCATGTTATACTCTCCTTCACGTTAAACACTGAGTATCACACACACCCCTGCTCCATACCCTACAACAGACTCTAAATCTCATCTGCAACTGTACATTGGAAAGCACGTGCCGAAGCGGCTAGCATGCCAGCGTCATCTCTCATAGAACATCTGTGCTTGAGAACAGCCAGTAGAAACCACTTCTCCATGGCCACAGCCCTAGCCAAGTAAGCAATACCTTTTATCTGCCTATTGCAACAGGATCCTAACCAATTCCTCTTCCTCCATGCTTCTTCCCTAAAGCTTGCACAGAATAGCCAGAATGATCTTTCATACGCATAAATCAATTCATATTACATCACTTTCCTGCTTAAAATCCTACAAAGGCTTTCTACTTGAAATCCTTACTGGGATTTGCCCCATATGACTGGCCTGTCAATCTCTTCAACCTCATCTTTTTCCGCTCATCACTCATTCACTAGATTCTAATCACGTGCGCCAAGGTCATTTCTGTCTCAGGACCTTTGCATTTATAGTCCTATTACCTAGGAATACTCCTTCTGTAGACCTTCCCATCTGCTTACTCACAATTAAATATCACTTCCTCAAAAGCCATCCTTGGTTATCCTACCTAATGTTGCACACTCTCCTCACTACACTCTCCCGTTTTATCGTCTTCATATCTCATGACTATACCCAAAACTATCTCACTGGTTTAACATGTTTATTTTCTATCTTCCTTCAATGAGAATGTAAGCTTTGTGAAAGAAGTAAATGTGGTCTCTTTCATGTCTGTATCTCCAGCATCTAGAACAGTAGCTGGCATACAGCGGGCATTCAATATATCTGTCACGTATCAGTCACAGGTAACTGCCCAATAGACATATCCAAAACAAGGATAGCACCCTTTGAATGGGTGCTACAAGGCACTCAGAGGGCATGAGGTGGATCGTATATGCAAAAGTCTCACCATATCTGCATTTGTTACTGGAGCATAAATAAATCTATTGCTAACAATCTGGATGGGTATCAGATTATCTACAGAATCTCCTGAGTTCTGGAAAACCATGTTGGGTCAGTAATGAAGGGAGACATGGCATTACCCAAGTTCCTGCTACAGGAATGGTTCAATAGGATGATGCTGCTTCATCAGATCCTGGATTCTGCAATAGCTACCTAGAAAAAATCACTTATTGACCCAACACACCTTTGTGTTAATCCCTCAGGATCCAAAGTTCCATGCAGGGGAATTTGGCCATGATTAGGCCTCATACCCATGCCCTAGTTATCAGGGAGTATCGAAAGAATATATCCTACCCTTTGGCATATACTGTCTTACCTTTTTTTAGAATATAAAGTATACTTCTAAGCACTTATCACCATAATCAGTGTCCAGGCATAATATTAAATGTGAATATTCACAAGTCTTTTTCAAGTGTCATACCTGCCTTTTTTATAGGCACTCAAATTGGTGTACTGTTTTCATATATTGATGTCCCCATAATTTGTAATAGCTTACTTAACTCAAGGAAGACTCATAATTTATGAGAGGATAAGGATAATTCTCATTAATCTAATTTTTCTTCCTAGCATATCAGCTGTTTTCCTTTCAGTAACTGAGGTCTAAATAATGGTATAAAGCTAAGTCCTTGAATTATCTTTATTCTTATAGAAAGTTTGGAAAATGCATACAAGTATAAATAGGAAATTTTAAAAATTAGAGTCCTGCAGTCTAGAGATACTTTAGTATATGATTTTGCACTTTTGAAATGTTGCTTTGAATTCTAAATGTGTGCCTTTTTTCTGATTGCATATGAAATTAATGTTGAATGTTTATTAGTGATGGGGAAGGGTAGGGAAGTAGATTTTTTATCTCTAGGAACATTATTTTGTTATCCAATTGGTGTTTTATGTAGTAATGTATCCTAATTTGTTCAATACAACATCCTCTTGAATCTGTGAGAATATTAACTGTAATTTATTTGAGGCTGTTTTGTGTTTCCTAGAGTACTTCTGTTTCAATGTTAGATGCTATAATACTCACAAATCCACTGCAGGGACACCATGCTTCAGGGAATGTGTGTTCATTATGCAGGAGACTTTCCAGAATAGGGGACCCCCTGGGAAATGAATTGCCATCAAAGCCAGCATTTTCCTATACTTACAATATCCAGTGATGCCATCTAATGGGTGGGCGAAAAGTTCCATTAGACAATCACATAGAGAGAAGTAGACTCCTCTGAAAGTTCTTATCTATGAATGGGGAAAACGAAGTTGCAATAATGCTCAAATAATACAGAAACAGCATGGCCATGTTTCAGCTCCAAATTCGAAAAAAATCAAGAGACAGCTACCAAACAAAGACGCGCTAAGTTGTATGTCCTTACACATCCTCGGCCATACTTTCAGCTGTAGCTAACATTCTCCTAGAGAAATATATGACCGCTAAGGACTCTATAAGCATATGAAACAGGAAATGCTTGACTTTACGTTCGACAAAACCATTACATATTAAACTATGTTAAAATGGGTCACCATCTCACCCCTTCCTCCCTAAACAGGTTGTGTGATTTCTACCCAGCTCTGTCTTGGTGTGAAATAGCTGAGGGGAAGACTGGCTCACCAGAGCATTACCACCCACCAATAACCATAAAACAGTGCTCCTCCCAATGCCTACCAAAAGATTTTCTTGCAAGTCCTTACTGTTTTCAAATGACAGTTTCTACACTTATAAAAATAAATACAATTTTTATATATGCACACACACACTGTACGAGTGTATACATAACACATATCTGTATGTGCACGGATATTCATACATACATTGAGGACAGTCATCACATTGTAGCGTCTTTAAAAAAACAATGAGATTTATTTTCTTTCACATGTAGTAGACTCTGAGACCCAACCAAAAAGGCTGCCACTTAACATATTCTTCACATAGAAAATAATTCGCCATTCTCAGAATGGTGAAATCTGTTTTGCCTTCTAAACCTAGTGATTGCAATTTTCTTAAAAAGTAAATTTCACCTCTTATTTTAACAATGATAAATCTTCTATCTCACTGAAAATCAGTGTTGTCAACTCCAGACCAACGTCAACTAACTCAGAAAGTGATACTAAACATATTGCATGACTGTGGTCCAGCTGTTACCAAGGTGATTTGAATAATATTTATTCCTTTAAAAAGATAAATAAAATCCACCCCCCAGAATCTTTCCCTAGCAAAAGTTCAACATAAACAAGGAATTTATAATTAGTTTTGCAACACAAACAAGGAATTTATCACTGGCTTTGCAACATATTTAGTTTTTCAGCTATGAATTAAGATTCTCCCCAAATGACATTAAGTCTGAAAAATGAGTACTAAAATCTGGTTGAAAATATTCACAGAACGTAGCTGATGACAGAATCCTATGGATTTTATTCTTTACAGTTCATGAACTACTTGCACGGATCAGCAAGAGACCAACTTCAAGGACAAAGAAATGTAAAGAAAATTTCATTTCTAATTCATTTTCTATTAACAAAATGGGGAAAAATTTAACCCAAAAGCAAATTCAGAAAATTCTGTGAAATATTCTTCCAACCTAAAAATTATTAGTTTTTTTTTTAAAACATGCCTACGCATGTATATATCCAAATGACATGAAAAGAGGAACAGCAGAAATGGTAAATATAAATCATTCTTTTCAATATCGGCTATGCCTCCTACGGTTGCTAAATGTCTTGGATTGATATTTACAAAGCACAGATTCTTGGCAGAATAGGAGGGATGTACAGACTGTTCTGCTAGAATATGATAGCTGTGTGCCTAAGATATCTCTCATTATCAAAACCTTTTAAGTTAAAAAAAAAAAAGTATACAAGCAATCATTCCATTGGGAAGTGAGTATTTAGGCTAAAGAATTCCAGATTGAAAATCATAAACAAATTTTTCTATATGAATCTCAATTATGTAACTACAAGTTCAGAGTAAAATATTGGTTGCTCAAACCTAAGATTAAAAATTACAAAGCAAATTCAGACATAAATCCTGAACAAAAGTCTATCAGTTGTACAGCCTTCAAAATAAACTGCAACAATATCACTTCTAGGAATTTATCCTATAAATACAGTTACACACAATTGCACATGTGCAAGGAATTCTTTGCATTATTTTATTTCAATTCCAGCATGGTTAACATACAGTGTCATATTATTAGTTTCAGGCGTACAATAGAGTACACTTGATCTTAGCCGAAGGCCAAGAAGTGATTAGGTGTACAATATAGTAATTCAGTAATTCTATATATTACTGAGTGTTCATCATGGTGAGTATATGCTTAAGCCCCAGCACATATTTCACCCAACCCCCCACCCACCTCCTTTCCGGTAACGATCAGTTTGTTTTCTAGAGTTAAGACTCTGTTTCTTGGTTTGTCTTTGTTGTTTCCTTTGTTCATTTGTTTTATTTCTTAACTTCTACATGTGACTGAAATCATATGGTATTTGTCTTTCTCTGACGGACTTATTTCACTTAGCATTATACTCTCTAGATCCCATCTGTGTTGTTACAAATGACAAGATTTCATTCTTTTTTTAATGTTTACTTATTTTTGAGAGAGAGACAGAGACAGAGTGTGAGTGGGGAAGGGGCAGAGAGAGAGGGAGACACAGAATCTGAAGCAGGCTCCAGGCTCTGAGCTGTCAGCACAGAGCCTGATGCAGGGCTCCAACTGACGGACCGCAAGATCATGACCTGAGCCGAAGTCGGACGCTTAACCAACTGAGCCACCCAGGCGCCCCTCATTCTCTTTTATGGCTGAATAATATTCCATTGTATATACACACACACAACATTTTCTTTATCCATTCATCAACTGATGGTCACTTGGGCTGCTTCCATAATTTGGCTATTGTAAATAATGCTGCAATAACCATATGGGTGCATATGTCTTTTCAAATTAGTGTTTTCCTACTCTTTGGGTAAATACCCAGTAGTGGAATTACTGGATTATATGATAGTCGTATTTTTACTTTTTTTGAGGAGCCTCCATACAACTTTCCACATTGGCTATGCCAGTTTGCATTTCTACCAACAGTGCACAGGAGTTTCTTTTTCTTCACATCTCTGCCAACACTTGTTTCTCAGTATTGTTTATTTTTAAAAGTAAGAAAGAGTCTAGGTAGAGAATAGAGAAGTAAATAGTCTAGGTAGAGAATGGTCACTGGTAGAAAAGCAAAATAAATTACATTGTATTCATAAAGTGGAATCCTATTCAACTTCTTACATTTCTTCAGATATTCTATCCTGACAGATACCAAATGATCGCCAAGATACACTGCAAAAAAGATCTAGAAAAATATGTACAATATGCTACTATGCTTTAACTACAGCAACCAAAACGGCATGGGCAAACACACAGATGTCTATAATAAGCCCCAATTGAAGCTATCAATAAATTTAAAAAATGTTTAGAACATGAAATTATAAAAATGATACTTAAATGTTTTATTTGAACTTAAAATACCAATTTGTATTAAGTTGCCAATCCTTTAATACAGAGCCAAGACTTTATATTTGAATTGGGTCTGCTAATTGGAGCTCGGCATCATCTTCCATGCAAAGCCACACCAATAAAGTATCACATGTTACTTCCAAATTGGCTCCTTCAGAGTGGAGTCAGAACTTTAAAATTCTGGTAAAGCAGTTTGAGTACAAAAATCTTGCAGATTTTTTATGGTTTTCTTCAAACTTAGTTGTTCTCATCAGCACATCTAAAGCAATTTCTTTTTGCAACTTGCTTTAAGTATTAACAAAATATCCACCTTAGTTTTCCCAGAAACATATTCTTGTTCTCATTTTTAAATATCAATACTGTAATATTTAATTAATTATACAACATAAACGGTTTGGGGAGCAAAAATAAATCGATTCTTGGTAACTGTCAGGAGCTGAATTACTTGGCTTTAAGGCTATAGTCTACTAACTTCCTTTTTTATCCGTCTAAATATATATGTGTACTATGTACTATGTGTTAGGTACTATTCTAGGTACTGAGGATACCACAGCGAATCAAAAAGGAAAACAAATCTCTTCTCTCTTTGACCTTAGGTTCTAGAAGGGATTGAAAGACAACAAAATGACTTAAATCTCTTGTAGAGGGGGACAGCATTTGGGGACTGGGAGAGCAAGTGTGGAAGCAAGGAGAGCAGTCAGAGGCACATGCAGAAGTCCAGAAAAGAGATAATGATGGCTTTCAACAAGGGGAGGTGATCACAGATATGTGTTGATAGTAAAGCTTATCTAATTTGCTAATAGAAGAGATGTTGGAGACAGAGAGAGGCAGAGGGACAAGTCAGGAAGCCTGCAAGCAACTAAAATAAAGGAGTTAGTGCCGAGGAGTTCACCGATGAGAGTTCAGTGGGTCTTGAGAATGGAAGCATGACTGGAGTAGATTCAAGAGTGAACAGGAGAAGTTGGATACTGCAAGGATAGACATTGCTTTTAGGCAGTTTTGCTCTGGATAGGAGAAAAGTGACTATTGGCATTTAATTGTTACGTTTTACCAAGTTTTGTTAACAATCATGTTGGTGAAGAGAAAGTTAACAGGTCCACACTATGCATGTATACATAGGTGCATACCCACCCCCACATATATATGCTCATGTACGTACAGAGCACTTTTAAATAAATTTTTTAATGTTTTATTTTTGACAGAGAGACAGAGCATGAGCGGGGGAGGGGCAGAGAGAGAGGGAGACACAGAATCCGAAGCAGGCTCCAGGCTCTGAGCTGTCGGCACAGAGCCCGATGCAGGACTCAAACCCACAAAGCGTGTGATCATGACCTGGGGCATGAGTCAGACACTCAACTGACTGAGCCACCCAGGTGCCCCTGTACAGAGCACTTTTAGAATGCTACACCAAAAACTGTCAATTATATGTAAACTGTATGCTTTAAATATGTACAGTTTGTTACTGCTAATTATACTTCAATAAAGGAGAAAGGGGAGAAAGATGGGTGGGAGGGGAGAAAGTGATTGAGACTAAGAAAGAGACTGACCAAGACTAGCACGGACCATCTTTAGTTTCTTCTTCCCATCTCTTGGTAGGAAGCATAGTCAGGCCCACTCAAAACCATGCAGCAGTAACCTTAGTGGTGCAGACTTCGTGCTGGGGAGGCCCACGGTTGAGGGTCTGTGGGTACTGTCTGTGGGTCGGCGGCTGAGTCTTTTGATCCAGGAATGCGATGGTAGCAAGCCCTTCTGACTTCAGAACTAAAGCTCTTAAATGTTAAATATGACATTCTTATCTTGAAAAGAATAGCCAGCAGTTTGGGGAAGATTTAAAATCCTACTAACGACGGGATGAGTAATAAATAAATGGACACATCCATACGCTGTTGACAAAAAAGTCATTTGACAGTCTCTCTGAAGGGCAATATGGTTACATTTCTAAGCTTAACAATCTTCTATCTATCGGCCCTGCTCCATGTAGGTATTTATCCACACAGGAAGATATGTGAAATATACATCTGTAAACTTCTACCACCCACCATTCATTATAAGATGGCGACAGGTATTTACACACATATATTCTCTCCACACACTACACCAAGTCTAGAAAGATACACATCACACTGTTAGCAGTAGTGAAGCTCGAAGGCTCATGGTAGTGGTGTATAGACTTTACATTTTATTGCAATTAATTTTTTAAAATTTTTGTATTTTTTGTATTTTTGTAACTTTCAGGGTTTTTCTTTTTAATAAAGAGCATATTTAATAGTTAAGGAAACAGGTGGCAATATGCAGGCATTTTTCCCGCGGGCACTCAACAAGCTAGCTGTGGGGAGGAAGACAGACTGAGGTTTCCTAGGGATAAAATGTTTTTCAATCTCCCAGACTGTGTGATTTGGAAGATGATAAGGGTCTTAATATTCACACTTCAGTAGACAAAAGAGATAGGCCTGAGGTCACACACACTGTTTCTTTCCTTGACTACCGGCAAGACATCCAACAGTTCCTTCAATTTTGCTGAGCCTTAATTTCCTTCTTTGTCAAATGCGGAAACCATTTTCAGCACTGCTGTGAGGACTGAAGGAGACCCCCCCCCCCCCCCCGTGGGTTAACGGGCCACCTGACAGGCTCCCTTCGTTCTTTTCCTCTTTCCTCTTCCTTCAGAAAAACCCATGGAATAAATCTACAAGAAATACAGATATGTGGAGTGAACTATTATTGGTTCTCCAGGCCTAAAGGTCACTCTAGCCACAGAGTGACCACTAGAATGTCCTCTTCCTGTTTAAGAAACTTCTGAGAGCATTCATCAGGATTTCTTGATGAGCTCTCAAATTTCAGGGTCGGCCCTCTTTCTACTTTAAGTTGGAAAAGGATTCGAGCTAAGAGACAAATTAGTAACAAGTTTAAATGATCCTTGCTTTTACTGTGCTTCAGACAGAGGAGAACAGTCGCTAAACAGTAATGGGCTCCCTCGGCCTGCTATGCCCTTCCAGTGTTGTAGAAAGAGCCTGGGAACACAGTAAAAAAAAAAAAAAAAGTGACAAAAGTGACTCTGAGCATGCTCAGAGCTGTGATGCAGGGGCAGCTGCCCACAGCCCAGCCAGAGCCAGGGGAGTTTCTGGGCAGACGCTGGGGCCCGGCTACTTTGTAATGTAGGCCCACAGTCAGGAAAGGCAGGACTAAGACCCCCCCCCCCCCCCCCCCCCCCTCCCCAGTCGAGGCCTAAGGCAGAGGCCAGATTCCTAGTTGGGGAACTGGATGAAATGGACTTGTTTTTTAATGACAGGGTCTGGCCCAGCTGAGCTGTTTGAGGAAAACAGATAAGGCAGGGAGGGAACTTCTTTAGGGAGTAGACACAGGCCTCAGCTTTCTGTTTTTCACAGGTTACAGTTTAGGAGGGGATGGTGGGGATTCATCAGGCAATATAAGCGATGAGTGTGCGGTGCTCAGCACTGGAGGGGCTCCAGCCTCTGTGGGACTGGACCCCACCCTCCTGAAACAGTTGGGCTGCTGGGAGAGGGCCAGGGCTGAGAGAATTCCCATCGCAGCCTAGTCTTGGCTACAGGGGGAGAAAAAACAGATTAAAAAATAATTTTCCTAAAAAATAGAGCAGCAACAGCAAGGAAGCAAATGTAGCCCAGAGGGGCTCCACTTTTGCTTCGTTAGGAAGGGGATCCTTGAACCACCTGGACATCTCTCTTGCTCTTCTCACCAGTTACCCATCACTTCATAGACCTTTCTTAATCAAAGATCTTAATCAGATCAGGCTCACAGGGAGAATAATGTTGGGGAAGATACAAGCTGTGGCAATTCATTGGCCTACCTTTAGCTCCAAAGGGTTAGTGAAATGTCTGCTTCCATTTACACTGGAGACAGAACTGGGCTTTCTCAATTTAATCCAGGGACAGGATGCTACTGAAGACCCTCAAGTCTAATTTGTAATCTGTCTTGTTACCACTTGAGATTTTAAAACTCTGCTGATACTCTCTAGGGTTCTCATTTTTCATGAATATTACCCATCATTTCCTGTTAAATAACCTTTATTTTTCAGACACTTGCTGCATCTTCCAGTCTTTTGTAGTCTTTTTATCTTAACCATGTAAAGTGTTGAGGTGCAATTACATCCTTTAAATGCATTTTTACGTAGTATCTCTTATAACGCCTGGTTGCACTTATCAGGGCAACCCATGCGTGGAACATTTAAAGGCATCTCGTAAAAGTGAAATTTAGTTTTGTGGTTTGCGTGTATCTGATTTTTAAAAAATTCCCCATCGTGTTCTGAGGTACGATGTGGAAAGTAGCCTTACATTTAAGTAGGTAAGAAAAAGAAAGCAAAGGACCGGCAAGAATTGCACAGTAGGATGGAATACTATAGGACCAGAAAGTTCCATAAGATGAAATTATTATTATTATAATAGTAAAATAAGAGTGAGGCTGGGAGTTTGAAGACTTCTAGAGTCAAGTACTATAAGCACATTTAACAAATACATAATACATTGAAACATGGCTTAAAAGTTGGGGGTTGGGTTCAGTAAGCTGTATATGAAGATGCCACTTTTTAATCAAGCAGAAACATTTTTTCCTGCATCCTGTCCTCTTATCCTTCAACACCCTTAGTATACTTGCAAAGCTCAGATGGACTGGAATTGCAAACAGATCACACAGGGAGAAAACTCTACATTCACGTCATTTGAGAATGTAATGTCACTTAGCTTTCTTGTGCATGTTTTAGGCACCTTCAATTGAGAGCACCTCCGCTGCACTTTCTTCAAAGAGTTGAGGTAGAACAAAAAAGACAACTGGAGAATTAATTCTAGAAAGATAGAAACTTGAGGGTCTGTGGAAAGAAAAAGAAACTGGGTATTCACTAAAATTAGCTACATTTTTTTTTTTTTAACGAAGCAGATAGCCACACTACGCTTACCAGTGATTGTTGTTTCTATACAACTTATTGTTGAATTTGAAAACTTTGGGATTATTTCATAAAGATTACATAAAATCCTCAATCACAGAATTTTTGAAGGAAGGATGGGGGAAACAAGGAGTTCAAGAAATCCTACTAATTAGACTTGCAGTCTTGTTCAAGTCACTTCTCACTGGCCTCCAGACATATTTCAGGAGCTGAACAGACTGGTGGTTCTTAATCATTTCTGTGACATCAACCCCTCAGGAGTCCAAGGAAAACCATAGCCCTATCCTCAGAGGCAATATGTCCTAAAACAACATTTTACTTATAATTCTCAGCAATCCATACCCAAACTTCTGGACTGAATAATTCTTTCCAGTGCTGGTTATGCTTTCAGGAATTTAACAAAATGTTTAATTTTGTCTAGTAGTTGTGGAATTGCAGAATGGTGACCTCAGAGAATTAATATAATTTGACACTTATTCCTCCACATGGGGAGTAAAAATTCTTTCTTGTAGGTTGATACGTGCAAAAAAACCCAGGGGTTTAGGGGCACCTGGGTGGCTCAGTTAAGCGTCTGACTTTGCCTGGGATCATGATCTTACAATTCATGAGTTCAAACCCTACATCAGGCTCACTGCTGTCAGCGCAGATGATCCTTCAGATCCTCTGTCCCCTCTCTCTACCCCTCCCCTTTGTGCGTGTGTGGGCTCTCACTCTCACTCTCTCAGAAATTAAAAAAAACATAGGTTTAAATCTCACTTCAGTGCTAGTATTGTAGTGAGGGCTTCCTCCTCTCCCCCTCTTTACTCACTGCTTCCCTCGTCCTGCCCCTCCACAGAAACAGTCCACGAGAGAGGCAGTATGAGGCTATAAAAATAACACTACATTTAAAATGAAGACAGCTGGATTTAAAATGTTTTAAAAATTACAAGGCACTTGGGGCACCTGGGTGGCTCAGTCAGTTGAGCGACCGACTTCAGCTCAGGTCATGATCTCATGGTTCATGAGTTCAAGCCCCACATCAGGCTCTGTGCTGACAGCTCAGAGCCTGGAACCTGCTTCGAATTCTGTGTCTCCCTGCCCTCCTTTGTCCTCTCTCTCCACCCCTCCCCCACTCACTCTTTCTCTCTCTCTCTCAAAAATAAAGTTTAAAAAATTTTTTAAAAAATTACGAGGCACCCAAGGATCATCTGGTTTACGGCAGACATTTCTGAGATAAAGATAATGAAGTCTAGAAGAAAGGTCTTCAACCTTGCCTTTTCCATCCTTTGCCCCACTCTTACTTCTCTGAGCCTCGGTTTCCTTACTTGCAAAAGGAAGAAGGTCATTTACAGCCTGAAGAGTTTTCCATTAAACTGGAAGTTTAATGTCCCCCCTTTTCTATAGAAGTTAATTCTTATTTATGCTATTAGCTACAATACTCAAAATCACGCCTTTCATGTAGTGTATGTCTCCTCACCTCCAAAACAATCTATGAATGTTTTCATTGTATAAGTGCAAAGAAAGAACAATTCCTTGTAGTTTTAGCTGTCATATAAAGTAACAGATTTTGATCTATACCAAAAAACCTGATAACCCTCAGATGACTCAGATGAACATTAGGCAATTTTTTAAAATGCAATAAGCCTTATTCCATCAGAACAAATGATGATTCTGAAGATGTTTGCAATTAATATTAAGAATGGAAAGGTCTGGTACATTTTGTTACAGAGAAAAATCTAAATATAGCATACTTAGGCTGCATTTTCTTCTTCACATCATAACATCAGTAGTAACCTTAAACTCACTATGAAATTTCCAGGTATTTGTAAAGGTTATGTATTTTTTCATAGTTGAAACTCTAGGAAATGCCCAAATTAAATTATAAAGTAAAAGATGAAAACATCCATTCTTTTGGTTAAAAGGAAAACAACCTACACTAAGACTGTTCAGAAGTTAGTTCAACAAAATTCAATCCAGAAACAATAATACCAAGCAGCTATTTTTTTTTAAAGTAGGCTGCACGCCCAGCGCGGAGCCCAACATGGGGCTTGAACCCACGACCCTAACATCAAGACCTGAGCTGAGATCAAGAGTCGGATGCTTAATGACTGAGCCACCCAGGCACCCCCCAAGCAGCTATTTTGTGCAAGACGATGTGTTAAGTATCTTTGGGGGTGGAATGTAGAGATGAGATAAGACCAAGTTCTGGCTGAAAGAGCCTAGAAGCTGAGGTTGGAAAGAAAGGCGTTTACATGGACTAAAAGGTAAACAGTACAGGGGGGACCAACAGAGGAGGGAAGAAAGGAAACAAGAAGGCAAGAGAAAGTCACGGAGGCCAGTGTTTTTCAGACTTAAATGTGCATAGGAATCTTATGAAAATACAGACTCTAGTTTAATCGGTCTGGGGTGAAACCTGGGAGTCTGCTCTTCTAACAAGCTCCCAGGTCATGCTGCTTTTATTTGTCCATACGTAACTCTTTGGGTAGCAAGGGTCTAGAAGATCTTTATGCCCAATAGAACTTTCCATGGTGATAGAAATGTTCTATATCAGAGCTATCTAATATGGTACCCACTGAAATATGGCAAGTGTGACTGAGAAACTATTTAAAAGTTATTTAATTGTAATGCACTTAAATAGCCACATGTCTAATATCCACCCAACTGGACAGGCAGGTCTAGACTAGGCAGTTAATTCAGAGCAAGCTGCACAGGGGACCTCAACTTCCTGCATGCTTTCAGTAGGTAAATCAACCTAGTTCAGGATTTCTCAACCTGGGCACTAATGACATTGTGGACTGGATAATGCTTTCTTGGGCAGGGTTTGGGGGAGTGGAGGGTGGTCTTCTGTTGTAAGATGTTTAGCAGCATTCCTAGCCTCTACCCACTAGATGCCAGTAGTACACGCCGGTCCTGAAAATAAAACATACCTAGACATTGTCAAATGTCCTCAGTGGCGGGGGGGTTGGGGGAGGAGACAAAATCAGTGGTCTAGATAATACTTTTAGACAGAAAGGTGTATGAAGTCAACAGCAACATTCTTAACAGTAACCAGGTATTTGTATTAGTTTTCTATTGTCGCCGTGACAAATTAAGGCAAACTTAGTGGTGCAAAACAACACAGATTTATAATATTATAGGTCTAGAGGTCAGAAGTCTGAGATGGGCTAAAATCAAAGGGTTGGCAGAGCTGAATTTTCTTTCTGGATAGCTCTAGGGGAAAACCTGTTTCTCCTTGACTCTCCCACCTTTCAAAAGCCACCTGTGTTCCTTGGCTCATGGAACTTTCTTACATCTCCAAGCCAAAAATCCAGCATAATTGCCCATCTCAAGGTCCTTAACTTAATCACAACTGCAAAGTCCCTTTTGCCATGTGAAGGGGACATGTTAACGGGTTCCAGGAAGAAAGACATGGATACTTTTGGTGGGCCATTTTTCTCACTACCATAATACGAAAATGAAAACTTAAAACAGTAAATAATTTCATACCTAAAATAATTTAAGATGAAATCTTCCTCTAAAGTCCTGCAAAACTGTTATTGTATTCTGTGCTGCAAACACTTTCATACCTAGAAATAACTTTTTCTATTTACATATAAATTTGTATGTCACATTTTCCCACTTTTGATGTTATAGTTCTCATGCACTGCCTCATGCCTCCCCAACGCTGTTGAGATCACTAGTATAAAATTACATTTTTAACACCCAAGTGAGAAAATATCATTCATTGCTAACTCTTTGCATGATTTCCAGAAGTTCAGAATTCCATTTGTGTATATACACAGTGACTGTCTTAGTTCATTGACGCTGCTATGACAAAACACCATAAACTAGGCAGGCTGTAAACAACAAAAATGTATTTCTCACGGTTCTAGAAGCTGGAAGTCCCAGATCAGGGTGACAGCATGATCAAGTTTTGGTGAGAGCCTTCATTCAGGGTGTAGATGGCCAATTTCTCACTGTATCCTCATATGGCGGGAGAGACTAGAGAGCTCAGTGAGGTCTCTTCTATAAGGACACTAGTGACCCCCATGGGGGCTCCACTCTCATGACCCAAGCACCTCCCAAAGAACCCACCTCTGGGAGGTGGGGGGGAGTAGGTGTCAACATATGAATTTGAGAGGGACACATTCAAATTATAGCAGTTATATTTCCTACTTCTTTAGATTCCCCTCAACTTTCTATTTCTTTCAAAAGGAAAAGAAGTATTTGGTTATGTGAACCCTTATCCAAAATCTCCACCAGCAACCTTTTCTGTAATTTCTAGATTTTTAGCTCATATGTGCCAAGGGCTGGGGCATTTTCAGTTATAGAACAATGAGTGGCTAAAATAATTATCATTCAAAAAATTTTTTTATTTTTTAATTTAAGTTTATTTATTTATTTAGAGAGGGAGAGACAGAGAGAACATAAGCAGGGAAGCAGAGAGAGGGAGAGAGAGAATCCCAAGCAGGCTCTGTACTGTCCACACAGAACCCGACACGGAGCTTGAACTCACAAACTTTGAGATCATGACCTGAGTTGAAATCAAATATCAGATGCTTGGGGCACCCGGGTGGCTCAGTCGTTCGAGTGTCCGACTTCAGCTCAGGTCATGATCTCGCGGTCTGGGAGTTCGAGCCCTGTGTCTGGCTCTGTGCTGACAGCTCAGAGCCTGGAGCTTGCTTTGGATTCTGTGTGTGTCTCTCTCTCTCTGCCCCTCCTCCATGCATGCTCTGTCTCTCTCTGTCAAAAATAAATAAACATTAAAGAAAAAAAAAAGAATCAGATGCTTAACGAACTGAGCCACCCAGGTATCCCCAAAAGAATTTTAAACAAATACTTTCTTCAGTCTGTTCCTAGAAACTGCTCTTTAGAGTGAAAGCCTATATCTGCTCATCAGTTTCTGAAAGAGAAGAGTGGTGACTAACAAAGCCAGATGGCATCTACACTTGAAGTTTCTTTCCCCTTTTGAGTTTGATGTGCAAGATTTGATTGTCTTTAAGAGCCGATTCTCCCGGGCTTGGGAAGTTAAGCTTGGTGAGGTCGACAAGAGGCGATGAGGAGGAAGGTAGAGGGAGAAGTGGTAGCCCGAGAATACAGCATCTGCTGACTCACTTTCCCACCACAAAGAGTGGCAAACCGAAATTGAGGCTTCAATTTAACTCTTCTTCCACATTCTCCAAAGTACAAGAACTTCCATTCATAGAAGCCTGTGGTGGCAGCATGATTACAGAAGTGGACGTTGCAGGGGCGGGGGGGTGGTGGGGAGAGGATAGTTTTGTGTTCTGGTTTCGTTTACAGGCAACTACAAGAGGCAGAAGCGTAAAGAAACAGAATACTTTCTGCTGAAATGAAGCCACTGACCAAATTCATTTTTTCTATTACAGGTAGTCTTCGGGGGTCCCTCAGAACGCTGCAAAGTCCCCTAATAAGATTTCTGGTCCAGACAAGATGGCGTAGACTACTTTCTCCCTGAGGCTCCCAGCTAAGTAAAATACAAACCCTGGCGGGAAAAACAGAAGAAGCAACCCAAAAAACAAAACAAAACAAAACGAAACACACACACACGACCCTCTGAAATGCAGAAAAAGGAAGGTTCGCAGTAGAGACCCTATGATTGAATGGTCTTGCGATCTCCAACCTAACAAGAGAAGGCCAACCAACCCCAGGTTTTCCACACCCTGAACCTAGCAACAGGAGGCAGCCCAGCGAGGCTCAGAGTCACATCAACACCACTGGGCTAGCCAGCAGCACTGACAAGGGGGATGAATCAGGAGCTCCCCGGAAAAGAAGTGGTCAGGGAGAGCACTCCCCTTACTCACTAGGCCTAAGACTCCCTTCCCACAATGAGAGGCAACAGGCAGCTGGCAGCCCCAGCGAAGGGGAGACTCCCCCAAAAGAGGCCTCACCTGGGAAGGGCTGTCCTTCCCTGCAATCTGGAGGGGGGTGGGGAGGAAGAGACAGGAACAACACAAGTGCCAGGAAGCCTGTTTGTCTTCAGTGGCCAAAGAATTCCTCTCCTCACCCTCACCAGAGGCACTGGGAGGCCCAACCCAGGGAAACCCCTCCTCCATCTGCTCAGGTGAAATCAACAGGGACCAGTGGGATCCCTAGCAACCCCAGATAAACCAGGCCAATCAAAACAGTACCACAAAGTCTCTGAAATGTAATCGTCATTGGAAGCAACAGCTTACAAAATTAGGACGGGATGTGCATACTAAACCTAACTAGGATGACTGCCTGGTAAGAGTAAAGATTGACATAGGATCCCAACCTACTAATATAACAGCCAAAATGTCCAGGATATAATGAAAAATCACCCATCGCACCCAAAACTAGGAAAATCACTACTTGATTGAGAAAAGAATCCACAGATGGCAACGCTGAGATGAATCAGATGTTAGAATTATTGACAAGGATTTTAAAGCAGTCATCAAACATTGCTTCAATATACAATTGCAAATTCTTTGAACAAATGAAAAAAAATAGAAACATCTCAGCAAAAATTAGAAGTTATAAAAAAGGACCTAATTGAAGTTATAAAGATGTGATAATAAGAATAAACTTAGTAGGTCCAATAGTAGAAATGACAGAGAACAGAGATCAATGAATCTGATAATCAATAGAATCTAGTGAATTTGAACAACAGAGAGAAAAAAGACCAAACAAACAAAACCAATGGCAGGGGTTGGGACAGTAAGGTACAACTTCACATATATCATGAGTCCCAGAAGAACAGGACAAGAGAGTGAGTTTAAAAGAATATTAGAAGAATAAATGGTTTAAACTTTCCAAACTGCATGAAACTAGAAGAGAAAAAACCCAAAGAAACACACGAAGACATTTCATAATTAAATTTTGAGAACTGAAGCAAAAAAAAAAAAAAATGTTGCCAGTATCCAGAGACAAATGACACATTATCCATAAGGGAACATCAATTCACATAAGAGCAAATTTCCTATTGAAAACTATGGACGCCAGAAGAAATCTCACATTTTCCAACTGCTGGGAAAAAAATAAAACACAAAAACCAAAACTCTGTCATCTTCAAATTCTATATCCAGCAGAACTATCTTTAGGATGAAGGGAAAAAAAGACATCATCCTCAGATGAAGGAAAACTAAAAGAATTTGTTGCTAGCAGACCTACTTTAAAAAAATTTTTTTAATGTTTATTTATTTTTTGAGAGGGAGATTGACAGAGTGTGAGCAGGGGAGGGGCAGAGAGAGAGAGGAAGACACAGCATCTGAAGCAGGCTCCAGGCTCTGAGCTGTCAGCACAGAGCCTGACGTGGGGCTCGAACCCACAAACTGTGAGATCATGACCTGAGCCGAAGTCAGACACTCAACAGACTGAGCCACGCAGGCACCCCTAGCAGACCTACTTTTAAAGAATGGCTGAAAAAAGAATTCAAACAGAAAGAAAATGGTAAAAGAAGGAATCCTGGAACATGAAAAGAACAAAGGGAACGAAATATGCCTACCTACAATAGACAATCTTCCTCATGAGTTTTATAAAACATATTAGATATTTGAAAGAAACACTATACCACCACCTGATACTCAAAACAACGATATTTAAAAGTGGGGAAGGTAAAGGAACCTAAAAGGAAGTAGGGCTTCCACACTTCAAAGTGGTAAAATATTGGTATCACTACACTATATTAAGTCACATATATACACTGTCATAGCCAGAGCAACCATTAAAAAAAAATACAAAGAGATACACTCAAAAACACTGTAAATAAGGGGTGCCTGGGTGGCTCAGTCTGCTGAACGTCCGCCTCTTGGTTAGGTTCAGGTCATGGGATTGAGCCCTGCGTTGGGCTCCAGCTGAGCATGGAGCCTGCTTAAGATTTTCTCTCTCTTTGTCTCTCTCTCTCTCCTTCTGCCCCTTCCCCACTCGTGTGAATGCACACACACACACACACACACACTCTCTCTCTCTCAAACACACACACACACACACACACACACACACACACACAGTAAATAAATTGAGATGCAATCCTAAAAGCCCCAATATCTACTTGGGATTCTGCACACCAGATACCTAAATGTATATAAAAGTATAAAGTCATTCACGGGAAAGTCCAGAACAAGGCACCACCTCACTCTGGGATAGATGTATATCTGAATCTACCTGGGAATGTAAATCACCAGAACTTACTAGGCCTCAGTTTCCACATTTTTGAAAGAGAAGTGGCTGGAGAGGTACATCCAAAAGACAAACTGGGCCATTTGCAGTGATAAAAGTTGGTTATTCTAGAAGTTACGAATCTCCATTCTTCTCACCCATCCTAAATTATTCTTTATGATTCAGCTGTCTCTAAAAGTGCTCTAAAAACTATGAGAAAGTCTACAAACAAAAAAGGTATTTGTATGACATACTCAGGGCTCTCGCAGATCGCAAAGCACAGAGGAGACAGATTTCAAATGTCACATATGCTATCAGAGCACGGACCATTTCCACTTAGTGGAATGATTCATTCCTTTGCCATCACTGGGAGGGAAGAGAAGTAAGCAAGGCAGAGTCAACTATATACTGCTGTTCATTTAGCATTCCTCTGAGATCAATCTATATCAAATCTCTGAAACTAGGTATATTATGTGAAAATTGGCCAATACCTATCACAGTACATCAACTCAACATACTTTCACTTCTTCCTCAGCTCATCATGCTACCATATTCTGTTTGTATAAATGGCCCCAAGGCAATTTACCTTTGGGAAGTGCTAGGCAACGTATGGATAGTTTGGTACACTAGACAAAGAAATGCATTTAAAACAAAAATATGCCTTCACTCTGTTTTATAAATGAGTATAAACACCATAGTTTTACCATAAAGGTAAAAAAGGCCTCCATTTTTCTATCAGTAATATGTAAGGATTAAAAAGACTATAAATTTCCCTCCATCTCTTATGTTCTGTGACCACAATGAATTATTTTTCCTAAACAGAATCAGGTGCAGTCATTCAACAAGGTAGTGAAAGCTTACAGGTGAAAAGTTTGAGCTTTGATGTTCTATGTACCTGGGATCAAACACCCTGGTTTGTGTACTTGCCAGCTGAGTGGCCTGGTTTAATACCCTGGGCCTCAGTTTCTTCATTTGTAAAAAGGATATACGGCAATACCTACTTTACAGGATTGCTGTAGGAACCCATATGTGAAACACTTGGCATAGAAGCATTCTACAGCAGAAACTTAGTTGTCAGAGGTAAACATAATTTCGAAAACAATGTGAAGCATTTCAAGAGGTCAGATTAGTTAGGATTACGGCACAAAAACACATCAAGTTCTACAGTCAACAGAGTGGTTATTTCTGAAGCCAAAATTCTCCTGTGTTATTTGGGACTCAGAGATTACTTACCACATGACTACAATGCTGAGTCATCCTCTGTCTCCTACATTAGGACGGTGGTAACCTCTTCCACACTCAGTGTAATGTGTTCCATAAAATAGGGTTTCCATAAAATAAATCCTACTTCACTTGTGTAATAGGACTCTGACACTGGTGATTTTTTTTTAAAGCTTATTTCAAGCCATGTGTTCTTTTCTTTGAGAGAAAACTTCTGAATAAAGACAAGCAACCATTAAGAATATCATCTTCGTAATTTTAGCCTATAGTAGAAATGCAAATTTATCTTCTCTTTTCCTAATACCAACCCAGTAGATGCCAAAATGGTCACCTCAGAAAATTATCTAATAAAAGCATGCATTCCAGTCATGCTGCAATAAAATTTTTTTTTCATATTTAAATATTGTTCTTGGATTTGACTTTCACAACTGTTAGAGTTGTTAACCTATTATCAAAGTACTTTAAAAAGTTTTCTTCTAGGCCTATTCTAGGACAACACTTTTTAAATTAAAATGCGTTTGTATATATAACACATAAATCTATTCAGCAAATAGATATATGATATAAAATATATCAATTATATATGTAAGACTGAAGTGTCTATAGTGATATTGGAATCACTTTAAGGGCCAACTCAAGGATAAATTAAGTTTCTAAAAATTATGAGGAAATCCATCATTGATGCAGAATGAATTTAGATTAATATTTCATAATTTTGTAATTTAAAGAAATTAACATTAGTAAAACTCCTACAAATATCTATATAGTCTGTGTTATTGTAATATAGATACCTAGTCATAACAGCTAACATGCGCCTGAAAATATTAAAAATGTATGGGTATCACTCTGACAACGGGGAGGAAAGGATAGCACCAAATCTAAGCGATTATAATCTTACTGAAGAATTTGATGGCAATGATGTCACAGACAACAAATGTTCCTGATAATATGCTGTCCAGTGAGTAACATCACAGAACTATCAAGGGAAGGGTAGAGAGAAACTAAGACTAACAGACATGGGTGGAAAACAATCTAGAATGATTCATTAGAGACCTGGCAGGCTTCAAGGCACTAATGGTTCTAACCCCCTTCACACTGTAAAAAGGTGAGGGGTCATGTTCAGGCTCCGATGGCATAGGCTCTTTGGTGGAAGAGAGTACAGAGAAAGGAACGTAAAGAAAGAATCATACAACCACCGAGGCCAAAATAAACAGATTATCTGTAAGGGGAGAATAGTCAGACTGACCTCAGACTCTCCTACATCAGGGACCAGTCAGGCCACATCTACAAGCGTTTGCAGGAAATGTCTTGATCCATTAATTCTTTATTCTCCTCTGCCGTTCATATGTCAGGACGACAGAAAGACCTTCTCAGATAAAGGGAACATTAATGTCTGTGTGATGGTGACTATTTTCTTTCTTTTTCAGTATTTCCTGATTTGTTCATGTTCTGTACTGATCTTATGTTACCTTTACAATGGAAGGAAATCAACATTATAATAATTTGGAGATTAGAGCAGAACAGGAACTATAGAGAGAAGAATGGCTCGCTATTCAAAGGATATTTGAGATTTTCAATTTACATGTATCTGCTTAATTGTTCTAAAATTTTCATACCAAAAAAAACGAGAAAGACTTATCCTTAAACCACCCCACCCCCCACCACACACACACATCACTGTTCAGATTTCAGGGAAAAGCTAAAGTGGATTCTTAAGAAAATTATACTATAGTGAACAAAGGCTAAACTCTTTTCTATTCTGAGTAATTCAGCCTCCCATCAATGGTTCCTTGTTTATTTGTTTTTGGGAAATAACAAATCAGTGGGTTTTTCACATTTTTCTCCTTAAGCATATTTTAAGAACATTTTCCATTTAAACTAGGAATTAAAGTACTATTAATTTTAAATATTTAGTATTTAAATATTTAAGAAACAGTAAGCTATTTTAAAATCAATTTTTATTATTTTAAAATATTTTAAGACATTATTTTAAATGATACAATGATTTATCAATACTTAAAATATTGATAAACTATTTTTACTATTAAAAAATCTTAATTATAAATGCTTAATTTCAATTATTAATGTTTTAAAATAGAATACTCCTATATAAATTAATGCCTTATCACATAATGTCTTTGAAAGAAACCCAGAGGGAAATAGAGTAGAATAACAAATTAAGTGGATACATACATTTTAGTAACTGCGCTGAATAGAATACTCAAGACTGCCAGAGAGACTCATTAGGTAGACTGGTTAACCAGACACTGTGAAGAAATGCCTTCTCCTCTGTGGACCAGCAACTCCCTCACCTGGATACAATTTCCCAGAAAGCCTCAAAAATTCAGAGATGGCTGCTAAGGGAGCGGGGAAGCCCATGGAACTGGAAGAACCATGCTGAAGGACAGGCTGGGCATGCCCAGCATCCTTTAAGGAGAGGCGGTGTGCTCCATAAACAGGAAGAGCTCAGTGGGACTTTTAGGTTCCATTTCAGAAGGGACAGGAGAACTAAAGACCAGACACCAGAGTGGTGGAGCCCATTTTGGACCTCCCGCTTACTCCTATTACTTCGTGTTCCTCAGTAAGACACAAAGGCCTAGGTGCTTGTATCAGGGATGGCAGGAAAGCAGAAAGGCTGGGGAGACACTGTATCAGTCTAAAGAAGATCAACGGTAGAAAACCTGGAGTGAGAGAGGAGGTGGACAGATGAAAAGTAATCTGGGTCCCTGTGGACCATGGAAGGGAGAGAGAAAAACATAAAAGCAATGCAAAAATGAAATAGTTAAAACACAGGTTTTAAATACTTAATAGATGATGGAAAGAAAAACACAACTTCTTTCCAAACACACCCTACTTTTGACCACCCATAAGGCTAGGCTTATTTGCTGTGACCCTCTCCCTCATGGAGGTGAGTAGAAGAACTTTCTATCACAGAACCTTGGAACTTGGAAGCCGGGGTATTGCCAAGAATCTCCCTCCTTCAAAGGCAATTCTTGACATCTTTACAGACGCAAACGTCTGATCCCAGACCCAGGGACAGAACATAAAACCTTGAAAAAGGAAAACTCCAGTCTTTTAATGATAGTTTACAAAAAAAAGAGAATTAATAGAGGTCAAAGGCCTTTTTGCTGACAACAGAGTTCTCATTTAATTGTTTTTACTTCTACAAGCAAAGAAAGAAGAGGCCAAATTAAATGAGCTTCTCCCTTCACAATAAAACCATTTTCAGACATTCCTCAGTCAGGGAGCACTGAAATCTTACTAATGGAGCTAATGTTTAGATACTCAGGTTTTCAGCAACGATAGAAACTAGCATAGTCTAAATGTGAACCAATTATTAACACAGAGCCATAATGTCTCTTGCTGAAGACAATGTCTCAGCATCATAGTTTTCTCACTACTCAGAAACTACCCAGAGAGGAGGGCTAAAGATTCCACTCTAAATGTCACCCAAACACTCTTTCCTTCCTTCTTCACACTCCTGAAGAGAGAGGGCTGCTTTTAGTTCACAAGGTGCTAATCTCGCCTCTCTGGGGATTGCAAGGTCAGATTTTCAGCCTCCAGAAGGTCTAGCACAGAAATGAGGCAAGGATGTTGACAAGCGCTGAACGAAGACTTCATGGCAGACACATTGCTTTTATTCTTCAACACAGCGTAGGATCAGTCTTCCTATTTCTCAGATGAGGAACCTAAAGTTGATTGCCATTAACTTGTCAAGCTACCACTCAAACTGAAGTCTGTGTTCAAATCCAGGTACACCACTGTATTCTCACACCCAGAAATTCATCTGGCATACAAAAGGTGACATCTATCTATCTATCTATCTATCTATCTATCTAGAAATAATGTGTAGACCTATCTGACTCAAAGACATTTTCTCCCCAGACCACATCACACAGAAAATACAGACAGAGCAGCCACTACATTAAGCACACGTTTGCCAAAGTAGCATTTACCATAGGGCCAAATCGGAAAGGTTCCTCCTAAGACAAGTGAAAATCAGCACCAACTTGTCATCACACACACACACACACACACACACACACACACACACACACTTTGACTCTAAAAGTCTTTAAGTCCAAGTTTTGCAAAAGTAGTGGTGAAAGGTGTTTTAAATATATTTTGAGTAAGTATATCCATTTTTAGCTTTAGGTAAACAAGCCCATGTAATAAGCAGACCAGACCATTAGGAAACTGCAGAATATCCCCAAGGAACAATAGCCCATTTTGGATGGGACACAGAAAGCAAAGGGGAATTAGGAGACACAAGTCTCGAGAGGTTTCTTGAATCAGGCTTCCGTGATTCTGGAAGAATGAAAATATTAGGGCAAGAGATTTCAGCTTTCCTTCTTAGGCAGTGGGGATCCACCTGAATTATTGTTTGGGAAGATCACTGTGACTATTTTGCAGGATGGAGAGGAAAGGGAAGATGCTGTAGGTGGAAAGAGTAGCTACGAAGTTCAGTTGGGCACCTGCTATACTCCTCCACAGAAAGGCTGGCTGTTTTAAACTGTATTAATGAGACATTTCCAAACTTAACAATAACAAGTCCTTTATCTTTGGCAGGAGATGAAGGACTAAAAGAAGTTCCCCTATTGCTTTTTTCCATTGTTCCTGCCCACAGAAAACGCCATCATCTCAAAAGTTGCCTCTTCCCAGGGGAAAGCAAGTCCCACACCCAAGAATTTACAGCCCCTTAGTCCTTGATAGATTCTAATCATGTTTCCCTTTGTTTTCTTATGTAGGTATCTCCCTGGCTTTTCAACTGTTTTATTATTGTGTTTATAATGGCTTTCATAAATGAGTTTCTACCAAAATTTAAGAACAATCTTGTCTGTGAGAATAACTCATGGTTTCCATTTTATGAGCAGGGAACTCTCACTATCTCTATTTTTACAAATGAGAAAATTGAGGTTCAGAGAGCTCAAGAAACCTCTCTGGGCAATTCAGCTAACAAATGGTGGGGTCTGGGGATCTCAATGTCTCCAGAGGCCCTAACTCAGAGCCACAAAGCTACATTGCCATAGAGAAAAACAACACGAGATAGAAATATGTCAAAATGGTGGTGGTCAAATTCAGGATGAGTTTTGTATTCTTCTCAAATATTTACATATATGACAAAACAACGACACTGGATGGGATTTACTTTGAAAATCAGGAACAAATTAGTGATTAGTTAATAATATCACATGCAATCTTTGTGATTCAGCTCCATGAGGTTTAGATTGCTCAGTCCCTTGCTCTGCAAAATACCCTTCATAATTACACAGAGATCCTTCGCTTGGCCATGGGCTCTCCCTTTGCTTTCCTTGTAACTGATGTAGAACAGTCTTCTAATGAGGCAGATGTCCTTTTAAGCTCCTCAGGTTTCTCTAGAGAATGTTAATTACCACTCCCCCCACCCCCAAACACACACACAACTCACCAAAAAATAAATAAAACAAAAAATTCCACTGACTTCAATCTATACTTAATTAGGTGTAAAAAAGTGTCCAGAAGTTATCAAGAAGTATTATCTGTAAAAAAAAAAAAAATTTAAAAAGGGCTATGATATAATATGCACAGTGAACCACATAACTCATTCTCCCCATGAGCTAAAAGATTCTTAATGGCAGCTGGAAAAAGATCTAGAATTCTTCGGGCTGTATGTTCATTTTCAATAGTAAAGACTTTATAGTTGGAAGATAAACCAAATTCACTTCTAAACATAATCCAAGGGATGGAAAGCAAAACCGTAAAAATTTCCTAAACTTTTGGGTGCAAGGCAGTAAGTTTTAAAGAGACTAAGAACTACTGTGCCACCTTTCATTCTAAATTGAGTCAACCAATAGATGGGAAAGTCCAGGCCCACAGAAGGCTTTCGCTGAACCGCACTGTGACAGCGGGCCACCAGCCTCCCTGGAGGAATGTTCTAAGAAATGATCTAGGCAACATGGTGCTGCATGTGAACACTAAGTTGTCCAATGTGCCACATCATGGCCAACGTGTCCAAATGAAGACCCATAGGAGAAACGTCTCTTTGGGCTCAGCACTCAGAGAAGCTATTTCTTCTGATTTTACCATATGGCCACCAAATCATGAATCTTTTTGTGTTTATGTCTGCATGAACTGCCAGAAAGCATGTCCTTATCTGACTCCGTGTCACTTTCTGGCATATCGTCTTCCCTTTCTCTTTTGCTTGCTTATTTTTAAACTTTGTCCTCTGAATGGTACGCATCTTTTTAAGCTGTCTTAAATTCTTTTTTCTCCCCACAAAGTGTAAACAAACACAGGCACACACTTTGCACACGTCTGTAAGACTGTTTATAGAATCCTGCTATTAGAACATAAAAACCACCCGGCATGAATGGAACCAGCATGTCTCCTAGAGACCAAAAGGGAGAAAATGAATTTTCATTTCTCTTTTAAACAGCGAGGTCCAAATGAGCCTCATGTCTGTCACCCCACAGGCCTTTCATCTGACACTCAGATTACAACCGGACCCCAACAGAGTCGTGCAGTTACACTGTGATTAGCTGTTTCCGTGCCCCTGTGCTCAGGAAGTGAGTGGTTGGGGTGTAAGACTTCTAGGTCCCCTAGAGGTAGGTGGATAAAGGCAACTGTCAGGTTAGAGGTGTGGCATTTCAAAATCAAACAGAGTGGAAGATGTTCATGTGAAGGAAAGCAGCAAGAGGCAAGAGAACCAGTTAAGAGTAATGTCTCAGCAGCCAGAGGCAAAGAAAACTTCAAGATGGAAGTGTTTATGGACGCATTCTTTAAGGAAAGGCATATAGTTCTGGTGTAAATATTTTTTTTTCAAATGTAGACTTAAATACATAACGTCCTTTAGTCTTTCATTCAATAACACTGATTGTTTTAAAAAATTTCTTTAATGCTTATTTTTTTGAGAGAGAAAAAGACAGAGTGCAAGCAGGTGAGGAGCAGAGAGGGAGGAAGACACAGAATCTGAAGCAGACTCCAGGCTCTGAGCTCTTATGACAGCTCAGAGCCCAAAGCAGGGCTTGAACTCACAGACCTCACGATCATGACCTGAGCTGAAGTGGGACGCTTAACCGACTGAGCTACCCAGGCACCCCAACAATGATTCCTTTTTTCTTCTGCTGTAATCGTATTAAAACACATGCACATCCATGGTGGCTACACTCCCTAAGTGACCCCCAATGAGTCATACCCTCCTATAGTGCCCTCCCCCTGTGTGTGGGAAGAGCCTGTAACTTGCTTCTAACAAACTGAATATGGCAATGGTTATAGAAGTTGAGCAGGTTCTATTATATGACAAAGGTGAAGGGATTTTCAGATGTGATTAAACTGACTTTAAGTTGATCAAAAAGGAGATTATCCCGGGTCCGTTGGACCTAATCAAGTAAGCTCTTTTAAAAAAGAATCTAGAGGCCAGAGACTAGAATGGAAGCAACGGAGACGCTCTCTCTCTCTTCCTTGCTGACTTGAAAGAAGCAAGCTGCTGTGAAATCTGCAGACACAAAGAAATGCGTGCTGCCAACCACCTGAGGGCTTTTGCAAGCAGATCCTGCCCTAGTCTAGCCCTGCTATGAGAACAGGGCCCAGCCAACATGCTGATTTCAGCCTGGTGGGACCCTGAGCACAGAACCCACTAAGGCGTGCCTGGAATTCTGACCTGCAGAAACGGAGATAATAAATGGGTGTTTTACCACCAAGTTTGTGGCAATCTGTTATGCAGCACAGAAAACAAATCCAACATCTAAAGATAGTCAGTCTGGGGGCTGCCTGGGTAGCCCAGTAGGTTAAGTGTCCGACTCTTGGTTTCAGCTCAGGTCATGATCTCACGGTTCATGCATTTAAGCCCAATGTTGGGCTCTGTGCCGACAGCACAGAGCCTGCATGGGAGTCTCTCTCTCTCTCTCTCTCTCTCTCTCTCTCTCTCTCTGCCCCTCCCCTGCTCACTCTCTCAAAATAAATAAACAAGCCTTTAAAACTATTTGTTAAAAAAGATAGTTTGTATGGGAATTGTTTATAGTATTAACTAAACAAAAAAAAAAGGGGGGGAATGGAGACTTCAGACTCTTTTTTCCTCAAGAGTTGCTAGATATATATCACTTATATTTTTTTTTATAGCCTTGATGCTTGTTTTAAAAAATAAGCATTATTGTATTTTAATATAATGATGCTTTTAAAATAAGCATCAAGACTCTTAACTGTCCACAGCATCCTTAGCCAACCTCTCCCACATTAAATGTTTCAGATACTTAAATTAAAGCTGCTGCCACCATGCCCGTGATGCTTGGCTGAAGACCACCGCATGGTGTCCTTGGGAGGATTCAGCGCTTACTTGCCTAAAGAAATCTGCCTCCAGTAGGGCCCGGAAATGTTTAGCCTGGCCAGCCTGCGGCCTCCACAATTTTCTAGTCAGCCAGCAGAGAATCAAGCTCCATTTTCAGATTGTTACAGTGATTCAGCACATTCAGGTCAAGGACTTCAAGCCTGGAGCTAGAAGACCATTCCTTCTCCCTCCCCTGCCACTGGGACATGAAAACTACCAAACAAACATGGAACCAGCAAGCTTCCTACAGACCTGAAAGGAGGAGCCTAGGTTTCACTTCTATTTGAACACTGAAATCAAAACACAGCCTTCCACCAGGCTACCCAGCCAAGGCCCAGTTCCATAAATACCATGTTCTCTCTGCTCTGTGCAAAATTATACCCCAATGATGTATTTCCGTGCCACTGTGCCCAAAAAGCAGTCAGGCAGCAGTGGCTCTAGTATGGGTTAAAGGGTTAGGCTTATGAACATTTGGGAAAAAGAAAAAAAGAGGGGGAGGACGATGTTTGTCTCTTTTTCGGAAGCATTTTTCTGATGATCAGAAACTGAACTTAAAAATTCTAGTATTATATATTTTTTGTGTGGTGAATACAAGTTTTTGGTATGCAGTTCAAAGGCCAAGCATTTTCTCTTTTGGAATTATTTCTGGCAACAAAGTACTGACTACGTTCTTTCAAACTGTTGTGATTCTTATACGCCAATTGAAACCACTTCCACGCTGAGGTGTACTGGACACAGAAATGGCAAATTTTCATTGTTTACAAAAATCAAAGAGTAACAGCCACTTTTCCTTTCCTTTCTTCCTTCCCTTTTTTTCCCTTCCTTCCTTTTTCATTTTTAACTTTTGAAATATTAAAAGGTAGCCACATAGCAAGTATGGGGTGCTAGTTCTGAAATTACGAATCCTGAGTGAGGGTGTAGACTCCAAGCAGTGAGTTACCTTCAGCAATTCCCATAGTCTCTTGAGACTCAGTTTTATCACCTCTAAAATGGGAATGATATTAGTTGCACTGTCAAACCTATGAGGCATACATGTATAATGTCATGAGAATCTTAAGAGATTATATAGGTTTATGAAGACACGTTAGTTCATCTAAACCAAATGTTATAAGAACGTCAAGGGCTTCTTCATTTTAATAATTGATGCTTTCTCTCATAAACTGGCAGAGACAGACATTAAATTTAAAAAAATAAGTGGTTTGGGGTCGCTCAGTGGGTTAAGCATCTGACTTCAGTTCAGGTCATGATCTCACAGCTCTTGAGTTCGAGCCCTGCGTCGGGCTCTGTGCTGACAGCTCAGAGCCTGGAGCCTGCATCAGATTCTAGGACTCCCTGCCTCTCTCTCTCTCTCTGGTCCTCCCCTGCTCACGCAGTGTCTCTCTCTCAAAAACTCAATCAATCAAACATTAAAAAATGAGTGGTTTGTTACGTTATTCCTAACAAAAATTAAAATATTTGAGTGAATTTCTAGTTCCTGACAGAAAAAACAAGTTAACAGTTAACATTTAGTAAGTGCTTTAATAACATTCGTTAATGTGAGGCACCGCACTAAGAGCACTAATGCATTTCTTCATTTGGTTCTCACATGAATTAAGACCTATTATTATCTCCATTTTATAGATGAGGAATATGGAGTTTCAGGAAATTGAGCAGTAAGCGGTAAACCCAGGACACAAAAGCAAGCAGTCTAATTCAGAGCCCACAGTTAACCACTCGAATGTTTCAAATACATCTTCCAATACATTTTCAGGCCCGGAACAGCAGCAGGGAGATGTGGTCTGAGCAGTTGTCGGTATGAAACAGAGACTGCCCCTGATGAGCTGGGAGGTCTGGTGTGGGGGCCTATCCATGGGAGAGCGCCACAGACGGACACTTAAAGATAAGCCACATCACTGGCATACCATTTAGGCAGCCTACGGTGGAAAGGACGCTCCCTGGAGTTGTGAACTGAAAAAGTCCTGTAAGATTTAGAGCTGATCTACGGCAAGCTACAAAACCATAATGGGACCTCCAGGGCTGCGTCTAGGGCTGCAAAGGTCCTGGAGCAGCCACAGAGACTGCCGCTGCTTGATGGAGACTAGACGGAGAATGGCCCTATGCAAAGAGGAAGGAAATGAGGCAGCTAGAACCAAGAAATAAATAAAAACAGGAACTAGGGAACAAGAGGAGGCAACTACCCAGAAGAAAACAAAAGTAAAGTGAAACCAAAAAACAGAAATACAGTAAGGCCCTGGTTCCCAAACTGTGCCCCCAAGGCACCTTAGGGTTCCACGCTTGATTTAAAAAGAGCACTGCCAGATATTTTAAGTTCGAGGGCATCAGTGACATTCAGCATCTGCGAGAAACCATGTGAAAACTGCCAGCTCGAAGTAGTTCACCGTTTCAACATTAGATGGCATTAAATTCCTTTCTGTGACACGCTTTTGCGATATTGTCTGCTATGATAAAAATCAAATGTTGCCTAAAACTCACTGTGAAACAGGAAATGAGGATGGCAATATTTGATCTGAGTCCAAGTTCTAAGTTGTACAGTGCCCAAAAGGCACACACAGCCCTTCGTAGTTGCGGTTAGGAATTAGATAAAAGTGATCTTTCTTTCAATTTATTTTTTTGTTGCTGTTTTACAAAATGTCTGCTACATTATTAGGAACTGCGCACTTATTGAGTTGACTTAACTGCTTCATCAATTAAACTCTTATGTATTTATTTGGCACCGAAAAAATGGAAATAAGGACACTGAGAATTTATGGGAACCTCTGCATTAGGGACTAAAGTTATCTCAGGAAGACAGAAAAGTGGGGGATCTCAGAATTGAGCTGTTTTCAGAGACGTTCAGGATCCCTTGTGAGGAAGGCCACACCCAGTCCAAGGAAAACCTGTCCCACTGAGTCCTGGATGCACAATAGGTCCCGATCCTTCTCGTCCTCCTCTTCACAATGTAATGAATGAAGAGGCACAACAATAAGGATTAATCCAGGGACTTTCAGTTTCGACACAGCAGTATGATCATTCTATCCAAACACCAAGTTACGTATTTTATAATAGTATCTACCAAGTACTTACAATCCTGGCATCTTATGCAATCATCTTAATCTTCTGAGGCTTTTCTGTTTCCGCCCTACCTCTTGTTATACAGACAAGGAAACAAAAGCATGGGGCAACTGAATACACGGCCCAAGTTGACAATGCTATGGGGTAGGACTAGGGTTGGAATCCAGGCAGTTGGCACTTCAGAGGTAACACTATTATCCCTGCGCTCTACTGTTCAGTTGTTAGGCCTTTCGGTTTCTAAAGAAATAAATACACATTAGACCTTCACATGGAACAAAGTGCTTTAAAGCAGTACAGATATTTAACTATTAAATGCATTCCTATTTTTGTTTACTCTTAGTTTCTCAGTCCTGGAAAAGCACCCATCGCTTTTCGAGGCTTGCTCATGTCTGTCCTTACGAATAAAAATAACGCAAATGGTTGCAACATGGCACCATTGAGAGAAAAAGAAAAAAAGCCATCCAAATCCTGGCACGAATGTAACAAAGTATTCTCATTCCTTTGTGTAAGAATGTAAATTGGTACATACTTCATGGAGAACATTAAATAATCAAGATTCAGAAAGTCTCAGTGAGGAGAGTTAAGATTCACATTAGATAATATTTATCTCAGTGTTATTTATCATAGCAAAGAGAAAGAGGGAGAGAAAACCTAAATGCCCCCTGATCTATCATTTGGGATGTCTGAAGTCTGTGTAGATAACTCGTGTTTTCATACAAATGATCCACAAGACACATGAAAAGATGCTCAACACCACTAATCATCAGGAAGATGCAGATCAAAACCTCAATGAGATATTATCACCTTAAACCTGTCAGAATGACTCAAATAAAGATTACAAAAAATAACAAGTGTTGGAGAGGGTGTGAAGGAAAAGAAACCCTCACGGGCTGGTCGTCAGAAGTACTCTGGTGGAGCCACTGTGGAAAACCGTCTGGAGGTTTCTCAAAAAATTGAAAATATAACTACCATATAAGCCACTAATTTCATCACTGGGTATTTACCCAAGGAACACACTAATGTGAAAAGATATATGCACTGCTACGTTTATTGCAGCATTATTTATAATAGCCAAATCATGGAAACAATTCAAGTGTCCACTGAGAGATGAATGTACACACACACACACAGTGTCCACTGAGAGATGAATGTACACACACACACACACACACACACACACACACACAGAAATATTACTCAGCCATAAAAAAGAATGAATCTTGCCATTTGCAATAACATGGATAGACCTAGAGGGTATAATGCTAACTGAAGTAAGTCAGAAAGACAAATACCCTGTGACTTTATTCATATCTGAAATTAAAAAAATAAAACAATGAAAAAGGAAAAAAAGACACAGAAAAACAAACTCTTAAATACTGAGAATGGTGGTTGCCAGAGGGGACACAGGTGGGGGATGGGTGAAATAAGGGGGATTAAGAGAATACACGTATCTTGGGGTGCCTGGGTGGCTCAGTTAGTTAAGCATCCAACTTTTGATAATGGCTGAGGTCATGATCTTATGGTTCATGAGATCAAGACCGAGTCAGGCTCTGCACTGACAGCGTGGAGCCTGCTTCCTTCTCTCTCTGCCCCTCCCCCTCTCCTGCTCACGCACGCAGATGCTCTCCCTCTCAAAATAAATAAATAAACTTAAAAAAAAGAATGCACTTATCTTGATGAGTGCTGAGTAATGAATAGTTGAATCACTATATTGTACACCTAAAAACTAATAGAACACTGTACGTTAGTTATACTTCAATAATCTTTTCAAAGATTACTTAATGGCATTAACGAGCACAGGGTATTTTTTTAAGTTGTGCAACAAAACTGTATGTACTGTATAATCTCAATTGTAAAGTATTCATTATAACAAAGGATTGGAAAGAAACAGCGTTTTCATTTTAATACTTTGGGTTTTCTCCAAATGGTTTAGAATTCCAAATTTTCTTAATTTTAATGTTTTCATTTTCTTTTCTTCTCTTTTCCTCCCAATGGGTATGTATTACTTTGGTGATCAAGAAAAAAGTCATAAATATTAAAAGGGATTCAGTACCTACAGAGGTAAATGTAGTCCAACAACACCCCATTCCTACATCATCACTTACACTGTAACGCTCAAAAACCTCTTTTACAGAAAGTTTTCCTGATATATCCTACCGATAGAATTCTCTTCCTTCTCTCAATTTTTAGATAGTGTTACTGAACTTTTTTTTTTTTTGGTATTTTTGTTACCTCGTGCCTTTTACAATAATCATCTGTATACACGTGGCATCTTTCCTACCAGGCTTCAGGATGGTAGGGCCCTATTAGCTTTGTAACTGTATCTATTATCAGCCTTACTCCCGTCCTTGTAGTTGGGTCATACTGGTAAATGAGTGGGGATTATGCATTTTGGTATTTGTTATGCCAACACACAAAAGGCAATATAGGTCACTTGAGCTCAATTGGTTTGTAAATAATTGCAGTGTTCTCTATAGCACTAAAGAGAAATAACTAGATCTAGTAAGTGGCACCCTAGAAAATAGTTCCACCCCAGACTGTGGGTAAATATCTGTAACCCTCCATCTTTATCCAAACACAGTCTGGTTTCTAGAGACATCAGAGTGTTCCGCATATCCAAGATGGTTGAGCAGAGGCTGAAAGACCATGCGTCCTTCCAGCTTCAGAAGAAGAGTGTGAATACCATGATCTTTGTAAGGCTCATTCCACACCAAGTTTCTAGGATTCTACATTCATTGGTTGAATGAATAATTAAGAGATACATGGATAGATGAATGCACAAACTAATGGCCTGAATCCCCATATATCACCCTCAGCTCCATTTCTATGGGCAGATAGTGGGAAAATGCCACTAACGATAATACAGACCTATAAAAGTGGCTGAATGGATCCAAGGAATGACCATGCTGGGGAAACAGTTCAAACAATTTCAACCACTCACAGGTGGAACTTTCATGAATGCAGAACAATAGGTAAAGCATGAGAACTTCACGTTCACTCAAACAGGTGCCAGACAACATTCTAAGCACTTAACCTATCTCATTTAATTCTCAAAATAACCTCCCCTTTTGAGGAGAGAGTGATAAGTAACACTCTCTCCAATCATAGATAGAGAACAAAAGCTCTGAAAGGTCAAATATGTTGCTCAAGGTCCAAGCTTATATGTCAGCTGAACCGGGATTTTTAACTCATGTGCATATCAATCCAAATCCCAAGCTCTTTATGCCATACTACTTCCAGAATAAAATGAAGGACTGGGGGGGGGGGGGGGGAGAAAACTTTTTTTTTTGCCCATGAACAACTAAGTGATTGATTTGTCCTTCTCTGTAAAGGTCTCCATGAAGACATACACAACTGCATCAGGTTAAACACCCCCCACCAAAAAAAACAAACATGGTTGCCTTACCTCCTCTTTTGGGGAGAAAAAAAGTTTTTCCTTAGAATAGAAAATTACATGCCTATCTGAAAAAATCTTCAATGTGCCATGATTTCTCAAGGGATTTTCATAATAAGCCATTAAAATGCATTTTCAGTCATTAAATTAAAGGTGGCATATTTTCCTTGGGTGACAATAATTAGTGTGGTTATTCCACGTATTTTGAGAATACAGTCTACTTAGTGCAAAAAGAACAATTTTCTTTAAACTTTTCAAGGGCCAAGAATCTTATCTTAGTAATACGTTTTCTCCCTAACTCCAACTCCCTTTACCTTCGTCTCATTCTATCTTTCACAAAGCAAGTGTACAAATACACAAGTGTGGGGGTAATCGCCAGTCCTAACGCATGTGTAAGTGGTACCCATAACGTGTCCATTTTAGTAGGAAAAGTGGAAAATAGATTTTGGAGATGAGCAAGGACAGGTTTAATGCCAGGTCTGTGTAACTAAACTGGATGCCTGGATGCCACCACAGGGATTCTGCCTCAGTAGGTCTAGGCTGGGGCCCAGCCATCAGCCTGTTCCACAGCATCCCACGTGATTCACACGCGGGTGGTCCTTGGACCACACGTGGAGAGACACTGACATAGCGAAGCCCTTCAGGGTACAGATGAAGAAACTATCATAAAGGTTAAGTGGACTGCCCAAAGTAAGTGGCAAATTCGAAGTCAGAATATAGTTAACGCCTTTGCAACCACACGACATCACATTTCTTGCCTAGCATTCCAAACTTTTTTTTGCTCGCTGCTCTATCAGCAGCAGCTGCAAAAACATTCATCACTTACATTTATGTGACAGCCCCTATAAAAAAGAGTTTTCACAATCATTATCATATATGATCTTCACAAAAATATATTATCCATATTTGCCAGATGAGGGAATTGAAGTTCAGAGAGATTAAGATTCTTGCTTGAAATTTTTATATTATGTATATTTGGGGCAAAGCAGTAGGATTTAATGAGTTTTGATGACTAGTAAGCTCTCAAATGTTAACCATCTTTTTTTTTTTAAACAAAACCATAAATACTGACTCATGAAAAGTTAAAATTGGTAGAAAAGCCTGATTAAAAATAAAATTAAACCCAAACCCTAATAACACTTATTACTAATTAACCCCTCCGAATCAAATACTTTTGATAAAATTTAGCTATAAAGTAAGGCCAAGGTAAAGTCAACATGAGAGGAAAAATGAAAACTCACAATAGCAGACATTTGTTACAATCTGAGATGTCCCAAAAAAAAAAAAAAACTGATAAATTCATTTTACAATCTATACAAACATATTTGATTCTCATGAAAATTTCAGTTACATTAAATCTGAACAAAAATATAGCAAACTAGAAATGTCTTAACTATGACAAATATTACATCATTGAAAGAATTAAAATAGATTAGTAATAGGGGCGCCTGGGTGGCTCGGTCGGTTAAGCGTCCGACTTCGGCTCAGGTCATGATCTCGTAGTCCGTGAGTTCGAGCCCCGCGTCAGGCTCTGTGCTGACAGCTCAGAGCCTGGAGCCTGTTTCAGATTCTGTGTCTCCCTCTCTCTGACCCTACCCCATTCATGCTCTCTCTCTGTCTCAAAAATAAAATAAATGTTAAAAAAAAAAATTTAAAAAAAAAATAGATTAGTAATATATACTCCAGAAAATACCTTCTCAACAAAAGTTAAATGTTACTCTAATTCTGATTTAAATATCTATAAAGACAGTACAAAAATTTTTTTGAGTTCTACATAAAACAATGGGTCAAAATATCCCATAACCTCAATAAATTACTGAGTAATACAGTTACATGCAACGCTATCAGTAAAGCTGTAAGTCTGATTGCTGAGGCACAACACATTGGATATGTAACATATTTTAATAGATCACTTACTACGTAAAGTATTATATAGACAGATCAACATATAAATGTATTGTTTTAATGTTTATTGATTTTTGAGAGACTGACAGAGCATGAGCAGGGGAGGGGGAGAGAGCAAGCGAGACACAGAATCTGAAGCAGGCTCCAGGCTCCGAGCTGTCAGCACAGCTCGAACCCACAAACTGTGAGATCATGACCTGAGCAGAAGTCAGACGATTAACTGACTGAGCCACACAGGCACCCTAAATGAATGTATTTTCTAATTCTGTTTCTAATTTTTTCTGTTCCTGCTCCTAATGTCTTTTAAATTTATGTAGGCGTTAGCGACAAATTTCTCACTTGAAAAGTGACAGGACCAAATCAGATTAGGCTACAATGTTAAGAAATTCCATTATAGAATTATAGCAGTCTTATCATCTTTGCCCAGCAATGTAATAATCTACACTACTGTTAGATGTACTCCTCCAATTTAGTTCCCACAGAATCCTCTTGCATTTTAAATAAACTGTTATGTAGTGGTACTTGCAAATATGCTAGACTATATGCATGGTACCTTGGAAATGTCTTTTTATGAAAACATCTTTTCTTGCCCCCTACGCCCACCAAGACTTTAGCATTTGCCAAATTAAATAAAGCTAGTGTTTCTAATCTCTACAAGTTCTGTGTATTTGATCATTACATATGTACTTTGTAGGATGTCCAAAATACAAACTTCTGTTTTTGTTCACTCGCTGATTCCAGCTCCTCAATTTATGGTCTGGCTTTTCCTTTTGGGCAAGGGGGAGGGGTGGTGGGGATAGCAATATACAAAAGAGCGTTCCAGGGCACCACGTGCTCAGCAAGGTTAGCAAAGCAAATCCCTCCAGCATAATATGGTGAATCACTTGCTGGCTGCAGCGAAAGCCTGTCAACTTTTCACTTCATCAGTTTCCTGGGCAGGTCCTGTAAGGCTGGGCTCCTAAGTGTATCTTCCCTCTCCCAAAAGAAAGGAAAATAACTCGAGCGAATGAATTCACGCCTGTAGCATGAAGAGAAGCTTTTCTGAAGTGCAGAAATACCCATTTAGAATGAACTCATGGAAAACCCTACTTAAAATGCAGCGTCCTTTGTGTCAACAGAGGTCTGCTTGGGCAGGATGAATAGGTGAAGCCATGAATTTCCAGTCTCCCGATGCCAGATTAAATCCCACTTCTTCAAAAAGACCCTGTTATTGCTGTGTCACCCTATTAGAACTTCTTATTTGCTTTGGATCATCACAATGACTCCTCTATTGGCGGAGGAGACCTGCCAGGGTTTAAGTAAAGCCATGACCGCACTCAGTCTAGACACTATCATCTTCGCTAAAATACATGAATAAAAAGTAGCTTCTTGGAGGCATAAGGCTGTAATTTAGACCTCAAAGGAAAAAATATCAAAGGTACAAACACAAGAGAAAAAAAACACTTTTGTTTATACGGAAAAACAAACTTTGTTAAAATACTTTTTTCAAAGAGCGTGACAAACCATATGTAAAAGGAGAGAATGATCCAGTTTTGAACTGGATGTATATACCACTTTGCCTGTTCATAAGCATACATAAATTCTGAGAAATAAATATAAGATTCTATAAGCCAGATATGTCCATTTCTAGACAACTCAAAATAAAACTCAGAAATATTGAATCAGTGGAACCCTTTGTAAACTTAAATTGATCGCCAAGATAATATGGAAACATGTAAGACAAAGAGAAAAATCTATGTAGAGAGAGTTGACAGGCATCTAAAATGCTTTATTTCCCACCCACCGCTGATGTGTGCTGGGGTTGCCGGATAAAATATATGATGCCCAGTTCAACTGGAATTTCAGATAAACAATGAGTACTTTTGTTAGTATGTCCTGTACAATTATTTTTATTTGCTAAATTTGGTAATTCCCATGCACACATGTGTGTTTATTGTAAGTGGTAGGTGTCAACATTTCCTGGCAATAATCTTTCAGGTCCTGAAACATACATGTCACTACACAGCCCTTCTTACTTCCCATAGGATGTTAATTTGCACATATAGAATTTCATCCCTTTCCTTATAGTTAATCAGTTAAACTCATTTCCTTTACAACCAATTCAATGAGAAACTGCTAACTGCAGTCAATTAAAAAAAAAAGAAAAAGAATGTATTGTACCAGTGCAAAATGTAGGCAAAAAATGATAAGCACAATATTGTCTTAAAATTATGCAAGATTTCCTTCCCACCCCCAGGAGATTTGCACACCTAACAGGGGTTATTGTCATATCTAAGTGACATATTAATCGCAGTATATAAGGAGGTGACTGAATATTTAATCCAACAGGGTACCAACAATATCTAATAGAAATTATTTCTTTGCCTGGGTTCACATGGCAAATTCCTACACATTATCTAAGACAGAATTCCTAATCACCATCATGAAGTCTTTCCTGACATTGCCCAATCAGAAGACAGCATTCCTATAGCACCTTGCTTATTTTATTTATAATACTTTATTGTATTTATTTAAATGATCTATCATGATCTACTAAAATGAGAACTCCTTGAGAATAGGGTCCATATCTTCACTGATCTTTGCATCCCTACTCCTTAACAGAGGACACTCAATACATGTTTGCTGACAAAATAAACTATTATTAATAAGCTCACGCTGAAACTTGGCCTAAAAAAACGTCCTTGACAGGCAGGATGTGGAACTGCCTTATTATAATTACCTTATAATAAATGCTACTTTGAATGAGACTCAGTATTAAATTACACTGGATTTTAAGGTATACAGGTATATTTCTATTATTATCAGGGAAGCTGGTAAAATTCTATTTGGAATAAAAGGTACATTTCACTTACTCATTCAACAAATATCTAGAGTTTGCTAAATTCTAGGCCCTGTTCTAGGTGCTGGCAAATAAGATATAGTCCTGCCATCATGGAATGTCCATAATGATATTCCAAGGAGATTGGTGAAGTAGATGTTAAGAGATTAGGAAAGTAGCCAAATACCCTTTATCCTTTTCTTTCCAGGCAAACAGTGATGGTGGCCCCCACTAAAGGAATCATAGCTGGTCACTCTCTAAAGCTGGAGATGACTGGGGAACAGCAATAAGATGTCATGACCCCATCCCCTGGCCATTCTTCCATTTATGCCAGACTTGGTCCTTCATTGCAGACCAAAAGCAAACAGAATGGTGCCCTAAATGGTGGCTGGGCTACCAGTTGTACCCTAAGCACAGAAGGTCCATCTGAAGGAACTGATGACCCTTTCTAATAGATACTGACAAAGTGGCCTGTTCCATTTAAAAATTCATTTTAATGGTTAATGCCGTTTAATCATCTTCAGAGAGTTATCAGGTCAAACTTGCCATTACTAATGATGCGAACAGGACTTTCAATACACAGGGCTGAGGCTCAAGAAGGAAGATGGAGGCAATTCTACAACACAGATGTATCTTTGGAAAAGCAAAGGCCACTGCGAATAAAAGGTACAGCCTATTATTGGAGCCGGCAGCTGCTAAAACACAGTACGACTTTTACACCATGTCATGAACAGGAAACACTAGCTCAACCACCAAATTTTACCATTGTATCTATGCTGGTAGGGTGGGTATGACAGAAAGAAAGAGACAAAAGGGGAGGGTACATGTGCAGACAAGACCTAATAGTAATGATGATATTAGCTACCACCTAGTCAGCGTTTTACATGAGCCAGACCCTGGGCCACGACGTGAGCTTCACATGAGTCAGCTCATCCAGTGCTCACCATCACTTGATAAAGGCCCTACGATCCTTTTATTAATTCTGAAACTGAGAGGTGAAATCATTGACTCATTGTTATGAAACTATTAAAAGAGGAGTCAGAACATGAATTCTAAACTCTGGCCTATCTTCTTCCAGATCTAAACTGTCAAACCCTAAGTAACAGCAATTCCCCATGGTCACCACACACAGTTCAAGGAATCCTTGCATCTTCTAAGATCCTTAATGAAAGGGACAAATGTCTGTGCAGCATTCATCTGGGGACTTACAGGAGCCTCAGGTATACAAAGTCTGAATCAGACCTAAAATAAGAAAGAGCTTCATGTTCTGGCCACTCTGTCCGCACCTCAAAAGGAACTCTGTTAGGTTCATGTGGTATTTTTGTTTTTTGTTTCTGTTTAAAGGTTTCTTCGGAGTAAAAATATTTGAATGGAGTTGGGCAACAAAAGGGTATAAAGAACTGGTATTTGAAAGTTGTTTTTGCTTCTGACCAGGGCCCAGGATTTGGGGTCTGGGCAGCACTGTGGGGCTTCTGTAGGGTGTCCCTCCTGACCACACCCACGATGCCAAGCCAGCCTCACGGCTGGCCAGACAATCAGGGCTCTCATGAATATTCTCTTAGGTTCTTCCTCAAAGAGGTCTTAACAGGGATGCCACAGGGATCTGAGGAGACTTGGGGCAGCTCTGGTTCCCCTACAGAGCAACAGGATGTGCAGCTGGTCACCAGCGGCCAAGGAATAAGAGTCTCTTGTATCCACTCCTTTCCTCCAGCAACGGGATCAGCTGGGAAGCCTTCTCTTCCTGTCACAGAGTGCTCTATGGGAGAGTAAAGCAAAATCAATCCATTTGAGATTATTTTCCATAAATGTGCCACTCCTTTAAATGGGGAATATACGTCTGAAGCTAACTATTAAAGAGGCTGATATGAAGAAAAATCATAATCCCTTGCTATTATTTAAATTCTATTTCTGTGTTTTCTACTAGAAAACGCTACATGCTTGATCCACAGTAATTATGTCCTTATCGTTTTATTTATAGGTCAATATATAAAACTGTAAATAATCTTGGAAATCAAATTGGCCAACTTAATCCTATAGATGAAGGTACAGAGAAATTAATGCACAGAGAAAGTAACTTGCCTAGAATTACCTAGATGGTTTAATGGCAGAGTCAGGAGTAGATCCCAGAGACATCCACCTCAATGAATATTAAGTGGGAACACACACACACACACACACACACACACACACACACACACTACAGGTTACAAACAAAACTTGATAAAAACCAAGATAAATGAAAAATCAATACAATTGCTATTATTAAGAAAGCCGACAGGATGCTAATATGTGTAAAGACTACATACTGTGCATGTAATTCAGTTTTCAGTGACTTTGTCAAAAGTTTCATTAGAGAGATTACCAGGTGGTTATAATGAGGCCAGATTCAAGGGGACCCTTTCCGTGAGTGCTAGGTATCTTTATGGCCACAATGCTAACACTAGCCACATAAATACATGCTGATGCTCACAAGAAAGGAAATGACAGAAAATATAAAGACAACTGAACAAGACGGAGGCATATGCAATAAGCATAGAACCTTTCTGGAAGTCGGCAAACCTCAATCTTGGTTTGGGCCACCAGATAACTCAGATCTAAATTTCTCAATTAACTTGGGAGCCTCAGTCTCGTTTTTTGTAAGATTAGGGAGTCGGATAGTGTAGGGCTTGTTTTGTTCTGTTTTTTACTATTTGTAATTTACAAAGACTCTTTCAGCTCTAAAATTCTAATCCGGACAGATTCTTGCTTTAAAAAAAAAAAACAAAAAACAGAAGTTCTTCTTTACCATCTATGCAGTGAATTAAATCCAGCATTGAAATCTGCATTTTAAAAAGCCAAAGGAAAATGTAGAAAGAATATAAACAGATAAAAAGTAGAACTATGAAGTAGACTGACACACATCTGGCATTGACCAGACTTGGTTTAGGCCTGTTGTCCCTGTGTCCCAACTAGTTAGTGCCTGTTTTCACTACCAAAAGCATCTCAGTTTGGACAATAAATTATATGGTTACCCCTGTAAGGAACTGGCCTTCTTAATCTTGGTGAATCTCACCAACTCAGATCACCTACAGGCAGAAGCCTAGATGCCTTAGTATGTTACGAAGGCTTTGACTCTGCAGGCCAAACTCCATCTAGCACACCCACCGTATGCTAATCACACCTGACTACTTCGGTTCAAGGTGAGGAGCTTTGCTCCTGCTACTGCTCAGCTTCCCCTCCACCCCCATCCTACAGAATGGCAGGCTCCCCCACATGCATCAACACCGCAGCTCGGTATTGCCTCCTCCAGGAGGTCACCTGGGATACTCTGCCCAGACCTCTCCCAGCACATGGACCCCAATGTTTCACGGCTTTTTATGTCCTCTACTCCATCCGAAGCTCTGTAAAGACAGTGCTTACCATATTTGTCTGTTTATCCCTTACCACATTATTAGCACTCAACATGTCTGTTGCATTAAATTGAGAAGTACATAAAGATTTGCTAACAGGATATTGGCTACATTGTCTTCCATCGGAGCGGGCAAAAAACAATGGGCTTAAACTCATCTGCCCACCACCATTATTACCACCAGGAACAGCTTCTTATGCGATATGTGGAGGGCCCGTGTCCTGTGGGTCATGGGTCATGGTCTACAACAACCTTACAGCTCAGTTCCACTTCTGCCACTTATAAAATGAATGACCTTGAGCAAGTTATTTGCCCCATCCTAACTCAGTTCCCTCGGTATAAAACGGGGGAAATACAACTTTCTAAAAGGTGGATGGAGAGCAGTGCAAGCACTGACCCTGGCACGGTGGACACGGGTAGTGAGTAGTAATTTGGCTTCAGTGGTGATCATTTCCAGCCAGAATTGATCCAACTAGGAAAACCTGGGCTCCTTCTTCTTCCCCAAAGAGACAAGCCCCACCTGGATTTATATATATTTCTATTTGGTCCCTTACCCTGTCCCAGGACTAAGATGCAAAAACCTCCACACAACAACCACTATTCTCCTTCCAAATCCTGGTTCTTCGCTTTTCTTCTTATCCCCCACACAAGTGTCCACACAAGGAATACAGCAAGAAAGGCAAGGACTTATAACTCGAGATAGACTGTGGTCAAATAAGGTAGAACTTCTTGACTGCCAGTCTGATTCAACTGTGGAACACACTGAAAAGGAATTCTTGGTAAAATGTCAAGTAGGGAGAATTCAAGGCTGGGGAAGGATTACATGACTTCTTACTGGGACTGTGAACCCTTAAGTTAACGACACCCTGAGCAAAACACTTCCTCAATCAGAAGCAGTCAGTTACCGATACTCCAAAGCCAAGCAGTGGAAAGGATCTAATGAAATGACAGCCATGAGCATCATTAGAGGAAGCAAAAGGAGGAAAGGAATGTTCCCTTAAAGCTTTCTTCTCCCCAGGAAAGAAGACACAAATAGCTAGGAAGTATCAATGGCAACAAACAGGATCACAATGTTTCAATTAAATAGCACAGTGCTATTGGAACTTTATAACAAAATACAGCATGTGCTGGTAGTTGTTTTTATTATAGAGAGGCAGGATGGTATGGAGGTAAACACACACACACACACACACACACACACACACACACACACACAGGCTCTGGAACCAGAGTGTCTGAAATGTATTCCAGCTCCTGTCCTTAACTAGCTGTGTGACCTTGGGCAAATTACCTAACTTCTCTGTACCTCAGTTTTTACCTCTGGAATATAACATATACTTACTTGTACTTAGAGTCAGCAGGGTTTTTTTGGGGTTTTTTTGTTTTTGGTTTTTTTTTTTTTTTTTACAAATACTAATTTCTAAGGTAGACTAGTGCTGGGTACATGATTAATGGTATATAAGATTTTGACAAATAAAAATGTTAAGATCAGGTACTCATTCAAAATAGTTTATATGGGGGCGCCTGGGTGGCTCAGTCGGTTGAGCGTCCGACTTCGGCTCAGGTCATGATCTCACGGTTTGTGAGTTTGAGCCCCGCATCGGGCTCTATGCCGACAGCTCAGAGCCCGGAGCCTGTTTTGGATTCTGTGTCTCCCTCTCTCTCTGACCCTCCCCTGTTCATGCTCTGTCTCTCTCTGTCTCAATAAAATAAATAAAAGTTAAAAAAAATTTTTAAAAATCGTTTATATGCAATCTGGTGCTTAAAAATTGCTACTGGTATTGCTATGATAAATCTCAAAGAGATCTTTATTTTATGTTGACTCCTAAGAGTCTGACTTACTGACCAACACATCCTTCTGTTGATCATGGAAACTGAACGGGTCTGAAACCCAGAGGTCATTCTGACATGGTGAAATGGAAACTGAAGGTTTTTAACACAGGTCATTAAACCTTAATCATCTCCACAGTAAATGCAAGTAAAATAAACACATTTTTTATTAAGCATCCACTGTGGCCAGTCACTTCCCAGGCTGCGGTATTTGATTTGAAGGCACGGGACAGGATTGTAGCTAGGTCTGGCTTCTGCCACAGTGGCATTAACTTAGTGAAGCCCCCTTGACCTTCTCTGGTCCTCAGTTCTGAAGGTTCGACAACTTGGTTTGGTACCACATTCATTCATTCATTCATCCGCACCTTAATAAGCACCTCCTTTGTGCCAGATACTAGGACAGGTAATGTGGAGGAAACAGACAACACATCATTACAACCCCATCACAAAGCTGGCAATCTGGCAGAAAGGGCAGATGTTAAAAACCAAATGTGCACCCACAAAGCCTGACTGTCGATAAGCTAATTCACGAAGAGAAGAGTTTCCAATAGACTAGATCTGTCTAGAAGACCAAGCCATGCTTTCCATGTAAATAGTTATGACTACACAGGATTCAAGCAGAGGAATACATTGTATGAATGGTATCAGGCGTCACCTGGCAAACATCTGACTGTTTAGGACTGTGAATTCTCTATTCTAAGCTTTGCAACCACCCATCCCCTACAGCTCACCCATTCTCTCATTCTCGCTGCTTTTCTCAAAAGGGCTACAGTCCATTTATTTAATTTCTCCTTCCTGTATTACAGTCACATACACATCTTGCTTCACCAAATTTCTTCAGCTATCATCCTGGAGTTTTCCATGTTCTAAAATTTCTTCCATCATGCACCTATAGAAATAATGCTATTTATTTCAGAGGTAGTTACACATATTCAAGCTTTGTAGAAGCTACTAGTTTAAACCTCAGAGGGCAACATTATTTCTGTTATTTTCATGTTTGGGGTTGGCATGCTGGGGCAGAAGGGGCACTTAGGGCAGATCTACACTGAAATTGTTGCCCCGTAAACTCTCGAAAAAAAAACCTCTCGTTTAACCTGTAAAATAATCCAATGAGGCATAAAAGTTAATTCTATATGAATCATTAAAGCTTACTACATACCAGAATGGGCAAGGCATTATACAAAGGGCAAAATTAAAACACAACTTGGCAGGTTCATAGTCCAAGTTCAGCGGTCATTTGTTACCGGCGGTTCTATGACCTATAAGCAGCACTTGAGATAATAATAGAAAAAGTACACCCACATGAGAAGTTTCAGCCAACATGCAGAACATCAGTAAATAAATATTTGATCAAGACAGAAGTAAAATATCTCATGTTATTTAATTTCACACAAAAATAACATCCACGGTAAACTAAAACAGGGCATGTCTGCAGGGCATTGTGTCAGCAATGTCAAGGTTTTGTTTCTGTTCTTACCGGTCTACCAAAGGGTCACAAGCAGGATACTCAGATATGATCTCCTTGGTGCGTTCACTTTCACCAAAATAGATGGAACTAGTTCATCGACCAGAATGCTAGTTTATTTAGCCATAATTAGGGCCCTCTTTCCAGTGACTAAAATTAATAGAACTCCCAGAGTTTCAGAGAAGCCACACAATCCCAAGTTACATTCATTCAATCTGCTTTACAAATTGAAGCAAGAGCATTAGAGGAAGTTTCCACTGAATTTCCGTGGGAAAAGGTGAAATGCTGAAGATTTTTAAAAAGGTTTTCAAATTGTGATCACACATTAGCTTGAATGTAGTCTATGGAGAAAATGTAATTCAATAGGGTAATTATTTAAACAAATTCTCACTGGGTGAACTTTTAAAACAGGTACTCTAAGCTTAAAAAGAAATGTTCTGAGGGGCGCCTGCCTCGGGGGCTCAGTCAGTTAAGGGTCTGACTTCAGCTCAGGTCATGATCTCATGGTTTGTGGGTTCAAGCCCCACCTCAGGCTCTGTGCTGACAGCTCAGAGCCTGGAGCCTGCTTTGGATTCTGTGTCTCCCTCTTTCTCTGCCACTCTTGTGCTCACACTCTTTCTCTGTCTCTCTCTCAAAAATAAATAAACATTAAAAAAAAAAAAAAGAAATGTTCTGGGGGCACCCGGGTGGCTTAGTTAAGTGTCTCACGTTGGCTCAGGTCATGATCTCACAGTTCATGGATTCAAGCCCCACATCAGGCTCTGCACTGACAGCTCAGAGCCTGGAGCCTTCTTTGGATTCTGTGTCTCCTTCTCACTCTGCCCCTCCCCCGCTTGTGCATGCTTGTGCACATGCACTCTCTCTCTCTCTCTCCCAAAAATAAACAAATAAACATTAAAAAAAAAAGAAGAAGAAGAAATTTCCTATGCCTGTCCACTTCTTGGGTACAGTGCCAAGAGTCAGCACATGGCCTAGAACTTATTAGGTGCTCAGAACTATTTTCTGAGTACAGAAATGAATAAACACACTCCTCTGATCATTACCATGAGTTTAAATCTAAGAAAAACAATAAAGGCAAAAGTTATCTGAGTGTATATAAAAGAATAAAATCTTGCTCTTCACCTTGAAATATGAATTAATTTCCACCACTAAAAACAAAATCAATGAATAAAACATAAGTTTTTACAAAGATGGTCATAGAATGCTATTAATTCCAATCCATTTTGTGCAGCAAACCTATATAAAACCTTGATACGTTTACCTCCATGTATGTAGCAACAACTACAGAATGTGAAAGATAACTTATTTAGAAATGGCCTCATAAAAATGACTACACATGAAAGCATATGCATATTACATAAAAGCACTTTCTATCTGAAAACCTATAATTAAAAGACCACAAGGCAAAAGTAACATAATTTGGGCTGTATGGAAACCTTTTGAAAGCTGGTATTTTCAATATTTGATAGCGAAACTCACTCATGGCCCCTTTCACATCATCATCATTTAGCACACCACTGAGACATTTCCCTAACACCAATTCTGTAATTATAAAAAGACTTGTGTGCTGACTTCACCACAGACATTTGCTATAAAGGGCCTCATCCCCTTGTAATTCCTGAATATACACACACACCTGGTGATGCTCATTTGTTGTCTACCATTATCCTAAATTAATATGGTGTATGTTAAGACACTGAAAATCCACACAGTAAGTTTAACAGTCGAGACAAAACTTACCAAGCACAATGACGACAGTCTTCAGAAGACTCATCATGGTATCCCGATTCCGCCGGGGTCCAGAACTATGCCGAGACATTCTCATAGTCCTCTGGCGAACATAACCAAAGATATGAGCATAGAGAACCACCATTACGACAAAGGTCACCAAGTTGAAAATGGCCCAGAAGACTAAGTAAGAGTCACTGTAGAGGGGCGCCATGTTGGAACAATTCTCAATGTCACAGATGCAGTTCCAGCCCACACTGGGTATAGCGCCCATAACGATGGCCATAGTCCAGATGACCACAATCACCACCACTACCCGCCGGTTGCTCATCCGTGTGTGGAGCTGCATGCGGAAAACCGTAATGTGCCTCTCAATTGCGATAGCCAGTAAGTTGGCCACGGACGCTGTCAGGCTGGTGTCAATTAGGCCCTGGCGGAGAAGCCACGTGCTGACAGTCAGTCTCCGAGTATTGGGTCCCGTGTTGAACATTAGGTAGAAGTAAGCCAACCCAGCAAAGAAGTCTGCAGCAGCCAGATTAGCCATTAAGTAATAAATAGGAAAATGGAAGCGGCGGTTGACATAGATTGCTACCATGACCAGTAGGTTGGCCAACATTATGAAGATACAAACAGTGATTCCAAGTCCCATCACCAGCTTGCTGACTGTGTTCCATTCTGTGGCAAGATACTTTCCACTCCGGTTATAAAAGAAGGCAATGGACTCATTGTAGAAGCACTGTGGTTCATTCATGGCTGTGAACTAAAAGAGAAGGGGAAAAAAGATGAAAAAGAAAGAAAGAAGAAACCACAGATCCAAATTTAAAGACATATAGTATGGTAAATGTGGAAAAAAAAAAAAAAATTTATTTCTATATAATTCTTGCAAAGAATTTGAAAATCTGACCCTGCATAACATTCTATTATTATGTTGAAACCCCAAGGCTTTTCACTGTATTACTGCCCTCAAGATTAAAGACCGTTGGAGTTAAAAAAATGACAAGGTCTGTGCTTGGTGGCTGTATGTCATTGAAGTCTACTAGAAAAGCCGCATGGCCCAGAAATCTTGCTTAAAATACATGAGACAGATGAAAACTTTGCAGAGAATTGCAATTGGAATATTTACCATAGTGAAACCTATTTTGACCTGTTATTTAGGGAATCTATAAACATAGTTGGTTTACAGATAGGGTATTATTGCCCTATTATTCTTCATTTCTGTTCTCACATTGTATGTTCCATCTGTAACAAACATTTTGTAATGCAAGTCCCCACAAAGACCATCAGCACCAACATTTCAAAGAGGTCACTCTGCATCAAAGCTTCTTAGCCCAAAGCCAGCATTTGCTGTTCGACATTCCTGTGGTCAGCACTGTCTACCCCCATGACTCCCTATCCCCAGAATAGCATTTGTCAACCAATCTATGACGTTGGAGGACGTTTTTCTTTTTGGAGCACATAAGAAACATGTTACCTGATGTAACCTCCAAAGAGCAGTTGACATTTTGACACTGCTCTACAAAAAGTGAAGCGTGCTTCAGGTTTTTCTAAAATGTGAAGTGATCATGTTTTATTGGGTCTTTTCTTATTTTGCAACATCAATTAGAATATATTCATTTATTAATTATACTCACTTGAATCCAAAAAAAGGACTGAACAAGTTTATAACAGAATATAGGTAGTCAATAAAACTACTGAAACAAAATTAGATAAAGTAGCCTAAAGGAGACATGAGAAAACTACACATCAAAAAGAATAAATTACTTTGCCTGAAGCCTTCAGTTTTTCCGAGACTCCTAGAATCAGAAATTATTTAAGACAGCTCACATCCTTTTTTGTTATCTTGTACGTTTAATAAATGACTTAGCAAATACGACAGTTTCAACCACCATCTTTGACCAAATGTTCCACTGAATATCTACAGGTTGCGCATAAATGTTTACCGAACGCTGAACATTCTGGAACAGTGTGAAAGGCTTATTAAATGGTTAGTCTTCTGACTTGTCCAGACATTTAAAGCCTCTTATTTAGACTTTAATAGCTCTTAGATCATGTTTCTGTCATTACACTTACCACGTGCATTGTTATTTATCACCTGTTTCTTAAGGAGATTGTCATCCAAGAAAGGAAAGAAGACCTTGTCTTACACATTTTGGTATCTGATGTACCTTCCAAAAGTTTTGTTCACTGGAGATCTGAGAACCTGGCTTGCAGTGTCCCATTCCACCCCAAATCTTGCCAGTACTCTGGCTATTTCATCTAATTTTCTTGCCTCTCAGTTTCTTGACCTCATCTCTAATGACGTTCTATTCCATTACAACTCAGCTGCCCATTCCCATGGTTACACCCTGCACTTTGTGACCACTCAGAACTGTCTCCCTTTGGAAATAAATTATACATTTGATTACTGACCACACTTCCCATTCTTCCAATTTTCTCATTTGATCCCAAATACATCAGTTCTTCAAAGTCATCTATTTCCTTAAGCATCCTACCTTTCCCTAATGGATTACCCTCCCCATCTCCCCTTTTTTCTTTATATGGCTTAGATTTCATAGTATGCTTCAGCCTCTTTATTGCTAACACAGGAACACATTCCCTTCTTGAAGATTCTGAGGTCAGATAGCCTTCAGAATTCAAAATTTGTCTGGTTTTAAGAACAGGTACACAGTAGATCACCCTTAGATGATGTAACATCCACACAAAATTTAGAGCATCATTCCATAATCACACACATTATTTTCTAAAGCAAAATGCATGAATATATACAAATTTGATAAATAAAGGTTATAAATAGCCTCACATAAATTCATTCTGAGCAGGCTTTGCCACTAGGTGACTTTTGAAAAAATCTTCAGTTTTCGGCCCTTCTTGAATTGTGTAACTTCAGATAAGGAAGAAGAGACCTTTCTCTTTTAATCTACTTGCCTGGATGTACTTCCACAACAATTTCTTGGAGCAACCCCAGTCTTGGATGAGTGCAGTTGGTTGCCACTTCCACACTGACAGCAAGGCTTCTGAGCAATGTTAGAGAAAATCAACACATCTGGCAGATTGGTTCTGACATAAATTCATAAGTCTAACCTCATCTGAGACTTCAGTAGCACAAGAAGTCTGTTTTTCTCCCTAATTGTTATTCTCTACTTTCTCCATAGTGACTAACTTAAGCTCACCCACTGTTCTCTTTTGAGTCCCATCTTCCCTCTTTTCACAGCAATTGCCACAGGAGGAAAACAGAAATCATCAGACTGGGACTCCTTCACCCTTCTCCCACCAAAAAAAGACCTAGTGAAGAATCCATCCTTTCTCCTTCTGTTACAATGGAAGGAGTATGCCTTTTATCATCCAAGTGTTATGTGTTCCTACTATTTCAAGAACTTTGTTCTATAAATTGTTTCCTTTCTCCTCCTTGTATCTCCCCCTCACTCCTCCTTCTCTCCCTCTCCCCTTAATCTTTCCTATCTACATTCAAGTAAGTTTAGTTTCTGCCAGGAAAGGAAAGGAAAGGAGAGGAGGGGAGGGGAGGGGAGGGGAGGGGAGGGGAGGGAAGGGAAGGGAAGGGAAGGGAAGGGAAGGACAGGGGAGGGGAGGGGAGGGGAGGGGAAAATAGAGGAGAGGAGAGAAAGAGAGAAAGAGAGAAAGAGAGAAAGAGAGAAAGAGAGAA